>NW_006921909.1:1812484-1813155 GCF_000298275.1 Orycteropus afer afer | reverse complement strand
AGGTGTGTCAGAGGAGAGCCGTGCTCCACGGAGTTTTCAATGGCTAACTTCCACTAGCAGAGCCCCTAGCTTTCCTTCTGAGGAGTCTCTGGATGAGCTCAAATCTCCAGTTTTTGGGTTACTAGCCAACTATGTTAACCACCCAGGAACTCCACACTGGCCGTGGGAGTGGGCATAATGCCTAAATGACCAGGTGTGGAGGGGGCAACACAATTCTCCTCTTGTGTATGAGATGGCTAAAGTAGAAGGGCAAAGGTAACATGGAGAGCTGTTCATTAGGCTGATCTTGTTCTTTGTTTTCCCCATAACTTTTTAATTTGAAATAGTTTGACTCATACGAAGTTGCAAAAATATGGTCTTGTTCATTTTTGAAGAGTGGCAGGCTCTTTTGACTCACTCTATTTTTGCTGATATTCTAGAAGGATCCAATGTTCACTGAGTTTCTCATTGTAATAACTAAGGCTTACAGTGCACTTGAAATGTGCCTGGCACCTCCCTAAGCACTTTATTGTTATTATGTGCCCTCGAGTCAGTCCCGACTCATAGTGACCCCTCCTTGGGTTTCCAAGGCAGTATCACTGCAGGAAGTAGATTGCCCAATCTTCCTTCTGAGGAGTGGCTGGTGGGTTTGAACTGCCAGCCTTCTGGTTAGCAGTCAAGTGCCTTAAGCA
>NW_006921909.1:1793432-1793934 GCF_000298275.1 Orycteropus afer afer | reverse complement strand
TCTCTCTCTTTCTCTTTCTCTCTCTCTCTCTCTCCCTCTCATCCCATCTTCTCTTCTGCAGTCACACTACTCACTACCAGGCATGCTCTGGTCACAAGCTGTTGCCTGTATTGAATCACGTTCCCCACTAATATCTGCATTGTCTTAATTCTTTACTCAAATATGAGCTTTACAAAGAAGATTTTTCCCGACATCGCTACCTTAAATTTTAATAGATCCCATTCCCCAATGTCCTTATCCCCCTTCTTTGACTGACTTTTTTCTCCATAGTGCTTGCTGCTGTTGTTATTATTAGGTGCCCTTGAGTAGGTTGTGACTCATAGCAATTCTACGTACAACAGAACAAAACACTGCCTGGTCCTGTATCATGCTTACAAGTGTTGCTCTGTTTGAAACCATTGTTGCAGCCCTTGTGTCAATCCATCTTCTTGAAGGTCTTTCTCTTTTTCACTGATGATCTGCTTTGCCAAGCATGATGCCCTTCTCCAGGGACTGGTTCCAC
>NW_006921909.1:1791418-1793177 GCF_000298275.1 Orycteropus afer afer | reverse complement strand
CTCCTACTCATAGCAACCCTGTGCACAACAGAATAAAACACTGCCTGGTCATGTGCCAGCCTCACAATCCTTGCTATGTCTGAGCCCATCGTTGCAGCCACTGTGTCAATCCATCCTGTTGAGGTTCTTCCCCTCCACTTTACCAAGCATGATATCCTTCTCCAGGGAATGGTCCTTTCTGACAACATGACCAAAGTAGGTGAGACAAAGTCTAGCCATACTCGCTTCCAAGAAGTGCTTCCCAGAAGCACTTCTTCCCGGACAGATTTGTTTGTTCTTCTGGCAGTTCACAGTACTTTCACAATCCTTTGCCAACACCACAACTCAAAATCATCAACTCTTGTTCAGTCTTTCTTATTCATTGTCTAGCTTTCAAATGCATATGAGGCTTTTGAAAATACCATGGCTTGGGTTAGGCACACCTTAGTCTCCAAAGAGACATCTTTGCTCTTCAGCACTTTAAAGAGGTCTTTTGCAGAAGATTTGCTCAGTGTGATACGTCATCTGATTTCTTGAGTGCTGTTTCCATGGGTGTTGATTGTGGAACCAAGTAATACGAAATGTTTGACAACTTCAACCTTTTCTACATTTATTGTGATGCTGCTTATTATCCAGTTGTGAGGATTTTTCATTTCCTTTATGTTGAAGTGTAATCCATACTACAGACTGTAGTCTTTAATCTTCATCAGTAAGTGGTTCCAGTCATCGTCACTTTCAGCAAGCAAGGTTGTGTCATCCATGTCGCAAATTGTTAATGAGCCTTTCTCCAATCCTGATGCTGCATTCTTCTTCACATAGTCCAGCTTCTCAGATTATTTGCTCAGCGTACAAACTGAATAAGTATGGTGAAAGGATACAACCCTGACACAGTCTATGGTATATTTAATATTCTTCACCAACACCATAATTCAATTCTTCTTTAATCTTCCTATAATGAACTCAAAAACCCCATTGCTATGGAGTTGATTCTGACTCATACCAACCCTTTAGGACAGAGTAGAACTGCCCCATCACATTTCTAAGGCTGCAAATCTTTATGGAAGCAGACTGCTTCATCATTGTCCCATGGAGTGGTGAGTGGGTTCAAACAGTCAGACTTTCAGTTAGCAGCCAAATGCTGTATGCACTATGCCACCAGAGCTCCTTCTTCCTTTAATAGGTTCTTTTAATACCCACTTACTGAGATCCTTCCTGTTTTCCCATGGCGTGTGTTCTTCCTCCAGCAGTCCTGTAGGCACATTGGTTAAGCACTCAGCTGCTAACTGGAAGGTTGACAGTTCAAACCCACCAGCCAGTGTAATACGTCATCTGATTTCTTAACTGCTATTTCCATGGGTGTTGATTGTGGAACCAACTAACATGAAATCTTTGACATTTTCTACATTTATTGTGAGCTGCTTATCGTCCAGTTGTGAGGATTTTCATTTTATCTTATCCATCTCACCTATCTCACTGACCCTCTCCTTCTCCAGAGAAAGATGTGGCAGTCTGCTTTTGCAAAGATGTACACCCTTGGAAACCCGATGGGGCAGTTCTACTCTGTCCTATAGGGTTGCTATTAGTCAAAATCAACTGAACAGTAACAGGTTTGGTATGGGTGTTCTTTCTCACTGCAAGGAGTAATAAACCCATCTTGTTCATCTCCAAGTGTGTTCCTGGTGGGCTTTGGCTAGAGGATATTGACAGTGCTCAACAATATTTGTTGAATGAAGGAATGAAAGAAGGATTATCCTATAAATATAATGTTCCTAATCCAATA
>NW_006921909.1:1753125-1790948 GCF_000298275.1 Orycteropus afer afer | reverse complement strand
GATACTGTCTTGGAAACCCAAGGAGGGGTCGCTATGAGTCGGGGCCAACTCGACGGCACATAACAATAACAACAACATTGAAATCTCATTTTAATCCACTCTCTCTCCATAACTGGGGCTAACAAATCAAGGAAAGGATTAGGCTAAAAGATACCTGTCTAGTTATTCAGGGTATAAAGGTATCCTGAGTTTTCCTTTATCTTTTATGAGTCAACCCTGCTCAGAAAGAATACTGATCTGCAAATCAAATGTCACTTCAGGATGAAACCTGGTAAACAAAGCCTGAGCCTGCCATTTCATTCTATAAGCTTCAAAGTTCAGTTTCATCAAATACATTATCTCACAATCTGTGATCCACATACTCATCTTTCTGACATTTGATTATAATCATTGAAAAAGATTTTAAAAATATATTACTATTGTTGATTATCTATTGCATACCTGCCTGACACTATCCTGGAGCTATGGGTAATAAATACCATGAGCTATAAAGTCATTGTCCACTTACACAAAGAGCCCAGAATCTACACAAGGAGATGCCACATTCTAGCTCACTATACGGTGTAAAGATTGACACTTTCAAGTATCCATGAAAAATAATGCAAAAATAATGACTTTAATTCACCTCTGTATCAAGAAAGGAATTCCTGGGTGGGGGGAAAGTGTTAGGTGCTAAATCAACAGCTGAAAGGTTGGCAGTTTGAACCTGTCCTGAGGTGTCTGGGAAGATAGGCCTGATGATCTGCTTCTGAAAGGTCACAGCCTCGAAACCCCCGTGGAGCAGTTGCACTCTGCACCCATGGGGTCATCAAGAGTCAGAATCTACTAACAACAACTAACACCAACAAGGGGGAAAGATCCTGCTCCTTGCCTCACCCTAAGGAGTTCTGATGCTGCAGTGGTTAAGGCACATAGCTGTGAACCGATAAGCCAGCAGTTCAAACCCACCAGCAGCTCCACGGGAGAAAAATGAGCCAGTCTGTTTCCATAAAGATTTACAGCCTTGAAAACCCCATCGGGGTCACTATAAGTCAGAATCGACTCAGTGACACTGAGTTTGGTTTGGCGTTTTGCCTCTCTCTGATTTAAACTGGCAGAAAAGTTGATGCAAGTGCTGGCAGCCTGTGCATATTGCCAACTCAAACAGCTCCCTAAGAATGGCACAGAGAAAGGACATGCTCAATCAGGAGGTGTGATGACAATCCCATTCTCAGAAGAAGGCCCTGGGAGTTGTCAGGCCATCCTTAAGGAATGCTAGTTGGGTTGATGGTCTCTACGCTTTCAGGAGGTTCTCAGTATTTGCTGACTGTTGCATTCATTTGGATGGAATGAGTGCACACCAACATCCTCCACATGAAAACGTATTTACTACCTACCTCTGTGGGGCCCTATGATATGTTGTAATGCAGAGCAAACAGGTTTTCTGCAACTTGGAAATCTGTGACTATGACCTAGAACACTGATATAGACAGATATGAATGGAATACGGTCAGCTGAACAAATATTAAAGAAGTCCATAGATTAATAAAAAATATTAACATTTAGTACAAGTAGAGTGAGTACATAACTTTAACTGGGAATGTTGGCAGGAAGCCTTGAGGAGCGGATGCTCAGATTGGATAAGGCTATAGAGAATTCACGACTTTTTCCTAATTAACCTTCACGCAATGCAGCAGAATGATAAAATAAATCTGGCCTTCCCACACTTATTTGGAACCTGCTTTGGAAATTTCCCCAGAAAGTCAAGGTCTTGGGACCATTTTTAAGACCTGTTAATTACTCATTACAGGCTAAAGGCAAAATCTCCAGCAAATCTAGACCCTTTTCAAATGAGGGGAATAAAACTAATTTCCTTCCTTTGCTTCCACAAAGGAATTAATAAGAAATAATAGTATTAGTAGAACACTCTACAATGGAGGCAGCACTTTTTCCCCTGCCTGTCTCTTTTGGACCTCGCAATGGCCTTGGTGAAGAGGGCATTGTTGTCGTTGTCAGGTGCTGTCCAACTGGTTCCAACGCACAGCAGAACAAACCACTGCCTGGTCCTGCACCAGCCTCATGATCACTGCTGTGCCTGAGCCCATTTCTTGCAGCCACAGGGTCTGTCCTCCTCACTGAGGGTCTTCGCCCTTTGCACTGACCCTCTGCTTTACCGAGCATGATGTCCTTCCTTCTCCAGGGACCGGGCACAACTGAAAACATGACCAAAGTACAAGAGGTGAAGTCTTGCCATGCTTGCTTCTAAGGAACATCTGGTTATACTTCTTCAAAGACATATTTGTTTGTTCTTCTGGAAATCCATGGTATTTTCTATATTCTTCTCCAATACCACAATCTAAATGTGCCAATTCTTCTTCCGTCTTCCTTATTCATTATCCAGCTTTCACATGCATATGAGGCAATTGACAATACCATGACGTGGGTCTGGAGCTCTGGTGGCGTAGTGCCTAAGGCACTTGACTGCTAACCGGAAGGCTGGGGTTCAAACCCACCAGCCACTCCTCAGAAGGAAGGTTGGACAATCTACTTCGTAGTGACGCCACCTCGGAAACCCAAGGAGGGGTCAGGTGCACCTTCCTCTTCACAGTGACCTCTTCGCTCTCAGAAGTCTTCTGCAACAGATTTTCCCAGTGCAATGCATAGAGAAGTGAAGCGAATTTCCTGCATAATGGGGATACAAACGCTGCTAAATACTTCCCTGTGACATATTTTAAGATTAGAATTAGATAGCAGATAGCAAGTCCTTTGAAAATTTTATTATTAAAACATTTTGTAGGTAAGATACATCTGTCAATCAGCAAATAATTATCTAGTGCTAGTAGGTGGCAAGTCCAGTTCTATACACCTACACACAGAGTCATATAATCACCTCTGGCCTCAGCAAGTTTACAATCCATGTAAGAAGGCAACATTGTGAATATTCTCTGGGGATTTAGACCAATGAAGATTGATAAGGACTGGCCTGGTTGGAGAAGGCTCAATGAAGAGGAAATGCGTGTAAAATTGGGAAGGATGCCAGGGCAGAGTGAAAAAAAACAAGGGCAATTTGTGGGAGAAAAAGGGAGCCCATGGGAAAGCAAACCATCAACCATCTGCCATGAGGTGACTGATTCATGGTGACCCATGTGTATCAAAGCAGAACTGTGCTCCACAGGGTTTCCAATGGCTGTTCTTTCCGAAGTTAATCACCAGGCCTTTATTCCAAGCCACATCTGGGTAAACACGAACCTTCAATCTTTTGATTAGCAGACAAGTACATGAAGCATTTACACTACCCATGGGCTCAAATGGTGTCAGTGTATGTGGAAAGCAAAAGAGAAAAGTGGGACATTGGTCCACAGATACCTAGCATAGCTTTTAAATATATCCCACATCTCTTAAGAAGCAGTCAGTAAAGAAAAAGAATTTTCAAAGAACAAAGGTGGACCTCGATTAAGTAGTGAATTCCCCCAAATCTTATCAATTAGATAATTATTGCTTCTTCCTGGAAAGCAGAAGTTTCTTCCCCAAGGCATTAGAACTGTCTGCAAAGTTCCTAGGTTATGAGAGGAAGAAGCTCTAGTACTTATTTTATTCTATGAATAGGGCAACCATTGAAAATTTTTGAATAAGGGTATGAAAGCAGAGGTTAAAGAGCATTAAACTGGCTGTGGTGTGCGACATAGGTTAAAGTGGAGAGAGAATGATGTCAGCAAATATGACTAGATCTCAAGTATTATCCGGTTAAGGGATAATGAGGGCCCCTAGGGGAGTTTTCCATTAGAATGAGAAAAAGTCACATAAAAGATTAATTACACAGTTCAAATTCATAGGACTCAATGACTGATAAAATGAAAAGGAGAGGAAAATATAGAAGATTTTACTCAAAGTTTTAAATTTGGAAGAACTCCGAGGAAACATTACTATTGATGAATATAGAGATGAGCCTTTGTTGGTTACCATGGGTGAGAGGGGACGGGAGGGAACACTGAAAACATTAAAATAATAATAATAATAAATTAAAATAGAGATGTGCATCAGTGAGGTTGTAGTAGAAAAAAAGGATCTTTCCTGGTGGGGATATTACCCTTCCCTCATCTATCTGATATGAATGAGGAACAGCAGTTCCTTTTTATGCTCTATTGGAAAAGGGAACTCTACCTTAAAGACGATGGAAGGCAAATGCCCAAAGGTGTCAAGGTTTATGGCCACTGTTAACTTTCTAACACCTTGAAGTTGGCCTGGCCAGGTGTCAGGACATAAAGCTGACTGTGTGTGGATGTTAGGGAAAGAGGGATGACACAATCCTGATGCAGGGACAGGAACACCAAGCCACTGTTCTGCTACCCAGCGGGAGTATGCCTGGAGCCGGGACTCACCCAGCGGGAGCGCGCCTGGAGCCGGGACTCACCCAGCGGGAGCGCGCCTGGAGCCGGGACTCACCCAGCGGGAGCGCGCCTGGAGCCGGGACTCACCCAGCGGAAGCGCGCCTGGAGTCGGGACTCACCCAGCGGGAGTGTGTCTGGAGCCGGGACTTAGTACACAGAGTATTTCCATTTCTGCATCACTGTTACCTCATCACACATCAACCTAGCCTCCCAGTCTATACAGAGGAGAACAACGCAACTCACAAGAAGCAGGGAATAAGGACAAAGGTCTGAAAGGGTGTTGCAAGGGCTGTTGCACATTTTCTAGATTATGGTGCCCGTGGTTCAAATGAATACTAGCGTGGAGATGATGTGCACTGGGTTGGGTTTATTTCATTTCCCTTTCTAGGGAAGGAGGACGAGCAGTGAGTTGCATCCTGGTTTCCATATTCCAGCAGAGTTTTATCCGAGAGAAAAAAATACCTATTTTCCCTTGTATTCAATCTAGCCCTTGAATTTTTTCAGTCCTCATATCACTATGTAGGTTCCAGTTTTCTAAATAAAACATATAGGAAGAGGAGCTTGACACATTACAAGCTATTAACCTTATAAAGTGTGCTCCTTGATATTTATTTTGGTTAATTAAAAAAATATAATAAGCCTATGGGTTCGTGGCCTTGCTTAATATCTAGCCCAGCTGTTAGTTAAATCTGTAAATCTTGTCCTGCACCTGTAAATTTTGTCCCAAGAACACACGCAGAGGAAGGCACATGAATTGCATTGTGGGAGTTGTAGTCCTGGGTGACTTTCTTTTCTCCCAGCCCTTGACTCAGGGTTTGATTCCGGGATTGTTGAGCCCCAAAACTAAACCTAACCCACTGCCGTCAGGAGCTACCAATTAGCTGGGGCCATGTCAGTGAGGCCGTGGTCCAACCACGAAAGCCAGTGTGGTGAGTCTCGCACAACGATTGGCCAGTTGGTGACCCTGGGGGGCGGGGAAATGGGGCGGGCCGGGCGGCCGAGACGATTGGTTGGGAAGCCCTTGGAGGCGGGCGGGGATTGGCTGCGTGATGGGGTAGGGACGACTGGGAAGGGGCGGAGGAGGGAGGCCGGAGCAGGAAGAGCAGTGGTAAGGCGGCGTTAGCGGTGGCTGAGGCTGCGGTGGTGGCAGAGGCGAAGGCGACAGCTCCAAGGGGTGGCAGCGGCCCCGAGAGCAGGATGCGAGTCGGGGTCGGGCTGACGCTGCTGCTCTGTGCGGCGCTGCTGGGCTTGGCCTCGGCGTCCTCGGGTCAGTATCCGCCCTTTCGGGCTGGAGGCCCGGAGCCACCGCCCCCCCTCCCCCGGTCTCTATCTCTGCTGTGGGGGCTCCGAGCTGGAACTCAGCTTTCTCTCTGGTCACACCTCGCACGGCCTGTCACTCGCTCCTTCTTAGGGCTCCGGTTGGTCTGGGCCACAAAGGGTGTTCAGGGACCTGGAGTTGGGGCGGGGAGGGGAAGGGCGGGCGGTCAGCCTACTCACAGCTTCTGCACGTAATAAACTTCATACACGGCTCCTTCTCGAGAATGAAGAATCGACCCCAGGAGAATGATTCCCGACAGCTGGCCTGGCCCCACAGTGACACACGAGTCCTGACCCTCCTTATGTAGCTTACGTGCTGCATCGAGTCAGGAGCTCTGGATTTCTGATTTGTAGGCGAGGAAATTGGCATATTTGAGCTGTCACTTTGAGCAGAGCAGGGGCTATCAGGACGAGGATGTTGACAGGGGTTTGATAGATGAGTTTGCTTAGATGGCACCGGTCTCTTTTGTCTATTTAAAAATGAAGACGTTTGATGTAATTGTACCCACCACACCCATCCCCTTTTTAAAAATCTTCCCGGAAAAGTGATGTTTACCTCTGGCACGGTGTTTCTGAATCGCTCCATGTTTGTTTATAATGACTTTATGATTTTGAAAAAATCGTGGTCCCTACAAGTTCAGAATGAATAACAAATAGTTTCAGTTTTTTATGTAGCTATAAAAACTCATGTGCTTATATAGGGCTTTCCGATTAGCTATACTGTGGTTGTGAAAATGATTTTTTTAATGTTTTACTCTGTCTACTTCCGAAAACTTCTCTTTTCTGAGTGATAATAAAGGAACAATTAGTATGGTGAAGTTTAGGGATTTAAATCCGTTTCAGTTAAGAAAGCAGCTGTCCTGCAGCTTTAAATCTTTTTTGAAACAAAACAGGATATAAATAAGTCAGCTTTTTTTTTTTTCAACAGAAAATTTCCCAGATGGTTGCTTGAATCCCCAAATTATCTGTCCTAGTTGAAAGTCATTCTACTTCTAAAGTCATAAAGCCATTCTGCTTCTAAAATAAGAGGTTCTAACCTAAAAATCCTATTCCTGATGTGATTTGAGATACCATATGAAAAGTTACAAGCATATGTTAGTTACTTACTCCCAGCATCATGCCTTAGGTGCACCCCTTTCCCCATTTGTAGTGATGGTTTGCATTCATGACCAAGTCTTTAAATAATACATGTAACTCTCAACAATGAACTTTGATAATTATTTGATCAAAGGAAAGATGAAGTGAAGCTGTTGAGTTTAATGGGTAAAGGTACTTGGTGGCCCATGAACTGTGTGCATTAGAATCCTTCTGATGTGTTACACTAAAGTCTGAGAACTACTACTTAAAAAGTGTGGTTTATAGCCTCTTGAGTTCAGATTTCAGAATTTAAAGAAAATTAAAGCCTACATTTTCCTATGCCTCAGTTTGTTTAATATTCTGAAGATGATACTAAAGAAGAAATTTAGTCAACACTTGGGATTCTCAGGATGTTATAATAAGGTTTACTTACTTTGGACAAATAGAAGACTTGATACTTAAGTGTTACATCTCTGGGTTCTGTTAAAGTAAGCAGAGGATTCAAGAATTATCTGCTCTGGTTTTCATCATATTTAAAACTGTGCCAAAACATTTCTTTGGAAGAGGCAATAACCTTACTTAGTTAGAACTGAGATCATATGGATGTGCATGCTGACAGCTGGTAAAGGTGCACCGTGTGCCCTGCACTGGCTCAGGTATCGTAAAACACTTGTGTGTGATAAAGTTTTATAAGTTGAGTACATGGGTTTTGAGTTGGCCTCATTTCTAATGTTTAAAGCTTTATTAGTATATAAAAATCAATTTTATATGACTATTTAAAATTAACACCCAAAAAAATGATAATTTTGTGTTGTCCTAAAGTTTGAATGTTAGTGGTTACCTAGGGCCAGTTGCATTTATTATCAAGTAGAATCTGGTCAGCCAACAAAGGGGATCTTGATCTATCACAATTAATAGCTGATTGGTGACTGTCTTGTTTCAGAACCATGTAAAAATATGATACTTTTTTAGAAATGTTTTTTATGTGCATGAGTTAATTTAAAGGACATGAAACAGATGTTTCTCTTTTTGTCAAGGTAATAGTGCAAACTGCTATGATTTTTTTTTTTTTGGCTCAGATATTGGTTATTTTTTGGCAGGAAATGGCAAATGCTTTTCTTTTTCTTTGTTCCACTCAGTGTTAACATAGTCTTTTTAAATTCAATTAAATATTATAATTAATAATTATATTAATACCATAAATTTATAGAGTAACTTTCAAATTGCAGAGTATGTTTAATTTCAGTGTTTAGTTTCTTCACGTTACTATTTATCAACAAGACATATGGCATTGTCCGCTTTTGACAAATGGAGAAAATGGAGTGAGCAGCATACCGTGTCCGATTTTGTGTGTCAGAATGAATATGTAATGAAGCCAGGTCTCCGACCTAGCTCCCTCGGCCTGAGATTTGGGGTTATTTAAAATCAGGCGTGTCCTAGGGTGTGGATAGAATCAGTGCAGAGCAGAAGACAGGATATCTGGTCTCTTTTCACCAAACTGTTCAGAATTTTCTGTTTGAAGGAGTTACCAATCTGTTTCATTTGCATGACAAGTGGGAAAATTAATTTTTAACAATCACTTTTCCCTGAGCAAATGTCCCTGGTACTATACAGCTTTGTTAGCTGATATAATAAAAATGAAAATTGATCTTATTCAAAGGGAGATGAACAGTTAATAAAGTAGTCTAAACCTTTACATTTTGGATGTAATAGTGTTGAATCCATAGCCCTTTATTAAATTTTTTTTTTTTATTTCTCTTGTTGGATACCTGTGTTGTTATAAAAGCGTTGCCATTTGTTTTTGATTTATGCAGAACTTCACTGGCTTTAATCCTTACCTGATTATTGCAGTATCAGAAATTCTTCTTTGAAAGTGTTATGTAAATGGGTCTTTCAGTTTGAAAAAGAAAAGTAGCTTATGGTGTAAGAAGACCATCTGGAGTCAGCTTTCCCGGTTTAGTAAATATGAAAGAATTCTCTTATTCACCAGTAATCTTAGTATATATTCCTGGTTTGGGTAGAGAGAGGGAGAGAAAGAGAGAAGCATGATGCAATTCATGTGAAATAACCCTGATGTCTCAAGTTCCCATGGCTCTTAGAGTTCAGACACATATTTTGCTATTGGAATGTCTACCAACCTGTAGTGCCTCAAACTTACATGTCCTTAGATGTATTTATAGGTATCTGTATTATTTATGAGGAGTTCTGGTGGTGCAGTGGTTAAAGCCTTTGGCTGCTAACCAGAAGGTCGGTGGTTCAAACCTATCAGCTACTCGGTGGGAGAACAATGCGGGAGTCTGGTTTCCATAAAGATTTACGGTCTTGGAAACCCTATGAGGCAGTTCTACTCTGTTCTTTAGGGTCACTGTGAGTCGGAGTGGACTCAATGACAGTGCAGTGGTTAAAGCATTTGGGTGCTAACCACAAGGTTGGTGGTTCAAACCTATCAGCTACTCGGTGGGTGAAAGATGTGGCGGTCTGGCTTCCATAAAGATTTACGGTCTTGGAAACCCTATGAGGTAGTTCTCCTTTGTCCTTTAGGGTCACTGTGAGTTGGAATGGACTCAATAGCAGTAGGTTTGTTTTGTTTGGTATGTTACTTACACAGCTCTAGTTGTTCAGTGGTTAAATAGCTCGACTGCAAACTGAAAAGTCAATGGTTTGAACCCGTGAGGCGCTCCACAGGATAAAGATGAAGTAGTTTGCTTTCATAAAGGTTTGCAGTGATGAAAGCTATGGGGCAGTTCTACTCTGTCCAATAGGGTCATTAGGAATCAGAACTGACTCAACAGCAGTTGGTTTCCTTGGGATATTATTTACTTATTTACTACCTGTGTAACCTGTTGTTAAGAGGTATTGAATTTAATGATAAAAGTATTAGTGATCTCAGATTTCAACCTATTCTAAAGTTTTAGTATTCTGGGATGTGTCACATATTGATTAAGTAGTTAATATTTGCAATTAATTAAATATATCCACAAATACTACATTGATATATAATAGAAATGAAGAATTTTTTTCTTTATTCAAAAATTGGCTGAAACTGGAGATTTTGTTTTGTTTTTTGCTTAAATCTTCTATTTTGACTTGAGCCATACATTAGGTCTTAAAAAAATCAAAAATTACTGTGAAGGATAATTGTTAATTAATTGATATTACTACTTACATGTTATTGGCAGTATGAGACTAATACATGACATGTCCCTCCCTTCCCACCTGTCAAAACTGGAATGTCCTTTGAGGGTAATCTAAAAGTAGTGAATGGGAATAGCAGCTATAATTTAATTTCCTTGAATTGACAGTACTTCATATATGGCAAAACCTCACTCATGGACTGATTTTCTTAGATATTTAAAAAAAAAGTCCTGTGAAATATGGGTATTGTGTGGATAATAATTTGGTTGTACTCTTAATGTTAGCTAAGTACTTTGTTAATACCAATTCTAAAACATCATTTTGTTATAGGGTAGCAAAGTTATAAGTTATGAATAATATTTAAGGTATAACCATATGAAGCAAAGATAAATAACAACTGTAATACTAAATTTTCTAGTTGAAAACAAATGATGGTACAGCATTTTGTCTACTGGTTAACTTCTGATACAGTTTATGGAGTAGGCAATGCCAAAACTCACTTCTGGATAGAATCAGGTAACTTTACTGCAAGAAGGAAACTTACTTTGTTTTTCTTCTTTCTTTTTTTTTTTTAAACTGTCAAGGAATATAGAGATCAAACATTTGAGCATGAACATTGAGTTGTTACATGTGTTTACACAAGAGAAGGAAAAAGGATAACAAACAGCCAGAGTAGAAGTAGTAGCAGGAAAACATAAACAAGAATAATAGAAGGAAAACTAATGTAATTGGACCAAATCCAAAGCAGCCTACTTGTGTTGGGAAGAAAGGTAGAACTAGTTGACTGTTTCTTTTCTTAAACCAAACTCACTGCCATCAAGTCTTATACCCAACTCCTAGCGACCTCTCCTTGGGTTTCTGAGGTGGTATCACTACTGAAGTAGATTGCCCAGCTTTCCTTCCAAGAAGTGGCTAGTGAGTTTGAACCGCCAGCCTTCTGGTTAGCAGTCAAATGCCTTAGGCACTATGCTACCAGCCTTCTTAATACATAGACTTCATGTGACTCAATTCATGATGGTCTGGTGCTGTTTTTCACCTGCATCTGGGTATCTGGTTATTTCTTCAATAATGCTGTGGCTTAGTGAACAGTAACATGCAATCGCTGAAATAGGTGAATGGAATTCTAGATCTTGAGCAGAAGAAAAGAATAGGTGGAAGCCTGAACACCAAAATACAGAGGTTTCTTTTTATGAACTAAGAAATTTATTCTCAGTGATAGACTAAAATATCTGGACGAATTGGTGGAATCTAAAGAAGTGTCTGGTTTTTGGTGGTGTTTGTCGGTGGTATTCCTGTCTGTGTAACAAATGAAGCTGTTTTTCTTAGAGAAAGAGAATAATTTAACCCTCTCCCCACTTTATTTAAAAGTTTATTTTAAACTTTTCTAACCAGTCACAGAATACAACCATAAGTCTAGATTTATTTATCTAATCTCTGATCGTTTTCTTTTTAAAATGATAGCTTTAGTTTCCCAATAAAAGATGACTAAATTGTCTTCAAATTTCTTTGCAGATGAGGAAGGCAGCCAGGATGAATCTTTAGACTCCAAGGTATGTGCTAAAATTTGCAGTGACCGGTATTTTTTGCCCAATTTAAAACCATGGATTCTGTATCCTAGAAAGAGACAAAGTCTGTATCATGTGAATAACTAATTAAAATTAAAAGAAATATAGTGTTGGCGGACATTGGTCCTATAAGTTTATGTGAATGAGCAGAATTCCCAGGTGTATAGTAGAGCTGACAAGGGGCAAGATTGTGGTCACTGCTTGGTCACAGCCAGCTACCCAGAGGGAACGAGTAGTTGAACCTGTGGGCTTGGGACCATAGTCACAGGGGACATCAAGCTCAATTGGCATAACATACTACACAAAACATTGTTCCACCTCCTACTTTGGTGAGTAGCGACTGGGATCTTAAAAGCTAGCAAGTTGCCATCTAGATGAAACGATGGGTCTCTCCTCATCCAGAGCAAAGAAGAATGAAGAAAACCAAAAAGTCATGGAAACAATTAGTCCTAGCAACTGGTACACCATCCTATCTGCAGCCTATGTGACTATGAGGCCAGAAGAACTAGATGGTGCCCGGCTACCACTGTCATCCACTTGGAAGGGGATCTGTGTAGGAGATCCTTGATAGAGAGGGAGAACAATGTGGAACAAAACTCAAAATCATTTGGAGGGGAAAAAAAAGGGGGGGGGCAGGTTTGCTGGTCCGATAGAGCCTGGTGGAACCACTGAGACTATGGCCCCTAACTGCCCTTCAGATCTGGAATTGAACCCACACCTGTGGTTTCCAGGCAAATGAGTTGAACATTTACCTCAAGTAGATATTCTCCTTGGAGAGAACAATCATGGGAGAAAGAAGGGCTGCTTATGCACAGGGAGACAGCTCAGGGGGCAGGAGTCCATGGAGGGATGGACACAGGGAAGAGGTAACCATGGGGAGGAAGTCGGAGGGGAGCTGTTGCATTGTGGTCAACTGTGGTCAATGTCATGAGACAAAGTATATGTGAACTGCTGTATGGAAAGTGAATTTGCTCTGTAAATGTTCACCCAAATCATAATTAAAAAAAAGAAAAATAATAATAAAAGAAAAATTTAGGTGGTATCAATATTAATTGTGGCTCTTCTTAGGTGAAAAAAATGTTCTGCTCTGCAAGAGAGAAATTTATCTTTGCTTTTCACATATTATTATAATCTTAGAGCCTGAAGAATAGTAAAAGAGGGATACTAAATATTTCTTTCTTGAGTTTTGACTGTTAGGTTTCATTATAAGTCGAATGTGCAGTATAGTTGTATTTGTGTACCTGTGTGTATGTGTATGTGTGTGTGTGTTTAAGAACCTTCAGACAGTAACATTTTTGCTGCCTACTGAAAGATTGATTTTATTCTTATTTTTTTAATTTTTAGATTAACTTTTTAATTTTGAAGTTTTAACTCCATCGTGAGTTGTTTCCATTTATATCAGTTTTGAAATAAAAATTTAGAATAAGAATAAGGCTGATTATGTGTCCAAGGAAACCAGTCTGTCCCCTCCTCTCTGGAATAGAGGGAATATAGATACAAAACAGGAGATTACAGTACAGTGTGGAGCTGTAGAGGAAGGACCTAACCCAGACTTTGGGAGTTAAGGGAGGCTCTGCGGTGCCGAAAGTGACATCTAAATTGAAATCCAAAGAAAGAGTTGGCAGGAAAGGAAGAATATTTTGTGCAGAAGGAGTGAATAACACATGCTAACGCCTATCGAGATGGGCAAATGTGGCATATTCATGGAGCTAAAGGAAACGTTGTATGTGCATTAGTAAAAGTAATGGTCAAGTAGGGTTGAGGGAGTGTTGGTACTGTTAATATCTAAAATTATTCTATATTCCTAGACTTCTTTGCCATCAGATGAGTCGGTAAAGGACCACAGCCCAGCAGGCAGAGTAGTCGCTGGTCAGATATTTCTTGATTCAGAAGAATCGGAATTGGAAACCCCTATTCAAGAAGAGGAAGACCGCCTCAAGGGGCAAGAGGAGGAAAGTGTCACAGAAGAAATGAGTTTTCTAGAATCTCCAAATCCAGAAAACATGGACTATGAAGAAACAAAGAAAGTACGGAAACCAGGTAGTTTGGACATTTCCTTTGCCTTTGCATGATTTAGGAAGAAGACAACTGACATTTTAAAGCTACTGTGCAAAGCATGAAGAAGGCTAGTTTTATGAATTAGTAACCACATATAATATATAGAAAATGTAGTTTTTAGGATTTTCTAGATTCTAATACATCAAAATGATTCACTTAACAGATTTACTTTTTATGGTGTGAGTTATATAAGCTGAGCTCATATAGACAAAAATGCATTTGTATTATGGTATTAGTGTAACTTTTGTTTTAGACTCCATTATGTAAATCCATTTCTGAGAAATTTAAAATGAAATCAGTGTGGAAATTCAGACCGGAAGAATGATCTGATGTGCTGCTTTGTTTATTTGCAGAATTGTGTTAGGGTTTCTGCTGCAATAACCTTTCAGTCATCCTAGGTAATTTGAATCAGGCCTTTATCCCTCTGCAACCTTAATCCTCTTCTAACTTTCACCTTTTTGACAACCTCTACTTTGAAATTTATAACTTAATTTTTCTCACAGTGGAGTGTGCTGATTTAAAACGTATCCTTTTTTAAATTAATCACTAATATGTCCACTTTGCCCTGTCCCACCACCTTTCTGTCATTTAGTTTGTTATTTCAAAAAATCACCACCATGCCCACTTACTATTCCATTATTAGGTGCTCTTGAGAACTAATCCTAATTTAACTTTAAAAAATAAATTTTTTTACTATAAAATACCGTACTCAAAAATGTTGTTGTTATGTGCCATCAAGTCAGCCCCGACTCATACATAACGACCCCTCCTTGGGTTTCCAAGGCAGTATCACTACGGAAGTAGATTGCCCAACCTTCCTTCCGAGGAGTAGCTGGTGGGTTTGAACCATCAGCCTTCTGGTCAGCATTCAAGTGCCTTAAGCACTACACCACCAGAGCTCCCTACTCAAAAATAGAAAAACCAAAAACATTAAAAGTATTTTAATCCCATAAATTTAAAATAACTATTAACATCATGTTGAGTGCTTTTAGGCTTTTTTCTAGATATACAAATAGTTTCTAAGAAGACTAAATTGGGCTGCAATGCATATATTATTTTATAGCCTCCTTTTTTCACTTAACAGCTTACCATGAACAGTTTCCTTGTGGTTTAGTATTCTTTTATGATGGTTATGAAAAATTCCATGTATAAAATATACCATAACTTGTAAATAGGTTATTTATAATATTATTTTGGGATATTGTTTTGGGTATGTCTTTGTGAACATCTGTAGATTTTTTTTTTAATTATTACTGTGATTTGGGTGAAAGTTTACAGAACAGATTGGTTTTCCATTCACCAGTTCATACACATTTTGTTTTGTGACGTTCATTGCA
Organism: Orycteropus afer afer; assembly: GCF_000298275.1. NCBI lineage: Eukaryota > Metazoa > Chordata > Mammalia > Tubulidentata > Orycteropodidae > Orycteropus > Orycteropus afer. The sequence continues at coordinate 1,776,092 of NW_006921909.1, read as the reverse complement.
GTTCACACAACTGTAAGAGCACTCTTCCTACTTCTTGCCTGTGTTTACCATTTTCCTTTGTCCTTTCCTATCCCTTCCTGCCTTCTGAGCTCTTGTGATCTTGTATGGTTGACTGCTCTAATGAGTGAGTACCTCCCTGGTGTTATTGTTTACTTTATAGGCTTGGCTATTGTAGGCCTGAAAGTTGAGCTACAAGGGTAAGTTCAGTTCCAGGCTTGAGGGGTATCTAAGGGCCATTGTCTTTGGGGGTTCCATCAGTCTCTATCAGACCAGTAAGCTCAGTCTTTTTATGATTTTGAGTTTTACCCCACATTTTTCTCCTATTCTTTCGAAGACTATCTATTGTGATCCTTTTCAACGGTCAGCAGTGGTAGCTAGGTACCATCTAGTTCTTGTCTCAGGGTCAAAGAGGCTGGGGTTCATTTAGTCCATAGTCCTTTGGACTGATTTTTTTCTTATGTCTTTAATTTTTCTCATTCTTCCTTGCTCTGCATGGGGAGAAGCCAACTGTTGCACCTTAGATGGCCACAAAGAAGCCTGTAAGCCCCCAGTCATTACTCACCAAAGTAGGATTCAGAACATTGTCTGTGTGGCTTATAATATGCCATTTGGTCTTAGTGTCCTCTGAAACTATGGTCCTGAGCTTCCAGGCCCAGCGACTCATTCCCTCAAGGTCTTTGATAAGGGCTAAGAGCTTTTCATAATTTTACCCCCTATCGTCTCTACTATATTCATAGATAGATATATTTGTAGCACATATAAATACATATGTAGAAATAGCCTTAGTTTTTTAATGATTTTTATTTTACTTTTGGTTTCAGTTTGTTTTACTTTATTCCTAAAACATGAAAAGGCTTACACATTTATACATAGGTAGTATGTACTGTAAATTACATACTCCTGGCTCTGTGTAAGTGCAGTCCCAACTACATTAGAACTGGAGTTACATGGCAATTACTTCTACACTTGCACTGTTTTCCTTCTCATTCATGTCACTTCCAGAGAGACTGACATCCTAAAATCCAAGTTGACCCTCTCACTCCCCTGTTTACAGCCCTTCCTTGCCTCCTCTTTTGTCTGTGAAGTGAGTGCACACTCCTTAGCGTGGCGCACAGAGCCTCCATCTCTGGTGTACCAACTGGCATCTGCAACTTCATCTGTGCAACTCTTCCGCAAGTACCCTCTTTCAGCAGTTCTTCAGATACATCATGCAGTTTATAACTCTGGGCCGTTGTACCTATTTTCCCCACTGCTTAGACTGCCTTTCTCACCCCCTCACCCAGATCGATCTATCAATGGCAGTTGAAGACTCTCCTATTCATTAGAGCTTCCTATCTGTTCTCCATACTTTTGCCCTTTCCCCCTAATGTCAGATCTCTGCACAGCAGCGAAATTGATCTTTCTTGTTCGGAAGTCTCTCAGGGCTTCCTATCACTCTCAGAATAATATCTAAACGCCTTACTTTTACTAACGAGGCCTTGCATGATCAGGCCTCTCTCTCTGACTTCATCTCCTGCTGCTCCCCTAACTCATGTGTCTCCAGCCACACTTGCCTTCTTGCTGTTTCTTGAGCATTTCACGCTTATTCCTATCATGTCTGGGGTCCTCATATCAGCGCAGGTTCAGTTCACAAGGAAGATGCATAGGACCCAGCATATACTGATATTCACAGTCACGATTTATTACAGCAAAGGCAAAATGAGCAGAGGGAAAAGGCACATGAGGCAAAGTCCAGAAGAAGCTAGGTGCCAGCTTCCTAGAGACCTTCCAGGAGTCAGGCAGGACCCGCTTAGTTCCCTCTGCAGCAGATTAGGACAGCTAACTAGAAGTGCAGTGTTGTCTAACAGGAAAGCCTGGTAGAGGCTCAGTGCCCAGGGATTTTCGTGGAGGCTGAGTTAAGCACTCGATTACTAACCAGAGAGTTGGCAGTTGGCAATTCAGACCTACCCAGAGGCACCTTGGAAGAGGGGCTTGGTAACCTGCTTCTGAAAGGCCACAGCCTTGAAAACCCTGTGGAGTGCAGTTCCACCATACACATAGGGGTCGCCGTGGGTCAGAATTGACTTGATGGCAATGGGTTTGATTTTTTGGCTTTGGTCACCCCCTGCCTTAGTATTTACCAACATTGCCAACTCCTGGAAAGAAAGCAGGTGTTCACCATAAACCGTGTTTGCACAAACAGCTTAGATACGGTGAGCCACTCTTAATCAGTTCAGGTGGTGGGAATCTGACCAGACACCAGCCAAAGGCCAGCCGTATAAGTAGACCTTTCAAAACTTAGAAGCCAGGCCTGCTGTGTTAACTCCTTGCTGCATAGTTCATCCCCTTGGCCCTTGGCCAAGGCATCTTTACAGCAAAATTATTGATTTGACCCCATACAGCAGGGTAAGACTAGCCTGCAGAATTGATATCAGTTATGCCGTAATAGGGTCCTAGACTTAGCCAGTTAAAACAGGTCCCATTAATCATAAAGTTTTATCTCAGATACCTCAAATAAAAAGAAATAAAAAAAAAAAGATTCCTCAAATAAAAAGAAAACTCGTTGCCGTCAAGTCGATTCTGACTCATAGCCACCCCTCCTTGGGTTTGTGAGGTGGTATCTCTACAGAAGTAGATTGCCCAGTCTTCCTTCCAAGGAGTGGGTAGTGTGTTTGAACCGCCAGCCTTCTGGTTAGCAGTCAGATGTCTTAGGCACTACACCACCTATATTAACCTTTTTTATTTTTTCTGTCTGGCCTGAAGCATCAGTTCAGGCATTATACTGCTCTGACCAGTAAATTAAAACTGACCTGAAAGACTTCCAGGCTGAGGCAGTGCAGTGATAGTCAGTGTACGTACACACGAAGTACAGACCCAGAGAGCATATGTGTTCCCCCTAGAAACAAAGCGTTTATCATTGTTGGGGTTCTGTCTTGCTTCAGGTTTTGGTCTCAGGGACTGTCTGAGGTAGCCAGTTCCAAACAGCTTGCTCATCTATGACACGAGTCCATCTACCTGCTAAGTGTGGACAGCATCTGGAGCTGTTGTACATGGAAAGTGGGGATATGGGGTTTTCCCTTCCTCGGTTGTCAGGAGTCACTGTTTTCCTTCAGCAGTTGTTTTCAGTCATTGCCTTCTCTCATCCAGGCCTTTCATCTGGAAGAGTTGTATGCAAGGGCAAAGGCATTTTCACAGGGAAAAAAAATATGTATATACATCTTTATACAACTCATCCAGAAGAGAATTTTCAAACATTTCCAAAATGGGTTTACATAACCTCCCACTCAGTTTGCTCTGATCATTTCTCCAAAGAGCGGTCTAGGAAAGATCCTTCCTTTCTAAAGACAGTTTCATTTAATAATCACATTGCACTCAAGTGTGTGTATCAAGAGAAAAGTGAGGAAAGCAGAGTCACGCTGTCTGTCCATTGTTGGAAATTGCAACTAATCTGGAAAGCTGGACAATGATTACCAGTGGCATCTGCCCCCAAGGGAGTCAAGAGCCCCATTGATCTGTCAGGAATGGGTGGAGGAATGATAGTCACTGTTACATTTCCTGCTACAACTTGTGGCTTTGGGTGGTAATCATAACTTAAGAATACAGGCAGTCTCTGTGTAAGAGATGCACAGGTGATCAGCAGCTCAATTTCAGATGGTCACATTAGAGAACAGGTCCTTTTCTGTGGGCATTTGCATGTGACCAGACAGTCCAGGCAAGCAATCTTGATATATTCACAGTACAGCATGGTGTCCTGATTCTACAGAGGTCCCAGAGCCTGTGTTCTGGACATCGGGCCTGTTCCTGCTTTCAGTTCAACACAGCTCATGCTGAGGCTGCAAGCCCATAGCGGTCAGTCTTGAATTTACCCTGGAGTCCAGTTGTTGTTGTTTTTAGGTGCTGTTGAGTCAGTTTTTGTGTACAACAAAACAGAACACTGCCTGGCCGAGCACCATCTGTACGAGCATTCTTGTGCTTGAGCCCATTGTTGCAGCCACTGTATGATTCCATCTCATTGAGGGTCTTCCCTTTTTTCTCTGACCCTCTACTTTACCCAACATGATACCTACTCCAAGGACTCGTCCCTTCGGACAGCATAGCAAAAATATGAGAGACAAAGTCTGACCATTCTTGCTTCCAGAGTACATTCTGTCTGTACTTCCTCTAAGACAGATTTGTTCTTTCTTCTCCCAGTCCTTGGTACTTCAATACTCTTTATCAGCAGCACAATTTAAAAGCATCGATTCTTCTGTGGTCTTTCTTATTCTTGGGTCACGGGCATCTTAGTCTTCAAAGTGACATTGTTGCCCTTAAACACTTTAAGGAGGTTTTTTGCAGCAGATTTGTCCAGTGCAATACGCTGTTTGATTTCTTAGCTGTTGTTTCCAAGGATGTTCATTGTGTATACAAGTAAAATGAAGACAACTGCGATCTTTTTCCATTTATCATGACACTGCTTATTGGTCCAGTCGTGAGGACTTTGTTTCTTGATGTTGAGGTGTAATCCATACTTTGATCTTTATCAGTAAGTGCTTCAAGTTTAGGCAGTTTAAAAAAATACAGCACTGCCATCAAGTCAATTCTGATTCATAGCAACCTTATAGGACAGAGTAGAACTGCCCCATAGGGTAGAGTGTCCAAGAATGTAAATCTTTACAGATGCAAACTGCCTCATCTTTCTCCTGTGGAGTAGCTGGTAGGTTCAAGCTACCAATCTTTTGATTAGTAGCTGAATGATTTACCCACTGCACCGCCAGAGATCCTCATCCAGGCAGTTGTTGTTGTTGTTGCTTTGTGCCGTCGAGTTGGACCCGACTCATAACGACCCCTCCTTGGGTTTCCGAGGCAGCATCACTACGGAAGTAGATGGCCCCATCTTCCTTCCAAGGAGTGGCTGGTGGGTTTGAACCACAAGCCTTCTGGTTAGCAGTCAAGTGCCTTAGGCACTACGCTACCCGAGCTCCTTATCCAGGCAGTAAGATCTGTGAATTCAGGATCAGCAAGCCAGAGACACTGCAGAGTCAGATAGTCCAAGTGGCAAGCAAGTCTTCCCTAAGCCCTTTTAGTCATGTCAGTCTTCAAGTCCAAGTCGAACCGCATAGACATATACACATCAGCCTCTAGGGGTCAGACATCTGATTTCGTAGGAATTCGTTAGCGGACTAAAAACTGGTTTTTAAAACTCTAAAAGTGCCTTTTGGAGGTTTCCTCTCCTATCGTCCTTTTTCCAGAGGCACCAATAAGCAGAAATCCACATCTTTCATACAAAAACCAGCAGTTATAGAGACTTACTCTGTTACTAGTTTAAATTCCAACCAACACAACAAAAGCAAGGAAGTTGTGTCTCACTAACATGTTTCCTTATTTGTAACTTTCCCTGACTGGGATAGTTCCTCTCGCACTGAGGAAAGTACAGGTGTCTAGCATTTTACATCCATTTTTACCATACATCCAGAGGCAGTAGCCACAAAATACAAGGCCATTTGAAACCTTCCCGCTTTCTTCTCATTGCACATATACTCAAACTCTAGCAGTGTGTTTGACCTGACTCTTACCGCTGCTGGGGAAGACCCCGCTGGAGAGGCTTGGAGGCCAGCCAGCAGCTGGGCTAAAGAAACGGCCAGAGTGCCTCCTCACTTTTCTTCTTTCAGGTTTATTGAAAATTTTGTTCCATTCCTGGGAACTAGTTGACATTCCTCCTTCTTGCACTTGGAAGAGAGAGCAATGCAGACTTTCAACATTCAGCTTATCCAGAGCTCATCTTCAGTAATTTGGGGCCTTTTCTCTTCTTACACGGAGGAGAGAACAAAAGCCAGTGACGTCACCTGCACACTTTTTACCCCTTGTGTTAGCAGGCAGCTGCCCTGGACTGAGAGCTGTCCTTTTCAGGCTCCAGAGGTACTTTCCACTCACGGCAGTGGCACAGCCGCTTTTTCATTCCATGGATGAGTCACTCCATAGCCACCCAGGCACCAAAGGTTCATCAAACCTCACTCCTTCATTTCTCCTTTTCCCAAACAGCGCTCCACCATATTTCATTGAGTCAGGACAATTCTGACAAATCCCACTTCTGATGCCAACTATGTTGGAGGGCCTCAAGACCACCCTGAGGTTCAGTAAGTCACTAAGGAGGCTACAGTCATATTCATAGATTTGATTTATTTAGGTGACAGGGCACAAAGCAAAATCAGCAAAGGAAAAAAGTGCATGGAACAAAGTCCCAAAGAAACCAGATGCAAGCTTCCAAGGATTCTGTCCCAGGGGAGTCACACAGGACATGCTTAATTCCCCCAACAACAAGTTGGGGCAACGTGTGTGAAATGTTATAGGGGAGCTTATAAGGGACCCAATGCCCAGAGGTTTTCTTGGAGGCTGGTCATGTAATCACCCTCCTCCTAGCACATACCAAAACTGCAGAGTCACGGAAAGAAAGGAGGTGTTTGGCATAAATCATATTTCACAGTTCAGGGACCGTGAGTCACTCTTAACCATGTAGGGCGGTGAGAGCCCTCCCACAATCTTAAGTTCCCAGATGCTAGCCAAGGGCCAACCTTGTAAGTAGACCTTTCAAAGGATAGCAAACAGGCCTGTTGTGTTACCTGTTTTCTTCACACCCTTTCAATAAACATTTGTTAAAAATGAATGAGTAACGAAATGGCCATTTATAGGATACTTGCAGCCATTTTAAAAGAACATGTTTTGTGGCAAATAACAGAAAATTTGTCAAATAATGGCAGAAATAGAGGCTTCTTTAGCTCACAGAACCGGAACTCTATAAACAGGCAATTCAGAGCTGGTGCCTTCAGGGACTCTAGCTCTCTGTTTCTCTCCTCTTCCCCCTCCCTAGTAGATTGGTTTCATCCTCATGTTTACTCCACATGGTTACACCTGGCTGGCAGTGGCAGCACCTCCAAGTCCTGGGTCTTCAGGAAGGAGTGGTGCCTGTATCAGGAGGGCAGACGTCTTCCCAGAAAGCACTGGTAAAACTCTGCCAAAACTGTCTCCTGACCATTCCCAGCTCAGAGAAGGTGAGGAAGAAATTAGCAGTAGTGAGTCAGTCTGTAATGTCATAGAAGGATGTCAGTGATAGGTTAAGTATAACTGTCAAGTTGTAAAATGATTCACTTACTATGATGTCATATAAGGAAAATAAAACCATGTTTTTCACATGTTAAATGAAAAGTATCCAGATCTTTTCTAGTAACATTCATTGCCTCTGGAAAAAAGGAGAGTTTGAAATGGTAAGTAAAGATGAGTGATTTTTTGTTCTTTAACTTTGTGTATTTCCTATTGGGTGAATTATTTTGTTTTCTACAACAAATACATTGTTCTTAGAACTCTAAAGAAGAAGAAAAATGAAACAGAATAGACAAACATCTTGATATATTTCAAATGGCACAAATAGAACTGAGTTTAAACTTAGTAAAACATGCTTAAAATTGGGTTCCCAAGGAGGCAGGCTGGTTAAGTAATTGGATGACATTTCTAGTTGATTGTGGGAAGGGAAGAACAATGGAAGGTAGAAAGCTGAGGAAACATAGGCTGTTGTCTACAGCAGATCCTGACTTTTATTTGGTTTAGTTTTAGAAGAAATTATCTGTGCAAGGAAACTATCCTTGTGGAAATGAACCTTTCTTAGAGTCTTTCTTACCTCACCCCTGTCAGGGTGTTCGACACTTGGAGAACTGTCGTATTTTTATGCAAATAATGCATGCACTATAAGTTTATTGCCAACTGCTTGACACCTCCCCGTGCGCATTATTCTTGTAAGCAGCTATGTCACTTTTTAATAATACGTTGTTGACTTCAATTTCTGATCACATGGAAACTTCACTTAAGGTAGCTATTATTGACTTAAGTTTAATAGAAACAAACACAGTTTCAGTAGTTTATTTTCTGATTACCAGGGAACTGCCAAACTTGATCCATGATTTCTTGACCTTGGCTTATACCTTTATTATACAGTTATGATCAAAAGTAACATTTTCAGACTATTTTTATACACATATGCAGGAGATTTTGAAAAATGAACAGAATGATACGATATGGGCAGAGGAGCGAATGAAGCCAAAATTCGCTTCTGGAAACGTCACAAAACATGCATAGTATATTCATGGATGTGCTGTGCCAGAACTGTTGTACTTAATTTCATCATTTCTGCACATTGTATGTGTGGGCATGTTATTTGTGGGGAAATAGCGTATCTTTCAAGGCATTGTTTAGAGAGACTCACTGTAAAGTAATAGCACTTTTTCTGAACAAGTTTTGCTCTGCCTGGTTTTTGACAGTGTCTATCATCTGGTTCTCATGAAATCTGTCACTTTCGTCTATTTCTACTGAAATAGTTTCTTCTCACAGAGAATGCTGAGATTTATGTGAACTCTGATGTTTTGTTCATTATCTGTATGACTGCATTTCATCTTTCTTCTGAAAAATACATTTTAGTTCATAAAGCTATGCTTTCCTTAGTATAGCATTTATTTGTTTGTTTGCTTATTAATAAAAGTAGTTTCTCAATTCTGGTCTGAAGCTCTCAAACCTTTGGTGAAATCAGTCCCTGCCACATGGTATAGACATTACCATAGACTGTTTATCAGCATTTATTAAATAACTCTTTATTTGGTCTACCCCATTTAGTTTATCTCAAGCACAGTTTACTTTAACTCATCTTTGTTCTTAGGAGTTTTGGGGGGTTTTTTGGGGGGTTGATGATTGATTGAATTTTTATCTTGATATTTACCAAGAGTGTTGAACACTATGACAGTTGTCTTTAGCTTGATAACTTTTTAACATTAAATAATCATTTCAACTATGTTTGACAAATATACATGACTAGAAGCCTAGAGAGAGCTCTTGTGACGTGCCTAAGCCATTTGACTGCTAACCAGAAGGCTGGCGGTTCAAACTCACCAGCCACTCCTCGGAAGAAAGGTTGAGCGATCTACTTCTATAGTGATACCACCTCGGAAACCGAAGGAGGGGTCACTATGAGTCAGATTTGACTCGATGGCAGTGAGTTTGGTTTTTTTTTGGTTTAGAAGCCTAGAAGCTACTTTGTTCTGTGTGTTTGAAAGTACAGAATTGCTTCAGACAAGCAGCATGATTAAATAATTTTCATATTAACAGAGCACCTATCTAAACCTACTAATACAATGTTAGGCTTTAAAAAACTCACTGCTGTCAAGTTGATTCCAACTCATAGCAACCCGCATTGGGTTTCCAAGGTGGTAAATCTTTACGGAAGTAAATTACTCCATCTTCCTTCTTCAGAGTGGTTGGTGGGTTTGAACTACCAGACTTGTGGTTAGCAGTCAGATGCCTTAGGCACTATGCCATCAAAGCTCCTTATGTTAGTTTTTAATGTACTGTAAAAGCCCTTGTTTTCTGTTGTTGATGATAATGGTGGTGGTATTATGTGCTGTCAGGTTGCTTCTACCCAGAGTGAGCCTATGGGACAGAGTAGAACTGCCCCCTAGGGTTTCCTAGACTGAAACTATTACAGGAACAGATCTCCAGGTCTTTTCTCCGTGGAGTCTCTGGTAGGTCAACCTTTCTTTTAGCGGCTGAGCACTTAACTATTGCACCACCAGGACTATTTGAGTTAAAGCTCTTAAATTGAGAAATTTTCAAAACTAAATCTCTTGCCTTTGTCTATGTAAATCAGGAAGTTAAGTTTTTTTTTTTAATTTTGTTTTGATTTTATTTTACAGTTAAAAATGAAGAAAAGATATGTTGGTATTCCCAAGACATTTAATTCAGTGCGTATAACAACATTCAAGCCACAATTACTTAGTACTCATTCTTGCACATGCTCGTGCGCACTCTCTCTCAGATTATTTTTATCAACATTCATAGAAACTGTAATAGATTGTATGTTAAAAATCTTCTGGCCCCAAATCTCCCTCCAGCTACCACTCCATTTCTCTAGCCCCTTTATAGCAAAACTCTTTGAGCAAGTTGTTGATAGTCAGATTTCATTTGCACTCTTAGTTCTGTAACCCAGCTCTGCTACCACCACTCTACTGCCCTCCATGCCACTTAATCTACGCTTCTCAAGATCACCAGTCTCATTGTAATTGCTGAATATGAGTCAGTTCTTAGTCCTCATCTTACTGACCCTTCACCAGTACTTGGTACACTTGATCACTTCCTTTTCCTAGAGCTGCTTGGCTGCCTGATCTCAAAACATGAGCTTGCCTCAAGACAGCCTGTAATTCTCTTCTCTGTCTATGCTGTGTTCTGTTGTGTACAATTGAGTCAATTCTGACTCATAGCGGCCTTGATGACAGAGTAGGACTGCCCCGTAGGGTTTCCAAGACTGTAATCTTTATCTAAGCAGACTGCTACATCTTTCTTCCTTTGGAGAGGCTGGTGGGTTTGAAACACTGACCTTTCAGTTAGCAGCCACGCAGTTACCCATTATGCCACCAGGGCTCCTTAGCTATGTTCTAGTGCCCTTTCATTCCATCTCTGTTGATGCTGCCCAGGTTTCCATTTGATGGCTGCACTGGAATTGATTTAACCAATCTCCTATTGATAGCCCTTTGAATTCTTTTTTGGTTGTATGTTTAAAAAATTTTAATATTGCGCAAATACTCTCTTGCACATATTCTCAGTCCTTGTAAGAGCATTTCTACAGACATTCTAGAAAGTAAAAAACTGACTCTAAAGAGATGCACCTTTTTTAAAAACCTTTTTTTAATTCTAATACCAAAAAAAAAAAAAACCCCAAATTCAATGCTGTCGAGTCGGTCCCGACGCATAGCAACCCCTACTTGGGTTTCTGAGGTGGTATCATTATGGAAGTAGATTGCCCAATCTTCCTTCCAAGGAGTGGCTGGTGGGTTTGAACCACCAGCCTTCTGGTTAGCAGTCAGATGCCTTAGGCACTAAGCTGCCAAAAGTATGAAAGTACCCATTTACTCATACTCTAGCCTTCACTGAATATTTTCAGGGTTTTTTGTTGTTGTTGGGTTGTTTTGTTTTGTTTTAACCTTTTCTAGCTTTTGAATGATTTTAATTGACTTTGAAAAAGCAGATTTTTACTAATTTAAATATAAAGCAGTCTGTTTATTATTACAAGTTCTCATATACTATAAATTATCTTTCTCTTGAGATCTGCATACATAGGTTATAATACTGTGTCATTATTGTAGAACTGAAACATGATTCCTTATCTACAAAATATGAATTTTTACATGAAGGTGATGAATTGATTTAATGACACATCTTTCCTCTTTCATTTTAAGTGTCAGATTTGATTACTGGCTCAAATTAACTTGAATTGCGCAATCAGTCAGCTCCATTATACTGGCGCAGCGATTACTGTTCTTAAAATGCTTGGTAGCAGTTTTATGGAGGTTTTTAAAATGATAGCTTTGAAATTCTTTCAGCATTTCTCCATGGAAGGAAAATTACTGAAATTAACACCTATTGTAAAAATTTCTGTTTACGATAATTGATTCGAAACTAGGCAATCTTGGTAACTTTTGCAAGACTTTAAAATAAGTTTAAAGTTTCCCTATTTTGAGTTTTTGTTTGGAGAAAATAGCCAGAGACATAAATTTTGTTTCTAATAACTTGCTAGTAAAAACGTTCTCTGACAAGTTTCAGTTTTAACTAAACTGTGAAGCAGGTGCATCCTGGAGGTTCTTCATGTTTTTGTCAGTGCTGAATAATCAGTAGGTGAAAATGTTTGTTGCCAAAAAGCCACTTGGTCCTTTATACTTTCTTTTCTGTTCTACAGTTCCATCACATGAAAGAGAATTATTTTGTGTGTTGGAAAGTATAAGTTTTAGCAAATTAGAATTCCTATAATTAAACTCAAGTTTATTATTATTATTTTTATTCTGGTTTAGATAAAAGTTTACAGAGCAAATTCACTTTACATGATTTTGTTTTCATGACATTGACTACAATTTCCCACGGTGTAATAGCTCTCTTCCCATTTCCTTCCTGTAGTTACCTCTTCTGTGTGTCCTTTTTCTTATGTATTCCTACTCCCTGAGCTTCTCCCTGTGCAATAATCTATTTGTTATAAAACTAGGATTGCTATTACAGAAAAAATACATATATATATCAAATATAGGCAGTCTCCAGTACGAACAAGCTCCATTCCTAAGTCTGTCTTTATGTCGAATTTGTATAAAGTCAGCACAGTTAGGTATGGTTTGTATCAGTCAAATGTTTGTACCTTTCTATATATTTAAACATTAAAGAAACACTTCTAGATACACTAAAGCTTCTTTAATATAAAAATACAGTAATAATAATGATGTTTTGCTGTGCATCAGAAAGTGGCACCTGTTTGTTCTTAACAAACCATTTACCTCGAATCTTTAATGTAATAGGTGTTACAGGGGTTGGTTTATAACTACAGGTTGTACACCCAACATTCATGACCTGTGGACTGCTTGTATTCTTTTAAACCATTATGCGTACTTTAAATTGAAATTCAAGTTTATCAGCTGTGGTTTTACAGAAACTTCGTTTCGAGGAGATTTGCATCTAGTCGCAGTACATGTTAGTGCCCTTTTCAAATTCTGTAGTCAGACTGACCCCTCTGAGGTTGTTGCTGAAGGTTACTTTGCTTTTACTTTGCATTAAAGATTGTTACTTAAAAATGTGGATAGATTAAAGTTGAAAAGGTTATCTGCCTTAAGTAAATAAATATGAGGATAATGAATGACATTTACCTGGTAGTAAACATTTGAAATTCATTTTATCTTTCCTAACTTATTAAAAATGCTTTTTAGTGTGTTAGAATGTTTCCTTTTTTATACTGGAAAGAAAGGAAAGACACTTTATAGCTTTTCAGAGAAAAGATACTAGTAGTAATAGCCTCTTGAATTCTTACTACCTTAAGTGGCATGCACCATGGTGAAGCCTTTACATCCCTATTTATAGATAAGGAAAATATTTACAAATAATTTTACAAATAAAGAGATTAAATAATATTAAGTGGTAGGATTTAAATCACGTGTTCTTGTTCCAGAACCTACACTCGTAATTACTTAATCAGCATTGGACTCTTAATCTGCTTCCTAATTAAGTTCTCCATGTAAAAGTGACCCGTGGCAGTTGACTCTATTCATACTTAGTGTGCATCTGCTCAGTCCTAACTCTGGTCTTATACACGCTCACTGAGCAGTCTTGTGAACACCTTTGACTTCAAGTACTATCAACATACAGAAGAACTTTCTCTTTGGTTACAACTAAAGAGATGTCTGTGATGTCTTTCTTTGTTTTGTTTTGTTTGTTTGTTTTATAGCCCCCCTTGAATGTAGCATGATCCAAGTTTGTCTCTCTCTTGACCCACTTCACCGCACCCAATGACCTACTCCTCCCTTGGTGTTGTTTATATCTGTAAGGGCAACCATCTAGCATTTCCTTAAGCCTTACAATACCTGGGAGTCTTCCCTGACTCCTCTGTTCTCTGACCTGCCTGTCTAGAGAATCATGAAGTGCTACCGTATCTGTGTCCGTAGTGGCACTGAGTACATCCACTTCTCTCATCCCCCTTGCCCCCTTTAGGCATTGCCTCTCAGTTAGACTGTTGCCACAGCCTTCAAACTCCTCACCTTTCATCCAGCATCCAGCATTCCTTTCCATTCCATTCTCCACTCTCTGCCTAAACTATAAGTATGAGCATGTCACTGCCACTTAAAACTGTAGCAGGTTCTCTTTGTTCTCAGAATAAAGTCCTAACTCCTTCAGAGGACAGGTAAGGACCTTGTCAGTCTGGCATCTGCATGCTTTTCCATCTTCTCTTGCCCACTTTGCCACTCACACTACGTTTTGTTATATTGAGCTCCTTTTATTTTCTCTGATATGCCATTCTCTCTTTCATCTGATTTCTAGCACACAGTGTTTCCCCAGTCTGCAACGCTTTGCTGTCCTCACACCTGAACCTTTCATCTACCATCTACTCCTGCACATCTTTGAAGTTCCATCGAAACTTCAGTTCCTGGCAGGGAAGACTTTGCCTTCCGTAACGTGCCTCACTCTTCTGTCTAATGTCTCTCTTCCTTGGTAGGCAACAAGTTCTCAGTGGCACATTATCTACAGAAGCTGGCATAACTCCCAGCACTAAGGAGATACTTGGAAAGAATTTAAAATTAGAATTAGGGAGCTCTGGTAGCGTAGTGCCAAAGGCACTTGACTGCTAACTAGAAGGCTGGCGGTTCAAACCTACCAGCCACTCCTTGGAAGAAAGATGGGGCAATCTACTTCTGTAGTGATACTGCCTCGGAAACCCAAGGAGGGGTCGCTATGAGTCGGGGCCGACTCGACGGCACATAACAACAACAGCTGGGCAGGAGTTACACAGTAGACTTTTAACATCCCTAAAATTGTATCAGCACCTTCAGAAATTCTAAGTGTCAATACTGGTCATGATCAGTACTAAATATCTATGTGCGATATATGTCAGCAAGACATGCCTACTAAGTGAGTCATTCTCGAGTCATTCCTAATCAGAATTGGTGTGAGGCCCTTTGTGTCCCCATTACAAGTCACACACTGTGGATCTCAGTCTTCAGATCCTAACAGTTAAAATGAACTGTTTAATCCATGAATACCAAGGTACTGTTTATGTTTAGATGTTTCTTTTTCCTTGTCTCTCCAGTTTTGACTGCCATTGAGGGCACATCACATGGGGAGCCCTGCCACTTCCCCTTTCTCTTTCTGGACAAGGAGTATGATGAATGTACATCAGATGGACGGGAAGATGGCAGACTGTGGTGTGCCACAACCTATGATTACAAGGCAGATGAAAAGTGGGGCTTTTGTGAAAGTAAGTGTTACATTGTAAGGAGGGAACATCCACATGTTTTCTGTCCAGGCCAACGTTTTAAATGCCTTTTCTACCTTGGTCAGAACTGGTAAGTGTTAAGGAGCTCTGGTGGCGTAATGGCTAAGGCATTGAACTGCTAACCAGAAGGCTAGTGGTTCAAACCCACCAGCCACTCCTGGGAAGGAAGATTGGGCAATCTACTTCGGTACTGATACCACCTTAGAAACCCAGGGAAGGGTTGCTATGAGTCGGATCCATTTCAAATGCAGTGAGTTTGGTTTGGTTTTTGGTATGGTAAGTGTTAATGATTTGGTTATAGACTTAAAGAACAGACTTAGGAGCAGGAAGCATACAATATGCTTGTTTCCAGGCCATGCCTCAGGCAGTATATCATACCCAAGTCTTCCTTCGACATGGATTTTAGTTGGTATGTACAAGTTGTTCCACAAACTTTTAGGCAGGCTGCTAAACTAATTAATATAACTGTGATTAGAAGAAAAATAAATGGTATCTTTTTAAAATACTTTGCATGAAATGTGCTATGGTAAAATAACATTAAGCAGATATAATATATCTAGTCAATTTAAGTATTAATGTCAGTACAAAAGGGGCTGACCTCTACAGGCAAGCTATGTTTTCAAAAAAAAATTCTAACTATAAAATAACAGTAACAGAAAATCTTAAGTATACCCTTGTTGGTACCAAATAGCATTTTGAAAATAATGGCTCTAATAGAATACCTGGGCCTTCCTAGAAGATAACGTCAAATATAGTACATCCTTGGATATAAACCAGTGTGACTGGGTCCTCCAGTATAACACTTCAGATTGTTTGTTTTTGTATTATATGAATTCACATCTGTATCTGTTAGTCCATAACCGAAACAATCAAATGTCTCTTAATTTGTCAAAAATGCTACATTCCAGCAATAATTTTTGAAAAATCTATATAATAGTTCTGTGATTTTCAGTGTCGTATCAGTGAATAGGAAAAAAATTTAGCAAACTTAAATATTAAATTAGTGTCCATATATAATTTTTAAAAGTCACTTTTTCTACAATGTTTATTGTGTAAATAATCATAAATACTTTCTCCTTGTAAAGGAATACAGTATGACTGTGACAGTACAACTACTGTTCTCTGATGTCCTCCTGATTTTGGTATATAATCATAAACCCCTACTAAAATTCTAGCTGAGCAATATAAAAGGTTTTAGAATGACAGGCAGAAAAGTACCTTTCAAAAGCAGTTTGTATTGCTCTCTCTGAAAGAAAGTGACTACAGTTAGTTTTATTTCTTTAAAAAAAGAAAAAAAGTCTTAGGTAGCAGCCACATTTAAACCATGTGTCTTTAAATTCAGATTTGGAAATAGTGAAAGGTCACTAATTTTTTATGACTACCCAAAAGAAAGAGTAAATATTGATTGATGTTTGATAAATAATTGTGTGTGGCATTAAAATTTGTTTAAATGCCTGGACGTTTTATTTACAGCTGAAGAAGAAGCTGCTAAAAGAAGGCAGACGCAGGAAGCAGAAATGATGTACCAGACTGGGATGAGAATCCTCAATGGGAGCAGTAAGAAGAGCCAGAAAAGAGAGTAGGTAGCACGGCCAAGTCCATTCTTCCCCCAAGTGGGCCTTTCCCGAGATAAATTACTGAGTATTTATTTATTTACGTATTTTTCAAAGTGTGCTGCTAAAGACACCCAAGGATTTAAGTTGCATTACGGGAAAACTTAATATGATTTATGGAGTTTAGTGGCATTGCTTGTATCCAGTGTCAGCTTGTTGGAACAAAATGGTTATAAATACTGATCTCAAAATGAACAGTCAGCAAAATGGAAATAATTGGCTAACACTTTAATAGTTTCTGAGAACCAGCAATATATATACTATTCAGAATTCAGAGTGAAATAAGATAAAAAAAATAAAGGGAGTTGTTGTATATTGTTTTGTAATTTTCTACCAGGCAAAGATTGGGATTTAGGACTTTGCATTTGGAGAAATGTAGAACAAGGGACTGTCTTTTCTAAGGTTTAATGTTCAATTGATTTCAGCTGATTTTTTATATTGTCTGTGGAAAGATTTGGGAAGAAAATTACAGTGATTATCACATTGGATTGTTTACTAGGTACCATTGTTCTACTATAATTCTCTAATTGAAAAGTCAGTTAATTTTTAATAGAAGTGTTTAGAATTGCTGTTAATATTAGATTATTCCAAGAATTCAGGATAAAAGAGAAAACTAGTACCTTATGTGAAAACAGAGTAGCCAAGATGTTTTCTAAATGGGTGAATGACATGACTTAGTGGACTCAGGATATCAGAGCGATTTTATACCCCAAGAAAATGATTTATGCTACATGCTAGTATCTTGAAAAAAATTTTTAATCATAGTTCCAAAACATTGCTTATATATATATTTTTTTTCCTTTTTTAACTTATATTTGAAGAGCATATCGGTATCTTCAAAAGGCAGCAAGTATGAACCATACCAAGGCCCTGGAGAGAGTGTCATATGCTCTTTTGTTTGGTGATTACCTGACACAGAATATCCAGGCAGCTAAAGAGATGTTTGAGAAACTGAATGAGGAAGGATCGCCCAAGGGACAGACGGTAAGTGCAGTTTCAGAGGGGACCCTCCACACATAGCTCTTGTTTATTTTCACAGCTACTTACTCTCTATGTCCTGACTTCTTTTAGCAAGTAAGTCTGGAAGGTAAAAATCTTTGAATATTAATTTTGTGATAGACCCTTTTACCAGTCTTCTTGGACAATCTTTCCTCTTAGAGAAAATTTATGGTCAATAAAAGTATTTTTGCATTTGTATTGTCCCATAACTACATTATTTTCTTAATGAGATCTGTAGAGAATGAAATGAAGATCATTATCTTTTATTTGAAATTACTCATCACTGCATTTTTACCACAGTTCAAATCTTCCAGCTTTCATTAATCTTAATGTCCTTTTAAAAAATAATCTTTCATTACAGAGGCAGTATACGTGTATAATACAGAAAAGTAGAGCTACAAACTAACAGAAATAAAAAAGTAAACACCACATCTCTGCCACCCAGACCTCCCACTTGTTAATGTTAGCACACACATACCTGTCTAGACCTCTCTCTGTAAGTGTATTCATAAGACTCTTTATTAAAATAAGATTCTACTGTACCCTTCCATACCTTGCTCTTTTCAGTCAACAGTTTTCACTATTTCATTCCACTCAACTGTTAGAAATGCCCACACCATGTTCATGTTTCCCCAATTGAACCACAAATTTTCTTTACACTCTTTTGTCCAAATAATACTCAGTCCAGAACTATATTTTAGATAAGATTATTGCTAGTGTAGCCTCCCCAACCCCATTTTTTTCTTAGAGATAGGCCAGTTTTTCTGCAGGAAGTCCTACCTCAGTTTGTCTGTTTGCTTCTTCATGGTGTCATTTGGTTTCTTTTTCTATATATTTCCTGTAAACTGGATGTCACAGTGGAAGGCTGATGAATTCATGTAAAATATTTCTGGCTAGACTGTATGGATGTTGTGTATTTCACATTGCATCGTATCAGTCAATACATAATATCTGGTTGATTCATACTTAGTGATGTTAAGAGTAACACTTAGATTTAGGAGGACACCACATTTATTCTAAATGCCTTCCGTAATTCCAGTTTATTCAAGCTATGTTGTTGTTATTTGCCGTCAAGTCGGCCCCGACTCATAGCGACCCCTCCTTGGGTTTCCGAGGCAGTATCACTACGGAAGTAGGATTGCCCAACCTTCCTCCCCAGGAGTGGCTGGTGGGTTTGAACCGCCAGCCTTCTGGTGAGCAGTCAAGTGCCTTAGCCACTATGCTACCAGAGCTCCCTATTCAAGCTATAGGATTTGCTTAAAGATAAAACAAAATTTCTAACCATGCTTAGAAGAAGTCTGAATAAGCAATAACAGACTATTTAAATAATAGTAATCATCTTGGTCATTGCTTTCTATAATAATGAATAGCTAACCAGTCTGCAACTCTGTCTGTTCTGGATTTTGGTTTTTATACAAATTACATCTTAATTGCTCCCATTTGTTTTTGAAGCTTTTTTTCTCCTCTTTGCCTAAACCAGTTGATATAAAATTCAGACATATATTCAGAATACGTTTCACTTGGTAAACATATTTCCTCCTAATAGACTTAGAATGCTAGACACTTTATATACTGCAAAGCACTTTCTCCATGGAAATTCATTCTAACTGATGCAACAGACAAAGCCCCGAATCACAGTGACTTACTACCACAGAGGATTTCCTTGCTCATTCTAGGTTCAGTCCAGCTCTCCTGCCTTCATCCCTTTCTTCCAAGTGGTGACTGAGGGTTGTGGGCTGCTTCCATCATGTGGAACATGGGGCTGCAAATACCAGGAAAGGATAAGAGCAGGCCAGAGAATCTGTGGAGTATTTTTAAGGGCCATGGTTAAAAACGGCTTGTATGTCACCCCTGGTCACATCCCAGGTACTAGGGAAGCTGGAAAATGAAGAGGAGCACATGGGTATTTGATAAGCACTAGCAGTCCCTGCCACACCTGCTGCCTTTATAACTTTAACTTACTCTTTATGTTATTAAGGATGATTCAACACAAGGCAAATGTATTATTATGTTGTTTCTGTTAGAAAACTGTGCTCTAACATTGTAAAGTGCCATTTTCCTCCCTTCTTCCTCATCTTGATGCTTTGCTGCCTCCTTTTGTTCCTGGGATAATTTATCTTAGTGATATCCTGTCCTTTTTCTTAGTGTATCCCATGCATAGATGATGTGTAACGCTTGTGTGTTTTCTCTCCATAACAGCTGCTCATAAAGATGAAGCAAAACTCACATTTAAGTGTATTCAGCTTTGATTTGTCTAGTTAATATTTTATGAAATTGTTTTTAATCTTCAAGCTAAACTTTGCAACGTGTATCAAGTAATATTTTATTGTCTAATTTGCAAAACCACGAATGTATTTTTCAGGCTCTTTAATTCCACAGTTGTGTATATTTGCACCGTTCTGCTCTGTAACAATAAAAGTCACTTGCACCTTTTATAGTGCATAAAACCGTATCTTTTGTAGACTTTTACCAAAGGAAGATTTCTTACTTTTACCATTTTGTTTCAGGCCCTTGGCTTTCTCTATGCATCTGGCCTTGGTGTTAATTCAAGTCAAGCAAAGGTAATACTATTAAATTTTTATTGTAAGCTGTGATTTGAATTTGATAAATATGTGCTTATGTTCAGTTAAGCATCTTTCATTCTTTCACAGGCCCTTGTATACTATACTTTTGGAGCTCTTGGTGGCAACCTGATAGCCCACATGGTTTTGGTAAGTAAGAATTATGTGAAAGGCCAGGGACATTGAGTAGCAAAAGAATCTATGGTTTACAACGGTCACAACTTTTCCAGCCTTCATAATTGATACTTCCTTATTCTAATTATGTAAGGCCAGATACTGAGTTGAATACCCTTCAAATTCTTGTCAATGAATCTAACAAATTGAATCTACAGGTGGATATAAATTGATAGAGTCTCCGGTTTTCCTTTAAAGTGATTAGTTTGCCTGATTGCCTTGAAAAATAGAGATCTGGTAAATGATGCTTTTTTTTATTTTCTGTAAATTACAATTGCTTGTCAGAACAATTTTTTAGATTGGTTATCTCAGATTTTGCATTTAAGTTGGTAAAGAACTTACTATACCGAAAACGGTGCTTTACAGAGGACATAAAGCAGCATTTCCTATGTGTTACCTAATAGCATTGGTCATTTAATTGGTGTTTACTTTGAGGAATAAGGTGTGCCTTACCCAAGCCATGGTATTTTCAATCCGGTCATATGCACGTGAAAGCAGGTGCACCGAATTGCTTGATGTGGCCCTCTAACCATTGTCCTCCATTCTGTGGTGTTTTGTAAATCCCATTATCCATGCCTATTTGGGGTGGTGTGGTAGTTAAGGTCAGGTATCAGCTTGGCTGGGCAGCTGGTAGTAGTCATTCCCTATAATGACTGGCAATCAACTCTGATGGGATTTAGGTTAATTCTGTTGGGGCAACACAGATGGAATGTATCTTGAGTCCTGCCTTGCTGGAAGGTATAATTCAAATCACCACGTTTAGCTTCCCTGAGGGTATACCTACAAATCTCCTGGGAAGATTCGCTCTCCCCTTGCTCTGGCTTTGTGTCTTGGATCATCCTCATCTCACCCCTGGATTTGGGACAGCAGCCGTCATCTGATCTGCTGATCGAGGTTCACCAAACCCCGAGAGTTGGGAGGATCCGCCAGACCTACTCACGGACCTGGGACTCGCCAGCCTGCCAGCCTCCACCACTACTACGTGAGATGAACCCTTGGGTGTCTGTGAGTTCTGTGAGGCGTTACAGCGAAATACAGAACCCTAAGACTGGGGAAAGGAGCTCTGGTAGCATAGTGGCTAAAGCACTTGAATGCTAACCAGAAGGCTGGCGGTTCAAACCCACCAGCCACTCCTCGGAAGGAAGGTTGGGCAATCCTACTTCCGTAGTGATAACTGCCTCGGAAACCCAAGAAAGGGTTGCTATGAGTCGGGGCTGACACGACGGCACATAACAACAACAACAACAAGACTGGGGAAATTACTGGGAGGAGGAGGAGGAGTTAATGTCTGAAATGATGGAGTGGCATGGTAGTTTGGACATTTGGGACATCTTTGACCTCCGCCTCATGGGGACCGGCCTCGTGCTGATCTTTCTAAGAGAAATTGTTCAAGGAGCAGGCCAATGGATAAGGAAGACCAAAGAAGGATCAGTGCATTTGAATTAAGATGTTGGCGAAGAATTTTTATTGTACCATAAGCTGCTAGAATAAACAAATCTGTCCTGAATGAAGTGCAGCTGGGCTGCTCCTTAGAAGCAGGGAGGCAAGACCTTGCCTCTCGTATTCTGGTCGTGTTGTCAAGAGGCAGTCGTTGGAGAAGGATAAAGTAGAGGGTCAGTGAAAAAGAGGAAGACCCTCAACGACATGGATGAACACGGTGGCTGCAGCAGTGGGCTCAAGCGTGGCATCCATTGTGGTGATGGCACACTGGCAGTGTTGGTTCTCTCATACCTGGGGTCACTGCGAGTGGGAACCGACCTGACAGCACCTAACAAGAATATGGAACACATGGTTATTGAGTATCATTTGCTGTTTGTTGAGGTTGCAAAGATGAGTACAGTCCCTGTCCTCAATAAGCTTTTAATCCTGAAAGGGAGACAACAGTAAGGAGACCATACAGTAGTAGAGTGTGAGGTTTTAGGGATCACCTAGATAGTAGGATTGGAGGTGGGAGGATTTAAGGAGATACTTTTGAGGAGCTAATATAAATGAGCCACTGGAAGAAGGAGAAGATTGTCCAGGCAGCAGAAGCAATATATGAAAAGGAGCAGAGATGAGTGTGGTATTTGCAAGAAAACATGAGCACGTTTGTGTAGCTGGAAAGTGGAATGCCAGGTAGCTTATGAGCAGGGCATGTCGATAGGAATCAGTTAAAAGGGCAGAAGTAGTGCTGAAGAGCTTGGACTCTGTGCTGTTACAATGCTAAACAACTGAAGGAGTTTGAGCAACACTTATTTGAAACTTAATTTACAGTAACATATTTGTTCCTTAAACCGTAATGAAAAGTTCCCTTTAGGTGGCTTTTCAAGACATAGGGAACTTAACATTTTTTTATGGCAAAAGTATGTTAAATACTTTGATCCAATTTTTTTTTTAATTATTTACCACTCTTCTTAAGTAGTGGCTACAGAATAAGAACATTAAATATTATGTATAGTACTTGAAGGAGCTCTGGTGGGTAAGGCACTTGGCTGCTAACTAGAAGGTTGCTCAGTGAGATGAAGGTAAGGCAGTCTATTTCCATGAAGATTTACAGCCTTGGAAACCCAGTGGAAATCACTGAGTCAGAATTGACTTGATTGATGGCAGTGGGTTTGTTTTGGTTTTTTGGTTATAGGTAGGAGTCCTAGTGGCACAATGGTTAAGTGCTCAGCTGCTAACCAAAAGATCAACAGTTCAAACCCACCAGCCAGTCTATGGAAGACAAGACAAGGCAATCTGCTTCCATAAAGATAACAGCCTAGGAAACCCTATGAGACAGCTGTACTCTGTCAGAATCAACTCGACAGCATGTAATAACAACAGCTATGCAGTAATGCTCTTAAGATTATT
>NW_006921909.1:1743441-1750335 GCF_000298275.1 Orycteropus afer afer | reverse complement strand
AAGGTTGGGCAATTTACATCCATAGTGATACTGCCTTGGAAACCCAAGGAGGGGTCGCTATGAGTCGGGTCCGACTCGATGGCATGTAACAACAACTTCTTTGTTATAGTATGGTTGTTGAAGTTGCTTAATAAATTATCAAAAAAAATCCCTCTGGGAAAATGAGGTGTTAGTGTATGTTCAAAGAGCAGCAGACTTCCATTCTAATTATGGTTAGCTTTCTTTGTTCCAAGAAGATTGCCACTGAAGCACAGGAAACTGCTGTTTTCTCACTTGACTTTGTTTATAGGGTTACCGGTACTGGGCCGGGATCGGAGTCCTCCAGAGTTGTGAATCTGCATTGACTCATTACCGCCTTGTGGCCAATCATGGTATGTATTGTTTTTCCCTTTCACCTTTATAACAAAAAAGTACAGAATTAATTTAAACCACACCTATTTGTATTGTACAATTTGAAGTATCTTAAATGGCTTTTTTAAGCAGAATCATGATGAAGATTAAAGAGTGCTTTTTTAATTAACTTTTCATTTGCTTTGGGTTCGACTTCTGAAATACTTTTGGAGAAAGTCTGATTTATTAATCGATTGCTATTTTCTGGTCTTTAGGCTGTTATAGAAACTATTTCCTGTGCCATGTTCTTTGTCAGTACTTTGCATCTGGGATTGTACCTCTCTGTGGGACAGTCTTTCTGACTTACCTCCATGTTGTTACTTTGTCCCACATCAGTTGCTAGTGACATCTCACTGACAGGAGGCTCAGTAGTACAGAGAATACGGCTGCCTGACGAGGTGGAGAATCCAGGAATGAACAGCGGAATGTTAGAAGAAGACTTGATTCAGTATTACCAGTTCCTAGCTGAAAAAGGTGATGTGCAAGCACAGGTATGTGTTCTTTTGGTTGTTTTTTATTGTGATTTGGGTGCAAATTTACAAAGTAGATTCGTTTTACTCTCAACAGTTCATGCTTATTTGATGTCTGGCCCTGATTATAATCCTTAACCATACAAAACTCTTCTCCCCTCTCCTCCCTGTGAGACCACCCCTTCCCTGTGCCCTTCTTATCTCTGCATTCCTGTCTTTCCAGCTTCCCCTCTGTGTAAGTTCTGCCCCTCCTATGTCTCGTGGCTGACTGATTCAAGGGGTGCATCTCCTGGGATAGGTGCTTTCTGCTATGGAGCTTTCTGCTGCTGGGCTGAGAGCCAGTCCATGCAAGTGAGTCCATTTCCAGGCCCAAAGGATAACCCAGGGCCATAGTTTCAGGTGTTTCATCAGTCTCTGTCCAACCAGTAATTCTGGTCATTTTTGTGTTTTTGAATTTTGTTCCACATTTTTCTTCCCACTGTGTCCAGGATCTCAGATTTTGATCCCTTCCCTGGTGGTTGCCATTGGCAGCCAGGTACCATCTAATTCTTCTGGTCTCAGGGTCATGAAGACTGAAGTCCTCTTGATCCATCAGATCTTTGGATTAATTGTTTCCAAATGATTTCGATTTTCTTCACTCTTCTTTGCTTCAGATAAGAGGAGACCAATAGTTGTATCTTAGATGGCTAGTCAAAAGCTGTTAAGACCCCAGTCACTACTCACCAAAGTAGGATGTAGAACAAGATTTTTATGTACTATGTTGTACCAGTTGAGCATGATTCCCCCAAGACTGTGGTCCCGAGCCCACATGCCTGGTGATTCTCTCCTTCAAGGTGTTTGGTTGTCTTTGAGAAGCTACTCCAACCGTGTCCTCTGTTACTTTTGTAATGTATGTAGTTAATTTTGTAGCACAAGTACATATTTAAGACTGTCTTCAGCCAAATCTGTCCTTGGTCATTCCTGTTCACCCACCCCTCCTGATCTTCTCACCTGTCTGTGCATTTACCCATAGCCTAGTGTTTGCTGCCACTGGCAGCGCAGTATTGTGCGTGTAACTGTATTTGCCTCTGTTGTCTGAATCTTTTGTACTTGTTTCTGTGTCCTCCCTTGCCCCATTGTTACTGTGCTTGCCACAAACCCTTGCCATACACTCTCCCCTCAACCAAATCAACATGTGACCCCCAACTAGTCCAAAATTTTCCCTCCCATCCGCAGTAACCAACAAAGTGAATTTCTTCCCTTGCGTAAACCTTTCCTTGACTTTTTACAATAATGGGCTTGTATAATATTTGTCCTTCTGTGATTGACTTATTTCACTTAGCATAATGTCCTCCAAATTTATCCACATTGTGAGATGATTTGTGTATTCTTCATTATTCTTTAATGTTGCATAGTACTATAGTTTGGTTATCCATTCATCTGTTGATGGGCATTTAGGTTGTTTCTATCTCTCCTATAGTGAATTGTGCTGCAGTGGGCATGAGTGTGCATGTCTATTTGTGTCCTGCCTCTCACCTCTTTAGGATATATTCCTAGTAATGGAATTGCTGGATCAAATGGTATTTCTGTTTTCAAGTTGTTAAGGAATCACCATACCACTTTGCACAGCGGCTGTTCCGTTTTGTAGTCCCACTAACAATGTATGAGAGTGCCAGTCTCTCTGTACCCTCACCAGCACTTGTTATTTTCTTTCTTACTGCACTTTGCTATTAATGCTGGAGTAAGATGATACCTCATTGTTGTTTTGATTTGCATCTCTCCAATAGCTAATAATTGTGAGCATTTCCTCATGTGTATATCTTCTTTAGTGAAGTGTCTGTTCATGTCCTTCGCCTGTTTTTAATTGGATTGTTTGTCTTTTTGGTGTTGAGGTGTTGAAGTTTTCTATAAATTTTGGAGATAAGCCCCTTGTCAGATATGTGATAGCCAAATATTTTTTCCCAATCTGTAGGTTCTCCTTTTACCCTTTTGGAGAAGTTTTTAGATACACATAAGAATTTAATTTTTAAAAGGTCCCAGTCATCTAGTTTCTCTTCCACTGTTTGTGCATTTTGTATTATGCTTGATAGTGTATTTATGCCATAAATTAGAGCCCTTTGTTTTGCCCCTATTTTATCTTTGATGAATTTTATAGTTTTGGGTTTTACATTTAAGTCTTTGATCAACTTGAGCTCATTTCTGTGTATGAGGTGAGGTATGGGTCTTGTTTCATTTTTTGCAGATGGATATCCAATTTTGCCAGTACCATTTGTTAAAGAAGCTATCTCCCCTCCATTTTATGGATTTTGGCCCTTTGTCAAAGATCAGCTGTCTATAGATGGATGGGTCTGTTTCTGGGTTTTCAATTCTTTTCCATTGGTCTATTTGTCGGTCACTGTACCAGTACCACGCTGTTTTGACTACTGTGGCTGTATAGGTTTTGAGATCCAGGAGAGTGAGACTTTTACATTGTTTTTCTTCATCATTGGTGTTTTACTTATCTGAAGTCTCTTTCATTTCCATATGAAATTAGTGATTGGTTTTTCCATGTCCTTAAAAAATGTTGATGGAATCTGGATTGGGATTGCATTGAGTGTTTAGATTCTTTGGGTAGTATTGACGTTTTCACAATATTCAGTCTTCCTGTCCATGAACATGACATGTTCTTCTGTTTATATAGATCTCTTGTAGTTTCTTGTAGTAGTATTTTGTACTTTTCTTTGTATAGGTCTTTTGTGTCCCTGGTAAGATTATTCCTAAGTATTTTATCTTCTTGTTAGCTATTGTAAATGGTATTGTTTTCCTTATTTCCTTTTCAGAGGTCTCTTTGTTGATGTAGAGGAATCCAACTGATTTTTGTATGTTGACCTTGTATCCTGCCACTTTGCTGAACCTTTCTGTTAGTTCTAGTAATTTTTTTTTGCTGAGTCTCTTGGGTTTTCTATGTATAGAAGCATGTCATCTGCAAATGTAGGTAATTTAACTTCTGCCTTGCCAATTTGGATGCCTTTTATATCTTTTTCTTGCCTTAGTGCCATGGCCAGGACTTCTAATACACTGTTAAGTAGAAGTAGTGATAGAGGGCATCCTTGTTTGGTTCCCATTCGCAAGGGGAATTCTTTA
The DNA here is from genome assembly GCF_000298275.1 of Orycteropus afer afer. Taxonomy (NCBI): domain Eukaryota; kingdom Metazoa; phylum Chordata; class Mammalia; order Tubulidentata; family Orycteropodidae; genus Orycteropus; species Orycteropus afer. Next base: position 1,746,373 of record NW_006921909.1, on the reverse strand, counting down.
AGTCTTCCTCCGTTGACAATAATGTTAGGTGTTGGTTTTGTGTATATGCCCTTTATTATGTTGAGACTTTTTCCTTCTATTACTATTTTGCTGAGCGTTTTGAACAGGAGTGGGTGTTAAATTTTATCTAATCCCTTCTCTGCATCAATTGATACGATCATATGGTTCTTTTGTTTTATTTATGTTACTGTTTTTCTGATGTTGAACTGTCCTTAAATACCTGGTATGAATCCCACTTGGTCATGATATATTACTTTTTTAATATGTTGTTGGATTCTGTAGGCTAGGATTTTGTTGAAGATTTTTGCATCTATATTCATGAGGGATGTTGATCTGTAATTTTCCTTTTTAGTGGTGTCTTTACCTGGTTTTGGTGTCAGTATTATGCTTGCTTCATAGAATGAATTTGGGAATATTCCATATTTTTCTATGTCCTGGAATAGTTTGAGTAGGATAGGTATCAGCTCTTCTCTGAATATTTGATAGAATTTTCCAGTAAAGCCATCTGCCCTAGGACTTTTTCTTGTGAGGAGTTTTTTTATGACCTGCTCAGTTTCTTCTTTTGCTGTGGGTCTATTCAAGTATTCTGTCTCAGACTGGCTTAGTTTAGATAGGTCTTGTCTTTCTAGAAATTTATCCATCTCTTCTAGGTTTTAGAATCTGTTGGAGCACAGTTCTTCATAATATCTGTTACTGCCTTTTTTATTTCAGTTGGTTCTAGTATGATGTTGCCCTTTTGATTTATTACTCATGTTATCTGCATCTTCTCTTTCTTTTCCTTTGTTAAATTTGCCAGTGGTTTGTCGATTTTGTTCATCTTTTCAAAGAACCAGCTTCTGGTCTTGTTGATTTTCTCTATTCTTTTTGTTTTCTGCTTCATTTATTTCTACTCTGATCTTTATTGTTTTCTTTCTTCTGGATACTATAGATTTCTTTTGTTGCACTTTTTCTGATTGCTGGAGTTGTTGAGTTAAAGTGCTGATTTTGATTCTTGTTTTTTGATGTGTGCATTTATTGCTATAAATTGACCTCTGAGTACTACTTTTGCTGCATCCCAGTAGTTTTTTTTTTTTTTTTTAATTGTGATTTGGGTGAAAATTTGCACAGCAAATTCACTTTCCCCCAGTAGTTTTTGACAGTATACTATTCAGTTTCCATGTATTTGATTTTTTTTTTTCCCTTGGTCTTCCCATTACTGATTTCTAATTTTATGGCATGTGATCCGAGAAGTTGCTTTGTAGTAATTCAGTGTTTTTAAATTTATTTGAGGCTTGTTTTGTGGCTTACCATATGGTCTATTCTGGAGAATGATCCATGTACACTGGAGAAGAATGGGTATTGTGCTATTGTTGGGTGGAGTGCTCTGTATACACATCTGAGGTCAAGTTGATTGATTGTGTTGTTGAGTTCTTCAGTATCTTTGTTGAGTTTTTTTCTAGTTGTTCTGTCCTTCCTTGAAAGTGGTTTAAAGTCTCCTACTACTATTGTAGCATTGTCTATTTTTCCTTTAAATTCCGTTAATATTTGCATTATGTAGTTTAGAGCTCTTTCATTGGGAGCATATTTATTAAATTATAATAATGTCTTCTTGGGCAATTGACCCTTTTAACATCATATAGTGCCATTCTTTGTCCCTTATGCTGGTTTTCATCCTGAAATCTATTTTATCAGAAATTAATATTGCCTGATCTTTTTTGGTTGCCATTAGCTTGATTTTTTTTCCATCCCTTGATTTTTAATTTATTTTTATCTTTGTGTCTAAGGTGGGTCTCTTGTAGGCAGCATATTGATGGATCTTCTTATCCAATCTACCACTCTCTTTCTCTTGACTGGTGCATTTAGTCCATTCACATTGAGTGTAATTAGTGATAGGTATGAATTTATTGCTGTCATTCTGTTGTGTTTTTCGTTATGTTGTTGGTGATTTCTTTGTTCCAAATATTTTTCTGTGCTGAGTTCATTTTGTTTTCAAGTGTTTTTTTTTTTCTCTTTTCTTCATTATTATTGGTTTTGTGCATACTAAGCCCTTCTGATTTTCTTCTTTATCAGTTTGGTTGGAAGGATTGTTAATTTTCTTTGTGGTTACCCTGAAGTAAATTCTTATCCCCTGAGTTTGGAACAGTCTGTTCTATAAAGACATTGTCCTGGCTTCCTTTCCATTTGAAAGTTTTGTAATTAAAACTTTTGTTCTCTCTATTGGCTTTGTTGCTAGCATCGTTTGCAGATTGACTCCTCTATTTCTCTATGTACATTTTTTTGTGAACTTATTTTGAGGATCTTTTTCTGGTTTGGTTTCTAGGTGGTGGTGTCAAGTGTCCTGATTTTAAATTGTTGTTCTCTTTTGTGGAATTTCTGTTGGAAGAATAGCATTTCTTTCAGGGTTGTTCTGGTTTTCACAAATTCCCTTAATTTCTGTTTGTGTGGAAATGTCTTGATTTCACCCCATGTTTGAAGGACAGTTTGGCTAGATGTATAATTTTTTTAATGCATTTTATTGAAATATAATTTATGTACAGTGAAATACACAAAATTAAAGTGACATGGGTCAGTGCTTTTTTTTTTTTTCTCCCCCCCAGTGTTCCCTCCTCTCCCCTTCCACCCCTGGAAACCAACAAAGTTTCCCTCCATATGTAAACTTTTCCTTGACCCTCTACAACAATGAACTAATACTATATTCGTCCTTCTGTGATTGATTTATTTCATTCAGCATAATGTCCTCCAAGTTCATCCATATTATGCAGTGTTTTGCAGACCCTACATTATTCTTTAGTGCTGCATAGCATTCCAGTATGTGTATGTGCTATAGTTTGGTCATCCACTCTTCCGCTGATGGGCACGTAGGTTATTTCCATCTTTTTGCTATTGTAAATAGTGCTGTGATGAACATGAGCATGCGTGTATCTGTTCCTATCCTGGCTCTCACCTCTCTAGG
>NW_006921909.1:1724036-1740876 GCF_000298275.1 Orycteropus afer afer | reverse complement strand
CGTAGTTTCTCAAAATCTCTGTTGATAGGACTTAGCATGTGGTCTGTTAGTAGAATGCCATCTCATCTAGTCTCCATAGATAAGTGTTTAAAAGTCTTAGGGAATGACTGATTGCACTGTATATATTAGGCTGTGGAGGCAGGCACTTCAGTTCATAAGAGAACATTTTCATTGTTCTGAGTAATTATTACCTATGTGTTAGCATCACCTGAGGAGCATGTATTTAAAAAAAAAAAAAAGATTCCATTTGGATTGTGTAAGGATTGATCCTAGATGTTGCATAGGTTATAAAAGCTCACTAGTGAATCTAACGTGCACCGTAGTTGACAATCACTCCTGTAAAGGAGCAGCATTAGGACCGTCCATGAATGATTCACTGAGAACAGAAGCTGTTATCTTCTAACCAAGAAATCTCTGGAACTATTTAATATTCATATTTTCTTTGCTTATTTCAGACCATAATTTCTTCAAGGTTAAGGGCAGTAATGGCTTTGTTTAATATAAATCATATGATATCCATCAAAGGACCATGTATAATTTGTTACTTCATGGATTAGTTTGAGGATATTAAAAAGAAAAAAAAAGGACTTCAGTATCTGTCATTTTTTTTTTTCCTATTAATTTTACCATTTTTTCTGATGCAGAAATACATGAGCAGTGGATATTTATTAAGATAAGAACAATTAATTTTGAGACTAACAGGAGTTTTTAAGTATGAAAAAAACCTACACTGAAAGGTAGATCCGAATCTTACCTCATGGAAATTATAATAAAGTTATCTAGTCCTATTAAATATTTTTTTTTACATTAAAGGCCCATTTAAACCTCAAACAATTCACATGCCCAGTAACAGAGAATTGTTTAGCTCAGATATGACACTCGGATACAATGGAATACTATACTGCCATTAGAAATTATGTAGAAAACTACTTAATGATATGGAAAGCTGATCTTAGTTAGTATGCATGTCAAAAGGCCCAAGTTAAAAAAAAAAAAAAAATCCATGTACGGTGAAATGTGTTACTTTTTTAATTTTACTAAATTATACATATAGGAAAGTACATGAATCTTAAACATACAGCTCAGTGAGTTATCACAAATGCCTTCCTCCTTCCCAGAAGTAGCCGACAGATTTCTAACAATGTAGATTGGTTTGGCCTATTTGTAACCTTATATAAATGGAATCATACAGCATTCCTTTGTGTCTGACTTCTTTTGCTCAACATTGCAAAAGGCCAAACCAGACTCACTGCTGTCAAGTCGATTTCAACTCATGGCTACCCCTCCTTGAGTTTCTGAGGCAGTATCTCTACAGAAGTGGATTGCCCAGTCTTCCTTCCAAGGAGTGGCTGGTGGGTTTGAACCGCCAATGCTCAACATTAGGAGATTAAATCATGCTTTCATCTATAATTCAGTCATTTTCATTGTTGTAGGGTATTTCATTGCATGACAGTCCCACAAGGTATTTATCCATTTTAGTGTTTCCAGATTCTGGCTGTTATAAATAAAATACTTTATGCATATTCTTATAGATTTCTTAAATATCATTGCTTTATTGTATGTCTTGAGATCTGGTAGAATAAGTTCTCCCACTGTCATATTTTCATTATACTTAGCTCTCATTTTCATTGAGATTTCTCTTGACCTGAATGTAATTTAGAAATGAATTGCTTGATTTCCATACCAGTGTGGATTTTCTAGTTATCTTTATTGTTGGAAACTTCTAGCTTCATCTACTGTTGTCAGAACATGCTGTGTGTGATTTCAGTCCCCTGAAATTTCCTGGACTTGCTTCATGGCTCACCCCTTGGTCAATGTGGACAAGTACTGTGTGCTGTGAAGAATGTGAACTCTGCTTGTTATGTTCTGCTTCCTTAGTTTTTCTGTCTACCTTTTTTGTTTGGTGCTGAGGCAAGATAGTTTTCCTACTTTGTGTATTTTTTTTTCTTTCTCCTTTTACTTCTATGAGTTTTAGTTTCTATATCTAAGGCTGTGTCTTTGAATGCATACAGACTTAGAATTGTTATCTGTCTGATGAATTATATCATGAACTGACCTTTATCTCTGGGAATGTGTTTTGCTTTAAATTGTACTTTGGTACTAGCTGGTATTGATATAGAATATATCTTTTCCTTTCAGTCGTCTCATATTTAAGGTGTATTTCTTGCCAGTATCATATGATTAGTTTTATTTATTTTTTATCCATCATGATACTTTTTTAATTGAAGTAATTAATGATACATTTGGGTCTAAGTTTTCTGTCTTACTGCCTTCTGTTTGTCCTGCTTTTGCATGTTCTCTTTTGCTTTTTTGCCCTCTTTTGGTTTGAGTGCCTTTTGCTATTTCATCTCTTTCCCTCTACTAGTTTGATAGTTGTATATTCTTTGACTGTTCTTTCTGTGGTTATCCTAAAGGCATTGGTGGTTCAGTGGTAGAATTCCCTCCTTTCTTGCAGGAGACCTGGGTTTGATTGCCAACCAGTGTAATTTGGCACAGTTACCACCTGTCTGGTGGTGGATTGCGTGTTGCTGTGATGCTGAACAGGTTTCAACAGAACTTCCAGACTAAGATGAATTTGGGAGAAGGCCTGGCAGCTACTTCAGATTATTCAGCCAAGGGAAACCCTGTGGTTCATAATGGTCCAGTCTGCAGTGATCAGGGGAATAGCATAGGACCAGACAGTGTTTCATTCTGTTGTACATGGGGTTGCCATGGTTAGAGGCTAACTTGACAGCAGCTAACATCAGCAACCAGAAGTGATTACCCTACAGAGCATGACACACATCCTTGACTTATCAAAATCTAATATGAACGAGCACTTTACCGTTTCCTGGTCAGCACAGGGACCTTAGAGTACACTGTGCATGTGGTAGCGTAGTGCCTAAGGCATTTGACTGCTAACCAGAAGGCTGGCGGTTCAAACCCACCAGCCACTCCTTGGAAGGAAGATGGGGCAATCTACTTCCATAGTGATACTGCCTCAGAAACCCAAGGAGGGGTTGCTGTGAGTCAGATCTGACTTGACGGCAGTGTGTTTGGTTTTTGGTCTGGTGCATGTTTTCATTTTGTGTATTTTTGAACCCACAAAACATCATTGTTTTATGCCATCTACTCACTAATTTTCCTTTCCATTGCTCTTACTACATTTTCAAGCTTTCAGGGACAATTTCCTTCTCCCCAGAGAATACCTTTTAGTATTTCTTTTACAGCAGGTTCATTGGTGATAGAGTCAGTTTTTGGTTATCTGAAAATGTCTTTATTTCACTTTCATTTACAACGGGTAATTTAGACTTAGAAGAAGACATTTTTAGTTTAAAAAACTGTGTTAATTAAAGCAGAACAAGAGCTTCAGTAGTTCCGACTAAATCTTCACCTTGTGGAGCCATTAATAGAAACCTTTCTACAATCTTTTGTTTCTATTAGGTCTAATTTTAATTGGATACCACACTCTTGCCTAATTTTTGTTAACTTTCAGGTTGGTCTGGGACAATTGCATCTGCATGGGGGACGTGGAGTAGAACAAAACCATCAGGTAAATTCCCAGCTCCTAGGGCTCTGCCCTTCATGTTGCAGCAAGAAATGATACTCCAGATGTATTTCTTACTGAATCAGTGTCAGTATTAACCTTGTGTTATTTACATTCTTATTGAATGAGAGGTAGCAGTTGTTAGAGGAGACTGTTCTGAAGAAAAGTGAGTGACATTTGAGACTGGCACTAAGATCATTCCAGGCCAAAAAGAACAGTATCTGCCTCACCTCTGAAACAGGTAGAAACATGAAGAAGACAGAAAGATGAATCAGTGCTGAGATAAGTAATGTCTGAGCATGTCAATATATTTCCTGGAACACTTCAAAGGCTACAAAGACCAGCATGTTCAGATTTAACAGCAGTAACTTTGATTGCTATGTGGGGAGTGAATTAGAAGCCCTCAAGAATAAATGCAGCAAGATGAGGGGGGAAGTATTCCAGAAGTTCAGTTGAGAGATATACAGCTTGAACTAGAATTGTATTCATGGAGGATAATGTATGAGTTCATGATGTAAAAGCAATAGGACTTGGTGATGGATTAAACATGAGACTGAGAGAGGATGGAGTGTCTTAATCAACCAGTAGATGGTGTTGCCATTTACTTGAATTGAGATATTAGAGTAAAAGCAAGCTCAGATCAGAGAGAAATTTCAGTTGTGGGTATTTGGAGGCAGTTGAATATTCTGGTTTGGAACTGACACTATAAATTTAGGAATTGTCACCATCTAGATGGTGTACATCAGAGTTTTATCCTTTGACTGTACTTATTCAGTCTATATGCTGAGCAAATAATCTGAGAAGCTGGACTATATGAAGCATCATGATTGGAGGAAGCCTTAGTGCCTAAGGCCTTTGACTGCTAACCAGAAGGCTGGCAGTTCAAACCCACCAGCCACTCACTCCTCAGAAGGAAGGTTGGGCACTCTACTTCCGTAGTGATACTGCCTTGGAAACCCAAGGAGGGGTCACTATGAGTTGGATCCAACTCAGTGGCAGTGAGTTTGTTTTTTTTTTTTTTTTAATTATTAACAGCCTGTGCATGCAGGTGACACAACTTTCCTTGCTGAAAGTAAAGAGGACTTGAAGCAGTTACTGATGAAGATCAAAGACTATAGCCTTCAGTGTGGATTTTACCTCAACATAAAGAAAACAAAAATCCTCCCAACTGAACCAATAAACAACATTATGACCAATGGAGAAAAGATTGAAATTGTCAAGCACTTCATTTTACTTGGTTCTACAATCAGTACTCATGGAAGCAGCAGTCAGGAAATTAAAGGAGGCATTGCATTGGGCAAATCTGCAGCAAAAGACCTCTTTAAAGTGTTAAAAGAGCAAAGTTGTCACTTTGAAGACTAAAGTGTGCCTGATGTAAGCCATTGTCTTTTCAGCTGCCTTATATGCATGTGACAGCTGGACAGTGAATGGGGAAGACTGCAAAAGAATTGATGCGTTTGAATTATGGTGTTGATGAAGAATATTGAACATACCATGGACTTCCAGAAGAATGAACAAATCTGTCTTGGAAGAAGTACAGCCAGAATGCTCCTCAGAAGCAAGAATGGCCAGATTTCATCTTTTGTACTTAGGTTGTGTTGTCAGTAGGGACTAGTCCCTAGAGAAGGATACTATGATTGATAACGTGGAAGGTCAGTGAAAGGGAGGAGGACCCTCAGCAAAATGGATTGACGTGGCTGCAACAATGGGTTCAAGCATGGCCATGAGTGTGAGGAAGCCACTGGACCAGGCAGTATTTCATTGTGTTGTACATAGGGTCGCTATGATTTGAAACCAACTCAACAGCACCTAACAATGACAGCAGATGCTCAGTGATGCCATGGAAGGGAGTAAGTTTTCTAAGAGAGCATAAAGTGAGAACAGAGTCCAAATTTCAGCACTGAGGAACTGTACTATTTCAAGTAGAATAAGAATCCTAAGAATAAGACTTAAGTGCTACAGGTAGAGATAGGTAGGATAGCAGGAGAGAGTGCCATCTTGTAAGCCACGCTGAGAGTCTTTGAGGAAAGAGTGTCAGCTGTGTCAGATGCTACAGAGACAGATGAAGTAAGGTAAGAGAAAATACTTACTGGTTTGGGCAATATGGAGGTCACTGGTGACCTTGGAACTGTTTTGTTGACGTTTGTTGTGGATTCCAATTGGGATTTGATTGTGGAATGAATGGGAGTAAGGAATTGGAAACAGAGCATGTAGGCAATTCATTCCAGGAGCTTCACTATGAAGGAAAGTAGCTAACAAATGGCAGTCATTGTTGAAGGGAAATTGAGGTCCAAAGGAGAGATGAGTCTCAAGTGTTTTGGTATTGGTTTTATTTTCAATAACAAGATTACTAGCCTTTGTTTCAGAAGGAAGATGTCAGAAAAGGAGAGAGGCTAAATCTGCAAGGGAAGGAAAAAAATCAGTGGAACAAAGTCCTTAACAAAGATGGACAATGCAGTTGAGACTTGTGTTAATAAATTTATACTGACGTCAGTGTGTTTAGTTGTGATTTTAAGTAGACTGATGATCTTTCCCTAAATAGTGTGAAAAAGGAAAATGTCTTTATTTAGATAACTATGAAAATATGTTCTGTGCCTTTTAAAGACTACTTAGTTTCTCCTTCTCTGCCGGGTTACTAGTGGAGAGGTAGAGAAAAGAAGTCAAGCTGCTCTTAGATGGCTTTTAAGCAGCCCGATGCTCACTTTGCCTATAAATATCTGAAGTTTTCTTGCCTCTTAAGTTCAGGAAACACAAAACATTTCTTTGCATCTGTTACTGTGTAATGACTTAATGATAAGTGGTACCTTGGTGTGCTATCTGATGAAACTTTGGAGTTATGCTGATTTCTGTGTTGAAATTATTTCCATAAATTTTTTTCTTACAGAGAGCATTTGACTACTTCAATTTAGCAGCAAATGCTGGCAATTCACATGCTATGGCCTTCTTGGGAAAGGTACTGTAAGCCTGTGGATATATTATGCAGTAGGGAGAGGTCTTGGCATAGTAAACACATACTGTATTCAGGATCTACAACTTAAAAAAATTAATTGGAAATAAAATTTCCAATCCAAGGATGTTATATCTTATGGTAAATGCTGTTCTCAGGCATTTTCTTAAGTGAGTTAAGCGTACATAACTTGCCCACCAAAATGTTGATTCTCCATTGCATATCTTTCACTGTGTGTGCTCCTAGTTCTTTGAATATTTCATTGAATAATGAAGTATTTATTCTTACATTCTGCAATTTTGTTGTTGTTGTTGTTGTTTAATCTGTTAAAGCTGCCTGTTTCCTTCTATGGTGGATAGAGGTAGTTAGTGTTTGTTTGGGATGCCTAGGTGGCATAAATGATCAAGAGCTTGAAGACTAACCCAAAGGTTGTTGGTTCCAACCCATCTAGAGGCTGCTCAGAAGAAAGACCTGGCTCTCAGCTTCTGAAAGGTCACAGCCTTGAAAACCATATGGAGCACAGCTCTCCTCAGCCACACATAGGGTTGCCATGAGTCAGAATCGACTCAATGGCAACCAGTAGTGTTTGCTGGACTATACCTGCAGGCCTTTGAATTGCCTTAAATTCAATATGATAGCCATCACTCACTTCTCAGTCCAGTTCTCTTCTCGAGCAAGAAAGTATTTAAGTCTTTAGACTTAATGAGTTAGTTGCATGTATCATGGCACAATTTCAGAACTTTTTCCTTCATTGTGCAAATCATTGAGTATTTTCATCTACAGCCATATTCTAAGGTAAAAAAGTTTAGATGGAATGTATTGTAAAGGTTTTTACAAATTAGGGAAGTCTGATCATTACTTGTTAATTGGGGCCTGACAACCACTGTACATAGAAATTGGTATATCCCCATCTGTTTTTGTTAAGTATTAACAACTTTTCATCGCAGCCCTTCTGGTTCTTGCTTTGAATTACTAGTCATCTCTAGGTCGAAAAATTATTTCCCTTATCTATAATTTCTTTAATGTGTACATGGATAAAAACAAAAGTGGTTGATCTGTTTTCCTTTCCCTTAGCCCTTTATTGTGTTACATACTTGGTAATCTAAATGTTCAGTGTTTGAAATTTTTAAACTTTCAGTTATTTTCCTGAATCTAAGACCCAACCTTTTATCTTTTCCTGGAAATAAATATCCAGAAGAGATGTGATGGGAGAAAATTAAAGTGGGGAGAGGGTTGTAGCTCTTAATGAAATTGGGGTCTGTTTTCCAGATGTATTCAGAGGGAAGTGATATTGTACCTCAGAGTAATGAGACGGCCCTTCACTACTTTAAGAAAGCTGCTGACATGGTAAGACATCATGATACAGTGTATTGCAATATACACCAAATACTATTACTTTAAGGAGACTTGCTGGGACCACAGTTAAGTGCTCAGCTGCTATGAAAGGTTGGCAGTTTGAACCCACCTGGTGGCTCTGACTCTGCTGGAGAAAACCCTGGCAGTCTGCTCCCATAAAGCTCACAGCCTATGGGTCCCTGTGGGACTGTTGCAGTCTGTCACATGGAATCAAGATGAATTAAAAGTTGATTTGACAGCACCTAACAACAACTATTACTTTAATAAATAAGTTCATTATATCCAAGTGTTAATCTATAACCAACTCTTGCCATGAATTGTGTTGAAAGTGCTTATGTAAATATGATTTATGTAAACTTGCCAACAGTTCAGCTGGTATTACCTAGCTGTTGACCTTACCTCATGATACCTTCCTTTTTATCGGAGTGGACGTCACCACTCAAATATATACACACACATCACCTACTTTTAGTTTAAAAAGAAGGTAAAATGTTGTAAATTGAATTTTGTGTTATCGATTCATGAGATGTACGTATAATGCCCATGAGGTAAACCAAGAAAGCTTAATTTTCATTTGACTTTACTCTTCTCAGGCAAATTTTGAAAAGCTTCCCAAATGTTTAAAAAGTTAGCATCATTTTTAGTCTGATGAAGAGAAGACAGTTTTGTTTTAAATTGTAAAATGCTAACATGTTTTAGGAGCCCTGGTTGCACAGTGATTAAAGTGGTCAGCTGAGAATCAAAAGGTCAGTGGTTCGAACTTACCAACTACCCCACAAGAGAAAGATGTGACATTGTTCTTCCGTAAAGATTTACAGTCTTGGAAGCCATACGGGGAGGTTTTACTCTTGTCTGCAGGATCACTGTGAATCACAGTCAATGCAACTGCAGTGACTTTGGGTTTTGGTTTAATGCATGTTTTGAATATGTTTGTAAATTTTTTCTTTTATTCATTTATTCTTGTTTTTTTTTTCTTTAAATGACTCCTTTTTCTCTTTTGTCTCATTAACCTGGTTTGCAGGGCAACCCAGTTGGACAGAGTGGGCTTGGAATGGCGTATCTCTATGGAAGAGGAGTTCAAGTTGTAAGTGTTTGAGCTGGCATCCTCACTTTGAAAGCATTCCGTTCATAGGCAGGGAGGTGTTCCTTAGGTAGCATCCAGTCAGCCTAGGGAAGGCTATTTCATTGTAACCAAAACTGAATCTTTCCCTTTTGACTCTGAGTTTGATTCACTACCACAGTTTCCTCCAGCTGCCTTTTTAGGAGGGCTTCATTTCTGACACCTTCTCCTGAGGGTGTGAAGCTGTTTCTCTAGCTTTTCTCCATCCATCTATGTGTTTTACCCTGTCTCCCCTGCCCATCTCTCCAGGACTTCAGCATCTCCCTTGCTACTTCTTTACTCAAACCTCTCAAAGTGCCTGGGTCTCTCCCATGAAGGAGAGGGACAGCTTTCCATCACCCTTACCCCTTCTAGCTACCAGTTCTCCTCTCCCACCTTCTAGCTACAAGCTCTCTTCTCTGCAACCTTTCACTAGAAGGCCAACCTGCTCCAAAGAACAAACTATATTAGCAGCTACCGGTCACTCTTCAACCCTTAGCCAACCAAGGTTCAATGAGAGAGAAAATAACAAATGCTGGTGGGGATGTGGGGAGATTGGGACTCTCATACACGGCTTGTGTGACTGTGAAGTGACACAACCACTGTAGAGAGCAATATGGCAATTCCTTAGAAAGCTGGAATTGGAGATACCATTTGACCCAGCAACCCCATTACTAGGTAATATCCTAGAGAGGTGAGAGCCAGGATAGGAACAGATACATGCATGCTCATGCTCATCACAGCACTATTTACAATAGCAGAAAGATGGAAATAACCTACATGCCCATCAGCGGAAGAGTGGGTGACCAAACTATGGTACATACACATACTGGAATGCTATGCAGCACTAAAGAATAATGTAGGGTCTGCAGAACACCGCATAATATGGATGAACTTGGAGGACATTATGCTGAGTGAAATAAGTCAGTCACAGAAGGACAATTATAGTATTAGTTCGTTCTTGTGGAGGGTCAAGGAAAGGATTATATATGGAAGGAAACTTTCTTTGTTGGTTGCCAGGTGAGGGAAGGGAAGGGAAGAAAAGCTGTAAAAAAAAAAAAAAAAAAGCATTGACCCATATCACTTTAGTTTTGTGTATTTCACTATATACATAATTATATTTCAATAAAATGCATTTAAAAAAAAAGAACTAACTAATCTTAAAGTTAAGATTCTAACCTACAGGTATTACCTAGCACAAAAAACCTAATGTTACCTCATTTTGAGTCCATCTGGTTATTTTAAGATACTAATTAACTTTTCTCATGGACATACATAATATTTGAGATCTAATAATCAGATAGTATTTGATAAGCCACACAGGAAAGGAGCTAGTGCCTAAGGCACTTGACTGCTAACCAGAAGGCTGGCGGTTCAAACCCACCGGCCACTCCTCAGAAGGAAGATGGGGCAATCTACTTCCGTAGTGATACTGCCTCGGAAACCCGAGGAGGGGTCGCTATGAGTCAGGTCCAACTCAACGGCACATAACAACAACAACATTAGAAAAATTGAGGTTTAAAAGAGATTAGTTGGTTAGTAGAAAAGAAGTGACTGTTTCTTATTTCCTGATCTGTTTCCTACAGTGTTGTTTGTGCTTTGTGAGAGCTCACATACAAATTGTTTCACAAAAACTCTATTTGCTTTTCTTACAGTTTTAAATACAAATCCCTCTATGACTTAAAGTATATTACCATCTCTGTGTTATAAAAAGTAAGAAGGCAGTCTTTTTTTTTTTTTGGTAAAATATGGGTCACAATATGCCAATTCAACATTTTTCACCTACACAATTCAATAAAACGAGTTACATCAGTCATCAGTCACATAATTACATCACCAGCACGCATTGCCATATTTTCCATCCCCATAAACAGAAGCTCTGTGTTGGCTAAACACAAATTCCCCTTTTTCCCCTTCCCTTACACCCCATTAACCACTTTAAACTCTGACCGCTATGCATTTATCCATTCTAAGCATTTCATGTTAGTAAAATCGTACAATATTTTCCTCATGATTGACATTTCACTCAGCACAAGGTTTTCAGTGTGTGGCTTACCTCTGGACTTCTTTAGTCTTTTTAATGTCTCTTTAAGAGGATTTTGTTAATACCTTTTAATGATTGAAATCTCCAAACACATGAGTACATCATCCTTTCAAGCTCTCTGGTCATGTGGCCTCTTTTTCTACAGAATTATGATCTGGCACTGAAGTATTTCCAGAAGGCTGCTGAACAAGGCTGGGTAGATGGGCAGCTACAGCTTGGCTCTATGTACTACAGTAAGTAGCATTGGGATTAATGGACACAGCAAGATTGGAATTAACCTGTTTTTCACTAGATGGCACTGTGATGTAGAAATGGGTGCCATCAGTGTTGACAGAGTACTGTTCTCCCAGTTCAGTGATTGTGCATCTTGTTTTCATTGTAAGTAATAGTTACAAGTCACTATTTCCTGAGGCAGAATGCTGACTTGTATTTAGAGTTTTATTCTTCATGTGTGATGCTTCAGCTAAATCCTATTTAAGACAATTATTGACTTTTCATGTGGATTTTCTTACAGATGGAATTGGAGTCAAGAGAGATTATAAACAGGCCTTGAAATACTTTAATTTAGCCTCTCAGGGAGGCCATATCCTGGCTTTCTATAACCTAGCCCAGATGCACGCCAGCGGCACAGGCGTGATGCGGTCATGTCACACTGCAGTGGAGGTAAGGGCTTTTCTGCCAATGTGATTTGCTCAGGAAGACACCTTCCCTTTGATACTCGTTGGCTGTGCGTGATACTCTCTAGAGCAGAAACAGATTCCGCTGCCTGGGTCCATGTGTCCCTGGGGAAGACTCTGACGGCCCGGGTATGAAGGTGTCTTCCTCTTTAACTCTCATACCTAGCAACTGGAGTGACACTGATAAAGGCTTAGAACACTTTTAAACCTCTCTGCGCTGTAGTTTTCTCACTTTTCAAATGAGTTCTTAATAGGACTTAATAGGGCTATTGAAAGGATTAAATGAGTTAATACAAAAATCACTCGAACACTGTCAGGCATAGAGGAAATCATGTGTAATTGTTTACAGATATTTGTATGAACTTGCCTAAAAGCTAAATGGAAAGTATCAATAAATATATCAAACTTTTGTGGAAATTTATTAAAGCTGCCAGAGATTCAAGAAGCAAGCTTAAGAATCACTTGGAGCTAAAGTGCAAAAATTAATCTCTGGCATCTTTCTACTTCTTACCTTTCACTTATTTATTTTCTTTCCCCTTCTCATAGTTGTTCAAGAATGTTTGTGAACGAGGTCGTTGGTCTGAGAGGCTGATGGCTGCCTATAACAGCTATAAAGATGGCGACTACAATGCCGCAGTGATCCAGTACCTCCTGTTGGCCGAGCAGGGCTACGAAGTGGCACAGAGCAACGCAGCCTTCATTCTTGATCAAAGTGAGGTTCATTTTAGTTCTGCCTTAGATTGAGAGGTTAACCTGTTTGAAGGAAAAGCCACAAAGAAACATTTTTTATTGTTGCAAATAAACTTAACAGCACCACACACAATTCAGTTACTTTTTCCTCAGATCTCTAAGCCATTAAGCTTAGTGTTAAGATTAGAGTTGACAGTAGAAATAGATTTGACATTCATCGTAAAATTAACTGCTTTCAGTAAATATAATTTGCAAAATACAGTGGGTAAGAAAACATTGTTTTTTCAGTGATATATGTTGTTGTTGTTATGGTTTCCGAGGCAGTATCACTACAGAAGTAGATTGCCCAACATTCCTTCCGAGGAGTGGCTGGTGGATTTGAACCGCCAGCCTTCTGGTTAGCAGTCAAGTGCCTTAGGCAGTATGCTACCAGAGCTCCGGTGATATATAGCTGCCTAGAAATGGCTCAGTAGTCAGTATCATTGGTTCTGTAGAATAAAGCATGTTTCAGGAAATAGTGCTGTCCTGAATCCATCGATTCCTTTGAGCTCAGTGTCTTCTTATTGTGTACTTGTTAAATGTCAGTACTTGTTTACTTGTTATTTCCAATTCTTGTTTCAATTATGGCCCGTATAGCCACCCTAGTTTGCACAGGAAGCCTAAAAATCTAGTGTGTTTCCTTAAATGCCCGATTTGTGTTTTCTTTCTTTATAGGAGAGGCAACTATTGTAGGTGAGAATGAAACTTACCCCAGAGCTTTGCTGCATTGGAACAGGGCCGCCTCTCAAGGTGAGTTGTTAATTCCAGATTAACAGCTGGGACCTCTCTGTATTGCTTTTTGTCTCCCATAAAGACTAAATCATGTCATTCATTACCTTGAAATTAATACTGTTGCCTAACTAATTTGCATTATAACTGATACTACCCTTGAAATGGAAATTTTGGTCTTACAGTTTCTAAGTTGAATTGCAGAGACCTTCTTCTGGACATTTACATTACACTATGGTTCATTCTTTGGTTTTCTTTTGAAGCTTATACAGTGTAAAAATGAGTATTGAGTAGACTATTTAATATAATATTGGCCTAAAACCCAAAAGAACTCTAACCTTTCCCCAGTCCTTTTCTTTTGAATATATTTTTCTCACACATACTCCTCTCAGCATTAACATCGGCTGGTCTCTTCTCCAAGCTGAACTGTTTTAAAATGTGAAAGACATGATGGAACCAAAGAATGATCATTTAAAGAGCATTCTTAGTGAAATAAGGAGCCCTGATTGGGCAGTCTACTTCTGTAGATACACCGCCTCGGAAAGCCAAGAAAGGGTAGCTATGAGTCAAATCGACTCAACGGCAGTGAGTTTGGCTTTTGGTTTTTTTGTTTGTTTGTTTGGGTTTTTGGTGGCACAGTGGTTAAGCGCTCCACCTCACTCAAAGGCAAGGGTTGGTGACACAGTTGTTAATGTACTCTAGTGCTAGCCAAAAGGTCAGCGGTTGGAACCCACCAGCCACTCCATGGAATGAAGCTGTGGCATTTTGCTTCCGTAAAGATGACAGCCTTGGAAGCCTTCTGGGGCAGTCCTGCTGTGTCCTACAGGGTCACTATGACTCAGAATCAACTTAACAGCAATGGGTTTTTGGTTTTTTTAGTGAAATGGGGAGATCACCCAGCTACTTTTACCTCTCCCTGATTGCTACAAAGCCCTCTGTAAAAGAGCTACACTTTTAGTTTAAATTTTCACTGATTTGATAGTGTATCTGAGGGGTTTGTTATAGTTATATACTAAAAACTTAAGTTCTTTGTTTTATGTAAGCATATTGGTAGGTGGAGAGATAACAATGTAATCTTATTTAACTTTTGTTTCAGGCTATACTGTGGCTAGAATTAAGCTTGGCGACTACCATTTCTATGGATTCGGCACTGATGTTGACTATGAGACTGCATTTATTCACTATCGTCTGGCATCTGAGCAACAGCACAGTGCACAAGCTATGTTTAATCTGGGATATATGCATGAGAAAGGACTGGGCATTAAACAGGTGAGTGTGACTTCAAAACAAATACTGTTTAACTGTGATTTGGGATAAGTGTCTGCAAAAGACCTCTTTAAAGTATTAAAGAGCAAAGATGTACTTTGAAGATTAAGGTGCGCCTCACCCAAGCCGTGGTATTTTCAGTCACCTCCTGTGCATGTGAGAGCTGGACAATGAATAAGGAAGACTGAAGAAGAGTTGATTCTCTTGAGTTGTGGCATTGGCAAAGAATACTGAAAGTACCATGGACTGCCCAAAGAACTAACAAATCTGTCCTGGAAGAAGTGCAGCTGGAATGTTCCTGAAAAGGAGGAATGGCCAGTCTTCGTCTCACCTACTTTGGTCATGTTGTCAGAAGGGACCATCCCCTGGAGAAGGATATCGTGCTTGGTAAACTGGAGGGTCAGCAAACAAGGGGAAGACCTTCAACGAGATGCACTGACGCAGTGGCTGCCAGAACAGGCTCAAGTACAGCAAGGATTATTAGGAGCGCACAGGGCTGGGCAGTCTTTCGTTCTTTTATACACGGGGTCTCTGTGAGTCAGCATCAAGTCGATGGCACCTAACAAAAACAATAACAGTCTGCATTTTTATTGAAAATAGACTGTCTTTGGAACTTGCTCACATTTTAGGCCAGTGAGTCATGAGATGGTTTTACAGTATTAAGGAAGACTACCATTCTGTCTCTCATCTTCCAGCACACACATATTTCAATACCCATACCACCATATTTAGATAAGCCAACAGCAGACTCAGGGAGTGCAGTACTACTTCTTTGCCGGTTTGAGAAACTACCTACCCATCTCCAGCCAAATTCTATTGTTTCTAAATTATTTTGAGAATGAACAAAGGTGTTCGCTACTAATAAACTTATTTCTGATTTTTAACCTTCATAATGAAGCTAATATTCTTTAAATTTCTGATCTAAAATTTGACCTGCGTACTTTCAAAAGAATTTTGAGAAACAATGTACTCCTGTGCATGTTTTTAAGTTGCTATTTAAATTTTTTCATCATAAATTTCAAAGGATCTAATTCCAGTGTATTTTAAATATTAAGATATCTTTAAATAAATGACTAAATTACCCTTAAATATGTCCCATGGAATCTAAGTATACCAAAATAATTTGATACCCATCATTTTTAATTTGTAAAAAATACATGAGCAAGTTTTTAATTTCAAATGGTATCTTTTCCTTTTCTCCCTGAACTTATATTTCTAGTCTACCATTCCCACAGAATTGTATACTAACATAATGTTTTTAATGCTTAATGATTACTCTGTTATGTTTCTCTAAAACCAAAAAGTTTATACCTTCAAATTTTGAATCTTATATTCTGTGATTATAAGACTTTAAGTGTTAATTGAGCATAGTTGATCAATTATTAATATGGTTGATCAAATCAACATAATGGTATAAATTTTGATAAAATTTTACTTTTTATATTAATTATTGAAAATACATCTTTTCATGACATGTGGAGCATTTAAAAAAAAAAAAAAAGCAGTTGATGGCTTATGAGTAGATTTAGCCTTAATTCTGTTTTTCTCATTTTTATAGATGTATGACTGGGACCTTGTTCACAAGCTCACTCACTTCTTAAATTTCTTTACAGTTCAAAGCCAAAAATCAGAGCGATCTGTCATTAAAAATTATTTGTAATCTATAAGTGGACAACTTGCCTAGAACCCTCTTGCAATATTTTTTGTTTGTTTTTATTTATTGTGATTTGGGTGTCCTGCTTCAGTTTTATTGAATGCAAAGTATTGGAAACACAGACATGCAGAAGAATCTGTTCCTTTATCCTAATGACTGAGGTTCCCAGTTTCTGGGAAAGATACTGACAGGTTTTACCAAGGCTTAACAAATGACTCAACCTCTTTCTCACTTAGAGGCACCTATGTGCCCAAGGGATAAGGGAAACGTGTTAATTTCATTATGCTTTGCTAATGCACTGTTTCCACCACTCATCTCTCAGTTTGTCCTACTGTGGTGGCTTGTGTGTTGCTTTGAGACTGGAGGCTATGCCACCAGTATTTCAAATACCAGCAGGGTCACCCAAGGTGGACAGTTTTCAGCAGAGCTTCTAGACTAAGACAGACTCTGAAGAAGGAAGGGGGTATCCACTTCTCAAAGAATTGGCCAGTGAAAACCTTATGAATAGCAGTGAAACACTACCTGATAATATTACTGGAAAACTTTATGAATAGCCCTGAAACAGTGTCTGATACATTGGTAGAAGAGGAGACCGTCAGATTGGAAGGTACTCAAAATACAACTGCAGAACTCCCTCCTCAGAGTAGATCTAGACTTAATGATGTGAATGGAGTAAAGCTTTTGGGACCTCTATTTGCTGATGTGACACAACTCAAAATGGGAAGAAACAGCTGCAAACATCCATTAATAATCAGAACGTGAAATATGTGAAGTAT
This sequence comes from Orycteropus afer afer, assembly GCF_000298275.1. Lineage (NCBI taxonomy): Eukaryota > Metazoa > Chordata > Mammalia > Tubulidentata > Orycteropodidae > Orycteropus > Orycteropus afer. The sequence continues at coordinate 1,724,073 of NW_006921909.1, read as the reverse complement.
GAATCTAGGAAAATTGGAAGTTGTCAAAAATGTAACA
>NW_006921909.1:1722046-1723056 GCF_000298275.1 Orycteropus afer afer | reverse complement strand
AAAGAGCAGCTCAAGCAGACAAAGCCAATTACTATAATGAAATGTGCAAAGACCTGGAGTTAGAAAAGGGAAGAACATGCTCGGCATTTCTCAAGCTGAAAGAACAGAGGAAGAACTTTAAGCCTCAAGTTGCGATATTGAAAGATTCTATGGGCAATATATTGAATGATGCAGGAAACATCAAAAGAAGATGGAAGGAATACAGTCACTGTACCAAAAAAAAATTGATTGATGTTCATCCATTTCAGAAGGTAGCATGTGATTAAGAACCAATGGTATTGACGGAAGAAGTCAAAGATGCACTGAAGGAATTGGTGAAGAACAAGGTTCCAGGAATTGATGGAATAGTCATTGAGATGTTTCAACAAATGGATGCCCCACGGGGGCACTCACTCAGCTATGGCAAGAGATTTGGAAGACAATACCTGGCCAACTGACTGGAAGAGATCCATATTTGTACCCATTCCAAAGAAAGGTGATCCCACAGAATGTGGAAATTCTTGAACAGTATCTTTAATATCACATGCAAGTAAAATCTTACTGAAGATAATTCAAAAATACTTGCAGCAGTATATTGACAGAGAGCTTCCAGAAATGCAAGCTGGATTCAGAAGAGGATGTGGAATGAGGGATATTACTGCTAATGTCAGATGGATCTTTACTGAAAGCAGAGAATACCAGAAAGATGTTTACTTGTGTTTTATTGACTATGCAAAACCATTCCACAATTATGTGGATCATAACAAATTATGGATAACTTTGAGAAGAATGGGAATTCAGAGCACTTAATCGTGCTCATGAGGAATCTGTACATAGATCAGGAAACTGTCATTCGAACAGAACAAGGGGACACTGCATGGTTTAAAATCAGGAAGGGAGAGTGTCAGGGTTGTATCCTTTCACCATACTAACTCAAAAATCTGTATGCTGAGCACATAATCCAAGAAGCTGAACTATATGAAGAAGAATGTGGCATCAGGATTGGAGGAAGACTCATTAACAACCTATGA
>NW_006921909.1:1689097-1721776 GCF_000298275.1 Orycteropus afer afer | reverse complement strand
ATTTTCAATTGCCTCTTATGCATGTGAGAGCTGGACAGTGAGTAAGGAAGACCAAAGAAAAGTTGATGCTTTTGAGCTATGGTGTTGGAGAAGAATGCTAGGAGTACCATGTTATGCTAAAAGGACTAAGAAATCTGTCCTGGAGGAAGTGTAGCCAGAATGTTCCTTGGAAGCAAGAATGGCCAGACTTTGTCTCACCTACTTTGGTCATGTCAGAAGGAACCATTTCCTGGAGAAGGATATCATGCTTGGTAAAGTGGAGGATCAACGAAGAAGGGGTGGGCCCTCAACTAGGTGGCTTGACACACTGGCTGCAATGATGGGCTCAAGTCTAGCAAGGATTATGAGGCAGGCGCAGGACCAGGCAGGGTTTCATTCTGCTGTGCATGGGGTCGCTGTGAGTCAGAGACAACTCAACGGCACCTAACAACAACAACAGTGGATGGTCAATGAAAAAGGGGAAGGCCCTCAATGAGATGGATTGGCACAGTGTCTGCAACTGTGGGCTCAGGTTATAGCAAGGATTTTGAGGCTGCCACAAGACCAGGCAGTGTTTCATCCTGTTGTACATAGGGTCACTGTGAGTCATGGCCAACTCGACAGCACCTAACAATGACAATGCACTATTGTTTGGTTTTTTGACAAAATGGCTTATCACATTTAAATATTGGTTTTATTTTCAGTGTATCAATTTTGAATTTCATGTATTTACCTATAAATATTAAATAGTTAGAGGTATTTTTTCCCCCAGCCTTGGAGCTGCAGGCTCTGTGCGTTCAATCTGTGGAAGGTTTGTGCCGTGTAACATGCTTGTGGAAGCCACTCTTCACAATTGTCAGACCATTCAGCCAGTCAGGCTTAGCTTCCCTCAGAAAGTTTGACTGTTTACATAAAGTTAATATGTGTCTGAGAAGAAATATGAAGATAACATAAAAGTTATGATATTTATAGGATACATCTAATAAGCAGTCAAGATTCAAATGAGATAATTTTAATAATCTGTTTTTGTAATAGATTAATAACCAATAGATTAATGAATGTTTTTTGCATCTCTTAACTTGTAATGTAACATAATGGGTAATTATGAGTTCTCAGAATAAGAAATATTATAAAAAGGCATAGTATTCCTTCAAAGTATTGGGGCAGGGGGAAAACTCCACGGTTTAGCTTTTGAGAATAATCGATGTTATATAAAAAGAATAACTTAATTTCTAAAAGACCACATCATAATCACTTTTCTCTATTTTTTTAAAGGAGAGAGAGATTTATACTACTAAAAACAAATCAATTCCATGTCTAGCATAGCTAGAAAATATTAAGCAATAAATAAAATGAGGATTTGCTACAATTAGAATAAATAATGAGATAGATGTGATCAGGTTGATTTTAATTGTCCTATTAAATCATCTAGGAGCTCTGGTAGCATAGTGCCTAAGGCACTTGACTGCTAACCAGAAGGCTGGCGGTTCTAAGCCACCAGTCACTCCTGGGAAGGAAGATGGGGCAATCTACTTCCATAGTGATACTGCCTCGGAAACCCAAGGAGGGGTCGCTATGAGTCGGGGTGGACTTGACGGACGGCACATAACAACAACAACATTAAATCATCAACACAGACTCTGTCATCACATAAAAGTTTGATCCATGTGTTCTTAAATCAGATTTAGTTACATTTTTTAAAAAACTCAGAAATACTAACCATACAGTTACCCTTGTTTGAAGGTGCTTTTTAACTAAGGACACATTGGGGGTGGGGAGTAGGGAAAAACTGAAAGTAATCGCTTACATTTAAATATGTAGAAAAGCCATTTTTAGTGTTTAGCTTTTTCCCACAGTCTCATGAAATTCTTAAGAGTTTGGTATTCTTTGACAATAGTCCGAGCATAAATGCCTTAGGCAGTACACCACCAGAGCTCCCTAGAAGGAATAAGGTGGCTTTATTTTTTTGGAATAAGGTAACTTTAAATGAAAATTGTCACAACTCTCGCCATGACATTTTGCTACCCGACATCCCACTCTGCCACCCACCATCCCATTTCTTCCCTATATCTGCATTCAGAACACTCTAACCTGAGCCAAAATTAATAATCTATGATGTGTTTAGCCTTTACAGAAATACATCTTAAGACAAGAAATATAGAATACCCTGTATATAATTAATCATTAAAGGAACCTTCTCCAAAACCAGTATTTAAAATTCTCTCTCCCTATATATGTCTCTGAGGTGTTTACACCCCTGGGAAGTGCCCCTGAGTAAGAATTGGGCTCAATTTGTAAAGTAAAGCTGCTGTGCACACAGGCATGTTCTCAAGGAGGCCCCATTTAGGAAGGAGCGCAAACGGAAGCGGAGGATCTGAGACATGGTCTCTTCATACTATCCATTCACGGACCCTCGGAAAGTCTTAAATTGCGGGCACCCAAGTCTGAAGATCACAGCACCAAACTAGAACTAGGAGTGTTGACACTAATTGAAGTTCTGGTGGGAAAATATTAGCTTGAGATTTAGAGCTGGGGAAATCTCTAGGCAAACAGTGTTAGGCATTGATGTATGACTATATCCAGCAAATCTGCCCAATGAATGCGATACTGGATGGGGGAAAATGAGTCAAATTTTCCAGTTTTCAGTTAAATATTTCAGAATTACACAGTTAGGTAAAGAAATTTTACCCAAGTAAAGCTTGGGGTTTTTTTTCTAGGTTAGAGAAATGCATTTTAAAATGAAAACTTGAAAGATAAGAAAATTTTGTGATATATGTAAACTAAATAATAAACACTTATTATTTTGACAAGAAATTAATTTTGGCTTATTACTTATATTATAGGATATTCACCTTGCAAAACGTTTTTATGACATGGCAGCTGAAGCCAGCCCAGATGCCCAAGTACCAGTCTTCTTAGCACTGTGCAAGCTGGGCATTGTCTATTTCCTGCAGTACGTAAAGGAAACGAACGTAAGTGGTTCATGGGTTATTTGTTCTGTTTTGTTCTTGGTTCATGCTTCTTTCGATAAAAATACAATGTAACCTTCCTGGTCTCTGAATTTTGAACATCGCCCTGCAAGTGTCAGGTCTCTCCCCTTCTTCCCTCAGGTGAAATGCAAAAGGAGGCCAATGATGAATGTAGACAAAGCAGTTACAGTTTTCAAGTCCTTTGGACAATGATTCCCAATGTTACAGCATTGTCCATCGATGCAGATACTTTCTAGTGTAGGGCTATGCTGAGACTAACACATGGCAAGTAGAAAGAATAGGCCTAACTAAATTCAGTAAACGTGAACTCAGATGTCTGCCTGGCAGTGACTCAGAGCAGTGCCTTAAAAAAAAAAAAAAAAAAGGAAAAAGAAGAACCTGAGAGCCTGCCACGACCTTTTGTGCCTCAGATGCTTCTGATAGTGAAACAGAAGTTAAAAATGCCACCAGAACTTGGTTCTCTAAAAATGGCTAGAATTACTTAAAGAGGCTAATGGTAGAAACTAGATAGGAGATGGGTTACCCATTCTCTTCATAACTTCCAACCTCAGTTAGCAATACTTATATGTAGATGGTCTTGGGGTCGGCCATTTTCATATTGTGTTTAAAGTACCTATAGTTCCTGATGATGGAAGAGTGGATGGATGTATGGGTGGGTGGGTAGGCGGGTAGGTGGGTGAATGGATGGATGGGTAGATAGATCTTTGTTATTTTTTTAATAGAGAAGATAGGAAAATGACCCATAATCCCACCATCCAGATATTCCAAATTTAAAAAAAAAAAAAGAAGTAGGTCTTCATAGGAAAGAAGGACACAGGGAAGAGATAACTACGGGGAGGAAGTAGGAAGAGAGCTGTTACAGTGTGGGAGCTCTGGTAGCATAGTGGCTAAAGCACTTGACTGCTAACCAGAAGGCTGGCGGTTCAAACCCACCAGCCACTCCTCGGAAGGAAGGTTGGGCAATCCTACTTCCGTAGTGATACTGCCTCGGAAACCCAAGGAGGGGTCGCTATGAGTTGGGGCCGACTCGACGGCACATAACAACAACAACAACATATGGAAAATGGGAGCGCTGGTAGCGTAGTGCCTAAGTCATTTGACTGCTAACCAGAAGGCTGGCGGTTCAAACCCACCAGCCACTCCTCGGAAGGAAGGTTGGGTAATCTACTTCCGTAGTGATACTGCCTCGGAAACCCAAGGAGGGGTCGCTCTGAGTCAGGGCCGACTGGACGGCATATAACAACAACAATAATAAGGCAGTCAGACAGTCTGGAAAAGCACAAAGTGGAAGAGGAAAGCCTTTCCCCACCCTAATTCCATAACAGGTTCACCCCAGGGAGCCCCATGAGGACTGTGTTGTCATTGTTTTCCAGAAAATATTTGCACCTGTACCTGGCACTATGCGTTATGGGTCTTTTGAAATGCAATTTTATTTAAGTGGAGAGAACAATACTGTGTGTTTACTTTCTATGTGGGCAAGTAGCAGTCAGAAGATACTAGGAATAACTTCTCAAGTGACACTAAAACAGTTTAAAAAATCTTAGGCTGAAAACATAACTTTTAAGTTTACTTCTAGTGTTTACTTTTTCTTTTTAGTTAAATCTTAACTAGAGAGGGTTGTGCATTCAGCTGTTAAAGATTTGAATGCCTGTCCTCTACTTACCTGGGAGAAGCGAGGCAGCCCTGCTGTCACGAGAATCAAGATTTTCCGCTCGCGCACCCCCACTTTACACAGGTCACGGGTGTGCTGAGACAGTTGGTCCCCGTGGCCCTCTATTCTCCCCAGTGTTTCTTCTAAATGTTTTCTGTTGAGAAACAGTTGAAATGAGTGCATTAAATTACTGAGGAAAAGGAATCTTGCTAGACATTTTACATAGTCACCTGTTAAAGCATAGTAGTTCAATTTCTTAGTCATTACTACTTTGAGCTTTGGTTGAATGCTAAAACCTTTTTTTAAATAAACATTGTAAAAGTTCCTAAAACCAAGTATTTTAATAAATTCTATATTTATCTCTCTCTCTGGGAGCTCTGGTGGCTTAGTGCCTAAGGCATTTGACTGCTAACCAGAAGGCTGGCGGTTCAAACCCACCAGCCACTCCTTGGAAGGAAGATAGGACAATCTGCTTTCATAGTGATACTGCCTCAGAAACCCCAGGAGGGGTCGCTGTGAGTCAAATCCAACTCTATGGTAGTGTTTGTTTGTTGTTTGTATTTATTCTCTAGTTGGTGATATAACTTTCTCCTCTACCATTTGAGTGATCAGATGCCTTTTATTTTGCTTTTGTTTAAGATCCGAGATATGTTCACTCAACTTGATATGGACCAGCTCTTGGGACCCGAGTGGGACCTTTACCTCATGACCATCATCGCGTTACTATTGGGAACAGTTATAGCTTACAGGCAGAGGCAGCATCAGGACATGCCTGTGCCCAGGCCTCCGGGGCCCCGGCCAGCTCCCCCTCAGCAGGAGGGGCCGCCAGAGCAGCAGCCACCACAGTAACAGCCACCGTGTCCAGCCTTGAACAGTGACAACCCAGGACATTGTTTGCTGAGAACACTTGCATTTGATTTAGGATTTTGGATCAATGTCCACCTCCTGGAAGAGGCACAAGGAAGCATTTAATTCCTAAAGCTGCTTAGAATCTGCTGCCTTTTATTTTCAGGGATAAGTAACTCTTACTTGTGCTGAGTTGAATGTTTGTTTCAGTGCCATATGGAATAACAACCTTCATTGGCTTCCCCTCCATGCCCCCCCCCCTTTTTTTTTTCCTTCCCTGAAATCGTATGTGAGACACTCAAAGTAATTTCTGCTGTATCAAGCTGTCTGTCTTGGGTCCTTTTGTTCATTTTCTCAGTGTGCATAACTTCTTTTATCAACCATCTTTAAGGTCTTAGGCATCAACACTAAAAACTGGCCAGTGTAAAGCAGAAACCCCAGTTAGCTGTAAGTTTAACCTTAACATGTTTGAAAGTCTGAAAATGTAACTTGCCTTTTAAGTTAAAGAAAGAAAGATGTCTTCAGTGGTTTGAAATGCCATAACTAAGAAGCTGTTTTACCTGTCCACATGCAAGTATACATATTCAGCATGTTTGTTATTTTAAAAGGGCCAGTTGAGAGGTTTCTGGTGATGTCACACTTCATACCATAGTTCTCTCCTTCAAACATTAGAAGATGTTGTTAGAGAATCCTATGTTTTCAGTCTTTGGAATGGAATATACATAAAACATTGTGAACTGAGTCCTTGAGCTAACATGAACTTGCCCCACCTACTCAGTGGTATTTGCTTGTTTGGTCTGAGTATACAGAGACTTGATCTGGAAGCCAGAGGATAGACTAAATAGGAGAAATAAGGGGAAAAAAAAAAAAAAAAGAATCTAATTCTGTACTCTGAATGGGGTACCAAGGTCATAGGCAGACTTTCCCAAAAGTTGAAGCATTTGTTCCCAGGATTTATTTTATTTTGCATTTCTTATAGCACAAAAGACAGACCATCTTCTTGAGATCTTTAAATATGAAATGTATGACAGACATGACTATATTATAATACTGAAACTCATGGAGTGAAAGATTGATGAAACTCAGTGGTTGAGGACGGCCAAAGCCTGTTTATAATGTTTTATACTGTTCAGGTAGGTTTTTCTTGCTGCCAGTTTCTCTGTCTCTATTACAGTAAAATGTGAACTCCTTGCTTAGAAGCTATCAGATTCATCATCCTCCCACTGTTAACAGCAGGAAAATCAAAGCTACTGCACTTCAGATTTGTCTAAATAATATGGAAAAAACCAACAACAACAAAGGCAAGCTGGGAATTTCATGTATCACACAAACAAAAGAAAATTAAAATTTAAACTGAATTTGTATTTCTTTTTATTATCAGATAGTGGTGTTCAGACGTTAGTATCTGGGCAGGCTTTCTGTGTCTCCTGAGCTCCATCTGTCTGAATCTTTATACTCTCTGTTAGTGCATCATCTGCTAGAATACTTGAAGAATTCTTTAGCCTGTAGAGTGATGAGGCTTTGGTTTTTGAAGTTGGGATTGTATTGAGAACTGTATTAGTCTGTGATGAGCATGAAGGCTTTAGATGTGAAGTTGTGCTGCTTTTTTGTGTTGACATTATTCTGAGAAACCTGGTAAGCCAACTGCCCTTCCAGGTAAGTTGCTTCCCAGTTTGAAGAGGTGGTCCTAGAACTGCATGGATGAAAACATCCAGGAAAGGTAGGCGACTTGACCCGCAGACGTGTAATAGCACTTTGGGCAGCTCTTCTCCTGCACTTGAGCTCTCCTAGACTTGAGAGATTTGGTATCTTCACCTCTGCCTCTTCTCCCCACCCTTCAAAATAAATACGATCCACAGTCCATCCAGAAGGAACTGCTTTAATTTATTTACAAGAAACCCACCCAGATGGCTGTCAACTTCCATTTTTTCCTTCAGCCATCCACCTCATCTCTCTGCAGTAGCATTTCTCTCTCTATCTTTACTTCTCTTCATTGACACTTCGAAAAAGCATTTCTTAAAGGCGTGTGTGCTACCTGAGGATGGATGGGAAAGTGTGGTCTTGTTCTTCATGCAATAACAAGCTTCCTACTCATTTTCCACTTACCATATCCTTTTTTATTGTTAATATTCAAAACATCCATTTCTTGGTTTGTTTTCACCCTGGGGTCATTTGTTATCAGAAATTTGAATGGTACATTTAAAATAACTTAGTTCCTGTGGCTTCATTCCAAGATACCTCAAAATGCTTTGCTCCTTTTTCTCTTTTTCGTTCACGGGACATGTTACCTAAGCAAAAAGGAACTGGGTTTGGTATTTCTCCTAAAATAGTGCTCAATATTTACCTAATCAAATGGCATCCATTTGAATAAAATGACAGTAACAAAAGCTAGTTAATGTCAGTGACATTAAACTAACTCAGGGATTCAGGAGTTTTAATGTTAGAATTTATAGTTAACAGAGTGTGGCTTCACTTCTCGGTAGCCCATGCTCTCCTGATCCCTTTTATAGTCTGTCTTCCTGCCTTAGAAGATGGTGACAGCAGTGCTCTGTATCACTTATTTACTCTCTGGTGCATTTGGTTTGTTGGCTAGCCAACTGTTTCACTACTTAGACAGACTTGAGACTATCCATTTTGCTTCTTTATGATGTTACAGAGGTAGCATAGAGTTTTTTGTTGTTCTGTTTTGTTTCTTCCCCTTCTTTATGTGTTTGAAGATTTTGTTTATGTTTTATGGGTGGGGCTCATCTTACTTTTGATTAATTGTCAATGGTACAGAGAAGGTAAATTAAAAGGGCTTTTTTTTTTTTCCAGAGTTCATTGTTTTAGTACTTAAATCATATTAAATGGTGAATCATTAAACTTGATACTCTTGAGAATTTGTTACCCTTTGCAGATAAAGCTAATTTGTGAGAGTTTTACCATTAAGCTGTTTTATCTCGTACCATTGGGAAATTTTAGAAACTTCCACCAGTGGCCTGGTGAAGATCTTATTCTCTTATTTAAGAAACTGCTGTTGCCTCCAGGAAACGTGAGTGTTTATATAGGAGTTTTTTGTTTTTCCCTTCCTTCCTTGCTCATGTTTGTTCTTCAAAGCAGTGTTTGGAAGTGTGCGTGCAGGCCTGTGAAGGGAGACCATAACTCTTCATGTGTGTAGCATGTATGTTAACAACTGACTGCATCTGCAGAAAACTTCCTTGTAGAGGTTTGGACTAACATTTCACATGCTCATTTTGAAACAAGATGCTTCAGGTAAGCAGCCCTTTATCTGCTAAGAAGAGCAGTGTGGGCTATGTATGTCCCAGTGACAACAGGTGTTGTTTGTTTTCAAAGTGAGTTTACTATATGTTACACAATATTATGCCTGGAAGAATGCAGCAAATAATCAGAGCAAAGGAAAACATCTGTTTTCGTGGAGATATTTTTTATCAGTCATTGCTCTCGAGTGGAAATATAAAATTTCCGATGCCAGATTGTTTGAGGTAATGGCTGGTGTATAAATGCATAGTATTCATTGGAAAGAAGCTAAATTTCTCCTTCCTTTGGTATTCCCAGAGAATTTAAAATGATCCCAATTTTTAAATGATTTGGATTTTAGTGTGACTATTTAGACTTGGTGAAGTCCAGTGTTGTGTGTGTGAGAAAGATCTCTTGGGTACGTACATACAGCAAGTCATCTCATGTGCAGGGTTTCTCCCATGTGAATTGACAAACAGGCTGACACGATCCTCTTTAATTTAAAGAGAAAAAATCATAATGTTAATATGATCAAAGTATAACCACTATGAATACATAGAAGGAAGTTTTTAAGCTGGAGTTGTGAAGGAACACCATGGTAGACCTTTTTTTGTAAATTTCTTTTGTATTTAATAAAATGCAATATAAAGGCTGGTGAAGTGTAATATAATTGTGTAAACAAAAAATCCTGTTAATAGAGAGATGTACAGATTCGTTTTGTACTGTATCTTGAAACTTGTGAAATAAAGATTCCACCTCTGGTTTTCTGTATGCTGTAGTCTGCCATGCAAACACCCTTCAGTCAGATCTTTTTTCTTTTTAACATGAATGATTCCATTTTTAATAACCTTTTTGGAACTTCAGAAGTTTTTGAAAAGTCATTCATTTGGGGGCATTTTAATCTTTCATTTACTTTTAACTCCTACAGTTTAAATTCTTATTAATTGACATTACCCTAGGGAGAATCTGAATTTGCTAAACAATGTTACCTTTTTCTGTCTCTGGAATATTTGCCCTGAATCAGCCTGTGATACATAATAAACGTGAATCACTTTCATTTACTTTCATGATAGTGTAATTACCCAAAGCTCAATTTATTTTTGCATTGCCTCATACCAGAAATTCTTTTAAGAGGACTTGTAGAGATGCATAAAACACAAAGTATAAGTAGAACAAGATCTAACTAAAAGGAAAAAAATATTAAACCAGGGTTGGGGTTTATACACAAAAACACTTGATAAAAGTAGATTCAGATTTGGCCCTAAACTTTCTAGCAGCCAACTCCAAGAGGGCATGGAAATAAAACATTCATCTTAGAACACCAGGTCCTTGAATAAGGAATCTGGATCGTGCAGATTGTGGCAAGTGGAAGGAAAGTCAGATCTCAAAGTTTACTTCGGAGAGCACCCACAGCCACCCTAGACTCTGACCTTGGCTAGAAATAAGTGTGGGAAAGTCGGTGTCAGCCATGACATCAGCAGTTTGGCCAGTCAACCAGAGTTGGCATGATGCCTGTTTACCTCTTAGCCTCTTTCTGACAAGTCATTACAATGAGGCCAATCTCCGAATTGGCTGTGACTTGAGAAGCAGCCTTTCTCCTTTAACTTCCCTTAAAGGATACTAATTTTGATTGACTCCTACCCTTGAAATTTGCTTATGGCAAGTTACAGCATATACATTAACATATACAAGTAAAAATAGTAATTTCTGTAATAAAAGCTATTTTTAAAAAACAGGAGGATTTCTACTTTTTGGATGTTTTCATGAATAGGCACATAAAAATAAAATGAGTTTTACTATGTACCGAGTCAAAAGTTGGTGGTGGTGTGTCAGGGGTCCTGTGTATTGTCATTTCTCCCATCACTTAGTCATCACTTTGAGCAACCTTTTAATTGGATCCTGAAAAGTCTACCAAACTCACAGTGTATTGTTAGTGTTACATTTTAAGCAAAATGCTGGTTTTCCTAGAGCCCAAATTCTTTCTGTCTGAATCAATATCTTTTAAACATGGCCTAGTGTTAATGCTGAATTGTATGTTAAATCCCACTTCTAAAAACCCCCATAATGTTTTCCCAGAGAAGTGGAAGGTGAAAATGAAGTTGGCTGACTTTGGAACATTAATATAAATGTGTGTTGTTGCCCAGGCAAATCCCTTTTCCCTTCTCTACCTCCCAGTGGAACTCTGTTCAGGTGAATTAGCCTCTGAGGATTAAAGGAATTTATCATAAATGTTACACGTATTAGATACTAGATTCAAGGATCCTAAATAAGGATTCTAACCGTGAAAATAAAGAGGTCATTGAGTTTTACATGATTCAAGATCTAAATGGGAGCAACAGAAACCTCCGTTCTTGAGAACGTTTATTTCAAGATGTGAGAGTGCAGCTGTGGGTTTCAGAGTTTGCAGGTCTGGGTTTTCCCCACTCTTCCCACCCCCGAGCCTTGGCCTTGCTCATACTTGTGTTTTTCTTAGAAAATTTTAATTAATTGAACTTCACTTGTTCTAAATGAAATATCTTAAGATGAATAGAGACTCTCCTTAGTTGGCCTGAAGGACCAGGGCTAGAGGGGAACAGGGCTGAGGGAGCTATCCAGCTGGCCTACTCCTTTTATGCACTAGTAAAGAATTTACTTGAATTTTTCCAACTATCACATGCATCTTATTTTACATAGTATTTGGAAAGTGGTCTTTGGCTGGTAACATCTTACATATGCACAAAAGTGTACTTCTAGGACAGAGACATAACAATGGTACAGTATTTTTCTCTTGTTCTGTTTTGGCTCTGTGAGGTCCCTGAGTGGTTTGCTCTCAGTTACAAACCTCAGGTTTGGCAGTTCAAACTCACCCAGCAGTCCCTTGGGAGAAAGACGTGGAGATCTGCTTCCACCAAGATGACAGCTAAGAAAACCCTGTGGAGTTCTACTCTGCAACACATGGGGTCCCTGTGACTTGAAATCAACTCAATGGCAACAAGTTTGGGTTTTGGTTTTTATTTTCACTTTAGGTGAAATACTTCCCTGAGTGGAATTGTCTACACTAGAGCTATGGACAGCAGCCTTATTATTTCAAAGGTACAAAATAAGGTAATTAAGTTTGCTTGATGGATATCTGTATTTCATCACTCATTGGAATCTTAAAAATGGTTAAAGCCTCATAACTAACATAACTGATGTGTGTAATTCTCAGGACAGCTAAGCCAAAGAAGAATCTATTAGGTCTCACTAAAAACAATGAAGTCAGTCAGGGATGGGACAGTTATGCCTTGAAACAATGAAATAGAAGAAAGTCTCATGAATTGGGATGAAACTCTAACTTTAAGTACAGAAATAATAAATTGCATTCCATTTGACCTATTACCACTAATCAGAGGGGCTTTATAATCACTAATAAGTCACAATTCCAGTGCAAGAGTCATTATGACCAGTGAGACAGATGCACTGATGAGGGGTCCAGACAAAATTCCATTGGCTTCCATTGATGCTGACTCTTCTAGGTCTTCATGGTGTTAACCGAAAAAAAAAAAAAAAAAAAAAACACTGCCAACGAGTCAATTCCTACTCACACCAACCCCCATTGGATTTCCAAGGCAATAAATCTTTATGAAAGTAGATTGCCCTATCTACCTTCCTTGGAGACACCAGTAGGTTTGAACCACCAGCCTTCTGGTTACCAGTCAAATGCCTTAGGCACTGCACCACCAGAGCAATCTGTGTGTTCACAAGTCTGGAAATGGCACATTCCTAAAATACTTGGCTCCAAATAATTTACAGGCACAATTGCCCTTTATGTTAAAAAGGTCAATCTTGAAATTTATAACATCATTCACTCAACAACTTTTACTAATCATCTACTGTGTTCCAGGAGCTGAAATGGACAATGATTTTAAAGACAACTAAGACCAGGCCCTTGTCCTCTGGGAGTCATGGTCACCATTGATGTATTGAACACAGTATGTGATAGACACGTAAGTGCTTTACATGCATTGTTGAATTTAATGAATTTAATCTTCAATACTCCGTGATATCAGTACTATTAGTATCATTCCCACTTAACAGATGAGGAAACTAAGGCTTAGAGAGGTGCTAAGCAACTTGCTCAAGGTCACAGCTAGTATAAGCATTAAAATAGGAAATCAAATAAAAGACTGGACTCTAAAATGCAAGTTCTTAGCTACTCTGTCATGTTGTTGTTGTTGTTATTTGCCATCGAGTCGGCCCCGACTCATAGCGACCCCTCCTTGGGTTTCTGAGGCAGTATCACTACGGAAGTAGGATTGCCCAACCTTCCTTCCGAGGAGTGGCTGGTGGGTTTGAACCGCTGCCTCCTTAATGCAACATGGTAAATTTTATAATGGAGGTATGAACACAGTGCTATGGAGGAACAAAAGGATAAAAACAAAATGTGACATTCTCCAATGTACAAGTAACCATGTTCTGGTCCATGCTGGTGTGCTGTTCTCCTTTTAGTCACCACCACTACCAGTTGCGGTGGAGTCAGTTCTGACTCATGGTGAGCCCATGCATGTCGGTGTGGAACTGTGCCCCATAGGGTTTTCAGTGGCTGATTTTTCAGAAGTAGATTGTCAGGACTGTCTCCCCAGGCACCTCTGGTAGAATGAATCTCCAACCTTCTGGTTAGCATCTGAGTGTGTTAACCTTTTGCTCCAGTGTTTATGTTTATCTACTGCAGCTTTACAGTTTAGAGACATAGAAACAACATCCAGGCATACTGGATTCAGGTCATCCCTGTTTCCTCATGTCTGGAGCCTCTACGGGGAGTTGAATGGCTTGAGAAGCCATTTGGCTACAGCCTACATTCTTCTGCATTTTGCATTTGCTGGGGCCAGAAAATCGGAAACATGCTCCTTCCTTTATATGTCTGGCACCTGGACAGCGAGGGTTGACACAGCTGGGAGCAGCCAGCAAGATTTCCTTGAGTAAATAGTCCAAGAGAATGTGTTCCAAGAGCCCAGATAAAGCTGAAAGGCTTCTTAAGGATCTAGTCTTGGAAGTCCCCATATGTCATTCCCACTGCATTGGCCAGCCCAGTTTCACCACCAGGGGGGGGTGGTGTGTGGAACAGGCTAAGGTGTAGAGCAACAGACTCCCACTCAATAGATCCTCAGTGGAAAATTCTCATGTGCAGACAGGGAGGGAAGGACCATCTAAGAAATAAGGTACCACAATCACAGACTCGTTTTCCTCCATGGCTTCAGCAAACTGAAGTTAAAAAATAGTTAGCTTTGGAAATGATTGTGTTTGGCTTGCGGCTAGACAACTTCTCTGTAGATTTGTTGTTAATGTTATCTGCTATCAAGTTGGTCCCTGATCATGGCAACCCCTTGCAAAACAGAAAGAAATGCTGCCTTATGCTGCCCAGTCCAGCACCTTGCCCATGTTCAGTTGCAGATTAGACCGTTACGATCCATGGGATTTTCATTGACTGATACTCAAAGTAGATATCCATGCCTTCCTGGTCTGGCTAAGCCTGGACAGTCTGCTGAAACTTGTTCAGCATCATATTGCTGTGTGCCGTCCAGTCGGACCCGACTCATGGTGACCCCTCCTTGGGTTTCTGAAGGCAGTATCACTATGGAAGTAGATTGCCCAATCTTCCTTCCAAGGAGTAGCTGGTAGGTGTGAACTGCCAGCCTTCTGGTTAGCAGTGAAGTGCCGTAGGCACTACGCCACCAGAGCTCCTGTTTAGCCTCATAGCAACACACAGACCTTCAATGACAGATAGGTGGTGGCTGAGCTTGGTTTGGCTGAGCTTCCTTTATCCAGTGGATTGACACTAAAATGAAAACATAATGATGAAACAGTTTTAAGCAGTATTTTTGGGGATTTTCTCAGATTTTTTTAAAGTCTTACCAATCAAACCCAGTTCTACACATGAAGGCAAGAATTCTACCACCGAACCTCCCTCTGTGTATAACTTGTCCTACTAATTGTAGGAATACAAGGGTGATACAGTGGATCAGACACCAGCTCCATCCTCAAGCTGTTCCCACACAATAGCCTTCATGAGCTTTTCAAAACCAAAGCTGTCTCCTTGATTTCCGTTTTCGAAGAGCTTCTAATTTAACTCCAATTGCTACCAACTCTGTTCATCTCAAAATTTAGAACTCATCCTCCCACCTCTATTTTCCTGAAATAGCTGACCTAGTGAAAAAGATGGATAGGGCTAATCGGGGAATGTGTGCACATGCAGTGCTAACCCTACCTAATTTTGTTCGGATCCTCAGATGGCTTCCCACCTTACAGCTCTGCGCATGTAGTTCTGTTTCTTCCTGCCTTTGGCCATGTTCACTCTCTCCCTCCTCTGCTCAGATCTCTGTGCAGGCTTGCCTATCCCTTACACTAACTCACAAAACTAAACCCAGTGCCGTCGAATCAACTCCAAGTCACAGCAACGCCCATCAGGTTTTTAAGGCCCTATGTAAATCTTTACAGAAGCAGGTTGCCTCAGCCTCCTATGGAGCAGCTGGTTGGTTCAAACCACCTGCCTTTTGATTAGTGGCCCAACGCCTTAACCACAACACCACCAGAGCTCCTTGTATTAACTCAGGCCCACCTGTTATACAAGAAGTCCAGGTGAGGCCCTGGTTAAGTGCCTGGTGGCTACTGAAAGGGGCTCCATGGCACAAAGATCTGACAATCTTCTCCCATAAAGATGACAGCCAAGAAAACCCAACTCTGCTCTGCCTTATGGGGTCACTGAGTCGGAATCAACTCGATGGAACCTAACAACAGCTCTGTACTTTTCCTGCGTGGCACTTCTTATTGATTATCTACAATATTCACTTAATCTTGGTCTCCCCTCATGGAGTCTAAATCCAAAGAGGACAGGCAGTATGTCTGTCTTATTCACCCTGTGTGTGCCCAGAGCTTGGCATAATGCCTGACATGCAAACTACGCTTATTGATGTGTGAATTAGTAGACAGACTTTGCAATAGAGATACCACTAAAAAAAGGTGGTTAAGATCCAGTCAGCTCTTGAAAATAAACCAAATGTACTTGAAGAGTTTCTGTGCTGCTGTGTGAGTCACCCAGTTCATGTGCAATTTCTGTGGGAGATCGAACTCCCTGCCCTATTCTTCTTGTACCACATGGGAAGGACAGATCCCTCCCAAGAAGAACAGCTCTAGACGGAGGAGAGGGAAAGGAGTGCATCTGGTATTGCTGCCTTCATGGGAGCGTGGTATCAGGAAAGGCAATTCCCACCCCACGGGCCCATGGCTGTGCTCTAGAAATAGGAGCCCGTTGAAGTGACAAAGCACTTTACCAGCTGAAAAGCAGAAACCATTTAGTGCTTAAGCCACCATTGAAAAGACACCGAGACATGCTCTACCTGCCTAGCTACAGTGTCCAGTTCCACTGAGCACTTCCTGAATGCCTCATTGTGTCCAAGGCCTCGTGCCAGGAAGGAGGGGCAGGAAGAGATGAGAAGGCTGGTGAAGCCAGGGATAACTGAAGTCGACCGCTCCCTGGAGATGTTCTACCGGGGTTAGCTGTGTATATGGGAAAGGGGCCTTTCCAAATGGATCTTCCTTAATCCAGTGGACTGATACTAAAATGAAAACATAATGATGAAACACTTTTAAACAGTATCTTGGGGAGTTCCTCAGATTTTTCCAAACGTCTTACCAAGTAACAACAATCTGGCCGAAGTATCACTAAACAATAAACTGGTAAAAACTGCAAACTGTCAAGTGTTCAATGTATCTTTACTGCTGAAGGATCCTCACCCCCCAAGCCAGGCTCCATCTGACCTATTTCATTCCTGTAAAGGGAGGGCGGTGCTGAGAACCACAACACTTGACACTCCTCTTACTGTGCCCACCATCAGGTCTCTCAAAGATGAACAAAATCTGTATTGGGTTATAGTAGAGATGCTCCAGGCTCCTTTCATGTCGAAATTCTGTCTTGTGTCCAGGGCCAGGTAAAGCCATGTGAGGGCCCTAAGCGCTGCTAATCTGTGGTACCCCTTCTCTGCTTCCTTACACATTTGAACAGGATGTGGGAGTTATATATAGACATACGTGTCTTAAACAGGCTTGCATGGGACACCTCGTGACCCTGCGTGAGCTTCTTTTCCGGAAGGCACATTGCCACGCACTGAGCTGGTATCAGGTTGATTTATGCCCTGTCAGTTCCCTTCCACGGCAGCAATCTGCTTTTCCTTGTATCCTGTCTGCCTGGCACCTGTGAGTCTTTTATTTGGACAGCTGGTGCCCCTGTTTTCTTGATGCCCTTAGCACCTGCTTACCTTCCTTATTGGGTAATCTGTCCCTGTTTATGTCTCACTAACTTCATCGTTTTAAATCTGCAAAATTTCCTCTGAAAAGTGAGATTTTGCAGTACCCTAACTTCCACTAGAGGGCTCCAAAGGGCTACATCTGAGGGAAGTTGATGTCAGAGGTGGGGGGGCTGTCTTTCCTGGGGATAGGGGAGATCCAAGAGGCAAGAGGTGTATAGTTCTTAAAGTAAAATCATGTTAACTACTAGAAACTTAACATTAAAAAGTACATTGGACCAGATGTGTGAGTTATGAAATGACACAAAGCTTTTTTGCTGAAGTGACACTAAAGAATGAATACTTTTGTCCCTGGCCTCCCAAAATATTTTCAGTGACTATTTTCAGCAACTCTAGTGGGTTAGGAGCTCAGGTAGCATAGCGCCACTGTCAGCCATTTGACTGCTAATCAGAAGGCTGGTGGTTCAGACCCACCAGCCACTCCTCAAAAGAAAGGTTGGGCAATCTACTTCTGTAGTGATACCACTTTGGAAACCCAAGGAGGGGTCGCTGTGAGCTGAAATCGACTCCACAGCAGTGAGTTTGGTTTGGTTTTATGGTGGGTTAGAATGAGCTCTGGTGGGACAGAAAAACCTGTGACTGCATTTGACTGCTAACCAGAAGACTGGTGGTTCAAACCCACCAGCTGCTCCACAGAAGGAAGATGGGGAAATATATTTCCATAAAGATTTACAGCCTTGGAAACCCAGTCGGAGTTGGGATTGACTTGATGTTTTTTACTCATGGGTTAGAAGGAGCTCCAGTGGTGTAGTGGTTAAAGCATTCAGCTGCTAACCAAAAGGTTGGCAGTTTGAACCCACCAGCCACACTCTGGGAGAAAGATGAGGTAGTCTGTTTCCCTAAACATTTACAGGCTTGGAAACCCCATCCAGAAGTTCTACTCTGTCCTAAAGGATTGCTATAAGTTTTGGGGTGGTGGGTTAAATTGTGTCTCCCAAAAGAGACATCCCCATCGTCACTCCATAGCTGTGATGTGACTTGCTGTGAACAGACCTCTGCCAATGTCATTAAGGATCTTGAGATGAGATAATTCTGGATTATCCAGGTGGGTCCTAAATCCAGTGATGAGAGTCCTTATAAGACAAAGGCAGAAGGGAATTTGACAGAGAAAGAAGAGACGATGTAAAGAAGAGAAGAAGACTGTGTGAGGATGGAGGCAGACACTGAGGTCGTGCTGCACAAGCCAAGGATGCCTGCAGCCACCGGAGGCTGGGCAAGGCCCGGAAGGGGGCATCCCTCCCCTGAGCCTTCAGAGGGACGGTGGCCCTGCAGACACCTTGATTTTCGGACTTCTGGCCCCAGTAATGCTGAGGGAATACGTTTCTGTTGGTTAAAGCCACAACTTTGTGGTAATGTGTTACAGCAGCCCTAGAAAACTAATGCTGTCACATTACAGTCTGAATGAGGGTGATATGTCCCTGTTTTGGTTACTTCATGCTGCTCTGATAGAAATACCACAGGTAGGTGGCTTTAACAAACAGGAGTTTATTCTCTTAGAGTTTGGAGGCTAGAAGTCTGAGCTAAAAGTGCCATGCTCTAGGGGTTGGGTGAAAGCCCCTTGACCTTAGGCTTCAGCTCTGCCTCTTGCTTCCGACCCCCTGGAGCTGGAGGCATCTTCTCACTCAGCAGCTGCTGGTTGCTGAGGCTGACAAACCCAAGGTCAAGTAAAATGGCACAGTTCCAACATTATCAAGCCACATGGCAGGCCACTAATTCAAGTCCAATGACAGTCCCAAGATCAGCAGACAACATGGCAGGCTGTTGAATGACAACTCGACTACATGCAGGATTCAAGCGTGCCAAAAGCTACAGAACATTCCCAAAGCTTCTCCTTATATACTGGGAGCTGACTGCATCCCTAAGGCAGCTACTCAGCTGCTCATGACAGATTCCACCATGGAGTTGATTACCAGTGTTATCATGGGGAATGACTACATCCAGGTGCCCAGCTACTCAAAACCGCGCCCAGCCAAGTTAACGCATAACCTTAACTACCACAGTCCCTCAGGTGGGAAGAGAATTGGCTCAGGGAAGGGGTGAAAAGTCTAAGAGAATGCAATGGTTTGTGTCCCCACCAAAGGTCTGTGTTACATAAACAGGTAGTATATCTCTGTTACCTAAATTGTATTCATTGAGAGGAAGGGAGAGGACCATTAGGAAATAAAGCTGGTTCCAGGGAAAAAAAAAAAAAAAAACCTGTGAGAAACACTGCCCTGCATCTGTGCTACATACATGTAAGTGCTACCTTTAATGTTTAAGGTGACACAAGAAAAAATTAAGATACAACCAAAAAAGAAGAAAGAAAGAAAAGTGACAACAGCTGGACCCTATGTTTCTCTTTGCCTCAGAGAAAGGCATCTCCACCTGCTTTGCTAGCTCCAAAAGTGCAATCAACGAGGGTGCAGACAGAAACAGGATAGAAATGAAAAGTCAAGCTTACTGCTCCCAAGAGTCTTACAGTCTATGTAAAATGGTACAACCATTGTGGAAAGCAGTATGGCGATTCCTTCAAAAGTTGGAAATACAAATACCATTTGACCCAGCCATCCCATTACTAGGTATATACCCTAAAGAAGTGAGAGCCATAACAAGAACAGATATATGCATGCCGATGTTCATCGCAGCACTATTTACAATAGCCAAAACTTGGAAACAACCTAGATGTCCAACAACTGAGGAATGGATAACCAAACTTTGGTACATTCACACAATGGAATACTATGCAACGCTAAAGAATAATGTAGAATCTGCAAAACACCGCATAACGTGGATGAACTTGCAGGACATTATGCTGAGCGAAATAAGTCAGTCACAAAAGGACAAATATTGTATTAGTCCGTTATTGTAAAAGTTAAGGAAATGTTTATATATTGGAGGACATTTTCTTTGTTGGTTACCAGGGGTGGGAGGGAAGGGGAGGGAATGCTGTTAGATAGATAGAGATAAATATTGATTTGGGTGAAGAGAAGGGCAATGTACCAAATGTGAGTGACCAATATGGCAGCATTGAGGATGAGAAAGACAGAGAGAGTTACATGGGCAGTACAAACAACAAATATGAACCCCTTTGTAAATACAATACTGAGTTGTTAATGAAAGCAAACATGGGTATAGGGACGGATAGATGGGTGAACAAGCTAAACAATTATGTATGTCTAAATGGAGAGTGTATCCAAGATCATATACAGGGTTGGCAGACAATGGGCCTCTCGAAGAGTATGAAGGGATGGACACTGGGAGGAGGTAACTATGGGGAGGAAGTGGGAGGGGAGCTGCTGCATTGTAAATTTTGGTCAATGACATGAGACAAAGTATATGTGAACTGCTGTATGAAAAGTGAATTTACTCTGTAAATCTTCACCCAAATCCTAATAAAAAAAAAAAAAAAAAAAAAGAGTCTTACAGTCTAGAACAGAGACAGACCAGGTCGCACTTTCAGCTCAATGGGAAGGGCTTTGGTGGAGGTGTGCCCAGCACGGGTACAGCAGAGAGCCCTGTCACTCTGGCTAGTGAGGGCAAGGGGAGTGGGTAGTCAGGGGAGGCTTCCTGGGAGAGGAACCAGGGTGTAGAGGGGAGGTTGGAATTAGGCAAAGGAGACGCAGGGGTTGTAAGCAAAGGGAATATTCCCATCTGAAACTATACTCTTCTGTCCTTGTGTCTTCCATACTCTTCGTTTCTGTGGTTACTCCCTGGGTTAAGACTTCTAGTCACATTAAACCTAAGTGCAGTCTCCATGCCTTCTCTTCTTCCCTGCCTATCTGATCTCCCCTGTAAGACAGACCATAAGGCAATTTGCAACATAGGTTTCCCTGCTCAAGAACACTCCATGGCTCACTACTACAGGATTATAGATATAGCCAAGATTCCTACTCAAGATTCTAATAGCCTGGCCCCTTCTTTCTTCGTCTCTACCTCCCTGTCATCTAGTCAGTCCTGTGTGTCCCCACACATTACTATGCTAGAAGGAAAGATACTATCACATTGACAGTAACCAAAAGGTGACTTATTTGGTTCCCGTTCTCTCTCACTCTATGAGAAATCCAGACTTCTCTCAAGTTCTTGAAGTCCCCAAGCAGGCTCAGACATGGTCTGAGAACCTCCTGCTGAGTACAGTACTGTCTCCTGTCTTCTCCAGTGAGTGCATGACATTTCTCTTATGTGATCTGGGCCCCTGTCCTACAGTGCTCTGAGGTGCCCCAGTGGGGAATTGTGCCCTCAACCTCCCGCCACGGGTGCCCATTGACGTCTCTCAAGCAGCATCACCATATACTCGTCACACTGGAAACCAGTTGCCATCAAGTCAATTCCAACTTGTGACTTCATGTGTGTTGGAGAAGACCTGTGCTCCACAGGGATTCAATGGTTGAATTTTTTGGACATAGATGGCCAGGTCTTTCTTCTGAGGAGCCTGGGGTGGACTCAAACTGCCAACCTTTTGGCTAGCAGCCAAATGCTTTAACTTTTTGCACCACCCAGGGACTCCCATGCACTGGAGAGAGATGAAGTAGGTCCTTGAGTTTTATCGTGGGCCTTTAGACTCTTGCATGAAGCCCAGGTCAAGATGTGTAAGGAGATAGCCCAAGCTTCAGATCCCAGACTGTGCTTATATTTGTCATCTCCTCCATCTCCAGCCTTTTGTCCTTGGAATACATCTCAGTGATTTGACTACTATCATATGACTAGTGCTTTTCCTTGAAAAATCTTGAGACAAGCATGGACCCTGTGATAGTTAAGGTTATGTGTCAGTTGGCTAGGCCTTGATTCTCAGTAGTTTAGCAGTTATGAGGTAGTCATCCCCCATGATGAGATCCAGTATAACATAATCCAATCAGTCGAAAGTCCTCGGGTGTAGCCAGCTTCTAATACAAATAGATGTTCCAGCAAAGATCTCTGGCTTTTTGTTCAATCTGGATCCTGCATCCAGCTCATCATCTGACCTCCAGTTCTTGGACTTGAATGAGTGGCTTGTTGTATTGCCTGCCAGTTTTGGTGTTGTTACCTTCACAGCCTGTGAGCCAATAGCCTGCCATCTTACCTGCTGATCTTAAATTAATCAGCCTCGAAAGCTAGCAGCTTGCTATATTGCCAGCTGATCTTGTGTTCGTCAGCCCCTGCAGCTAGGTGAGTCAGGAAAAGCCTCCAGTTTGACATCTGACACATGAACTTGGGACTTGCCAGTCTCTAAAACTGTGTGAGCCATTTCCTTGACCTAAATTTCTCTCTCTCTCTCTCTCTCTCTCTCTCTCTCTTGTTTTTAGGTGAGTTGGTTTCAACCCACAACCTTGTGTACAATAAAATGAAACACTGCCCAGTCTGGCACCATCCTCTTAATTGTTGCTATGTGTAAGCGCATTATTGGAACCACTACGTCAATCCGTCTCCTTGAGGGGCTTCCTATTTTTTGCTGACCCTTTACTTTACCAAGCATGACATCCTTCTCCAGGGACTGGCCCCTCCTGACAACATGTTCAGAGGACAGGTCCTCCCTTCTAAGGAGCATTCCATCTGTATCTCTCTCTCTCTCTCTCTGTCCTGCCCCCTCCCCCCATCTCTCTGTGTATATGTGTATTCCACTGGTTTTATTTCACTAAAGAACCCAACCTAAGACAGATCCTCAGCAAACACAGCTTAGGTTCTAAGCTGAGATTCTCCTGCACCCATCTTACCTGACTTTTGGGGCATGCTGAAAGAGTTCCCTGTCCCCTCCAACCCACAGTCATTCCATTACCTGAATTAATTGCATTTATCATCTGGACTTCTGTTTAGCATCATCAATGATGCTTTGTGAAATCTCATGCTATGTTTTGTTTTGTGGTTTTAACCCCTGGGATAGCAGAGGGCAAATGTTTGTTGACATCACCAGAGAAGTCATCCCATTCACTTGGTTGTTGAGTGCAATGACATGAGAAGCAAACATCCACAGGCTTTGTACCCACTCCCTTTGTTGTTGTTTGTGGCTACTGAGTCAGCTTCAACTCATGGGGACCTTGTGTATAACAGATCAGAACATTGCCTGGTCCTCTGCCATCTTCATGATCCTCGGTACATTCGAATCCATTGTGAATTTTTAGTGTTTTCCAACCTAGAGAACTCATCTTCTTGCACTGTATCGAACAATATTCTGTTGTGATCCGTAGGCTTCCATTGGCTAATTTTCAGAAGTAGATCGTCAGGCCTTTCGTCTTAGCCCATCTCAGTCTTCCAGCTCTACTGAAACCTGTCCACCATGAGTGGCCTTGCTGGCATCTGAAATATCGGCAGCACAGCTTCCAGCCTCACAGCAACACAGAAGTTAAAACTGTACAACAAACTGACTCTGGGGGTGGATTCTCTCCAATAGGTCCATTCATATTCCTCTTCTCCAGACTTCTTTGTCTAGTCTCTTCCAATATTGCTATTCCCATACCTCTGAGAAGCTGAGAAGTAGGCACTTAAAGAAACTGAGTGTAAACTGAAAGCGCTTCCAGCTGCAAAAAAAAAAAAAAAACTTCAAGATGTACCTGGGAAATATCTGTGGAAAATGTGACCCCATTTTCCCAAGAAGAACCCCTAAGTGCTCTCTCTCACTGTTGTTCTAATTTGCATCTCTTTTACCAGTTGTTGTTGTTGTTGTTAAGTGCCATCGAGTCGTTTCCGACTCATAATGACCCCATGCACAGCAGAACGAAACACTGCCCTATCCCGCGCCAACCCCACAATCCCTGCTATACTTGAGCTCATCATTGCAGCCACCGTATCAATCCATCTCGTTGAAGGCCTCCCCCTCTTTCGTCGACCCTCCACTCTACCAAGCATGACATCCTTCTCCAGGGAATGGTCCCTTCTTACAACATGACCAAAATAGGTGAGACGAAGTCTGGCCATTCTTGCTTCCAAGGAGCATTCTGGCTGCACTTCCTCCAGGACAGATCTGTTAGTTCTTTTAGCAGTCCATGGTACTTTCAGCATTCTTCGCCAGCACCACAACTGAAAAGCATCAACTCTTCTTCGGTCTTCCTTATTCATTGTCCAGCTCTCACATGCATACAAGGCGATTGGAAATATCATGGCTTGTGTCAGGCGCACCTTAGTGCTCAAGGAGATATCCTTGCTCCTCAGCACTTGAAACAGTTCCTTCGCAGTTGACTTTCCCAATGCTACTTGTCGTCTAATGTCCTGACTGCTGCTTCTGTTGGCATCGATTGTAGAACCAAGCAACGTGAATTCCTTGACAACCTCAATCTTCTCTCCATTTATTGTGATGCTGCTCATTGGTCCAGTTGTGAGGATTTTTGTTTTCTTTATATTGAGACGAAATCCAATCTTTTACCAGTAGGGTTGACCGTTTTCACGTGTCACAGTCATATGCATTTCTTCTTCCATGAACCAGTGACCATGCTGTTTGTCCACTTTTCCTGTTAGCTTGTTGGTCCTTTGATTTCTCTGAGCTTCTTACCTGTTAGGGACACTGATTCTTTGCTGTGAAATGAGTTGTGTTTGTCCAGTTTGATGTTTGTTTTTTTACTTTAATCCTGGTCATGTGTACTTTTTTTGTTATATAGTTCAATTTATCCATCCTTTCCTTTGTGACTTCTGAGACTTGAGTGATAAATTTAAAATGTTTGTTTTTGAAATGTGTCTTTTCAGTAAACAAAGAAAAAACATGTAACAAAATACAAAAACCGATTACTTGTAGGTCAAGACACATGGTTGACCTGGGTAGACTAATCATTAAGAAGTTTTAAGTAAATATTCTTTAAACATTTTGTTGGAATCGACTTAGAGGAGAGGGTAGAGGTGGAGGAGGGAGACAGTAGGTGGCAGCATAGCCTCTACTTCATGTCCTGAGCGTCCAGGTCTGGGCGTGAACATGCGTCCCTCACACAGGAAAACAAATACTCTGAGGTAAACAGGACCCACCTTCCTCAGAAGGCAGGCTGGCACCTGGCTAGGACTCTTGGCCTGTCAGATGGGTAAGGGCTCCCCCACCACACACACACCTGAAATAGCCTACTCAAAATATTCCTTCCAGGCACACAGAATACATTCCCTGAGAAGGTTGTCAATGCAGTTTTCTTCATCTGGTTGTATTTTAAGGGTTGGTTTAGGGTTTGGGTGACACGTGCCCAGAGGTATCTACCCATCAGACCACACTTCCAACCTGGCTGTGCTCTGATCAACAGTATGAACAGAAACGGTCTCCTCAAATCAGATACAGGAACTGCAGCTCATCCCCCTGGGAAAGCTGCATGAGGGTTGGCAATAGTTTAGGAGGAAGAAGACAAGTCTGATGGACGGTGAAAGGAAGCAGCTGGGTGTGGGGAGGGACGCGACTTACTCTGTATGTGAGGAGCAGAGGGTTCTGAAAGGGAAATGGTGCTATGGTGCCCCAGGTGTCTTCAGTGGGTAGGATGCCAAGTTGGGTTGTGCATTAACCAGCTTAACTAGAAGAGTACCTCAGTGGGGAACTGAGCTGCTAACTAAAAGATTGGGGGCTCTGGTCCTTGGTGATCTAATTCAGACAAAAACTCAACCACTGAAAACACTGTGGAGCAGTTCTACTCTGAAATGCATGAGGTTGCCATAAGCCATGAGTCAAAATCAACTCAATGACAACTTTGCTGGTTTTTTGTTTTTTTTTTTAAGAAGCCATTCTAGACATATTTTCCCCCTAATTGCCTTCCCTCTTCAGTGACATTTTAATACTATGGATATACCATGTATCTGTTTATGTATTATTTGTGTATCTGTGCTTTATAAGAGTACGATTTTGCAACCCCCCCCCCAAGAACCAGCTTTCACCCATTTGGGGGCAATATGACTCCCATTGAGAATACACAGTATAAGGCCCTTGCAGCACTGTTTATAATAGCAAACGATCGAAAATAGCTTCAATGTCCATCAGTAAAGACTAGCTACATAAAATATACTATGTCCAAAGAATGCGGTACTACACAGCCCCCCACACACACACAGAAAAGAAGGAGGATCAAAACCACAATGAGATACCACTTCAACACTCAATAGGATGACTGTTTTAAGAAAAAAAATGGAAAATAGCAAGTGTTGGCAAGGAAGTGGAGAAATTGGAACTGCTGTGCGTTGCTGATGGAAATGTAAATTGGTATAGCCACTGTTCTTCTAAAAGTTTGGCAGTTCTTCCAAAAGTTAAACAAAATTAGATGTTTACGAAATAGTGCTGTTTTTGTAAAAACACAGAGGAAGAAGGGATATATGTATTTGCATGGGCCTAAATAATCACAGGAAGAAGTAAGTAAAAGTTTAGTTAGCACTCAGCTCCTCACTCCAAGACTGGCCGCTCAAACCCGCCCAGAGTCACCTCCAAAGAAAGGCTGCTCATCTGCTTCAGAGGAAGCAGCCGCTGCAGACCTACGGAGCACAGTGCTGACACCAGGGCTGACCGTGAGTCAGAGTGGACTCAACAACAGCTACTTTTTTTTTTTTTTTTTTTAATGACATTTGTATGCTTATAGGCAAGAAAACTGGGTGACAACAGGACAACGCTAGAAGATAAACTTTTGACTGTATGCCCTGTGATCGTGTAAGATATCCAGACAGAAAATGAAAAGTAAAAAAATCTGACTTAAAGTTAGCATGCATGCTTTTTGGTGGATCGTCTTAAAATATTATTGTTAGTAAAATGAGTAGTGTCTGCCCTTACATTACCAGTGGCAGGGTTCTCTCAGCTGGATTTAAGGACCGGGTCAAATAGCAAATGATTTTTGCCTCCAGTTTCTATTTCTTCAACATTGGAGTAAGGTTTTTTCACTGTGAGGTTTTCTGTAACACTTCCTTAATGGTAAGAAAGCTCTATGGTGAACTCAAGATTGGAATTTCCCCAACTCTGCATTTTCATCTCTCTGTTCAAACACAGTTAATTCCCACGTAGCCATACGCTGATTATTCACAATATTGAGGTTTATATAAGAATTTTCCATGCCTGCCACAGTAACTTCTGTCCTTGCCTTTTGTCCAGAAAAGTGTACTTGCCTGATTTAGTCTGAGACCGAAATTTCCCCAGACATTCCCACCTTCAATGATTCATTTTCTAGGCATAGAGATCTAGGGAGCAGTTTATGCATTCACCTGGCCAGTTTCTTCCCCTTTCTCTCCTTAAGATTGTCACCCTATTGGACAATACACTGGACTGCTCTGCTAAGCTCTTATCTAAATTTAGTCATCAGGGTGCCATGAACAAGTATTAAGTGAGTCCTGACTATGAACTCAGCACTAAAACCACTCTTGGTATAGATTAGTTCAAAAGTTGCTATAAGGGCTTTTAGGTGATGGTTGACTTGTTGCAGTAATCACAAGCAAAAAAAAAAACAAAAACAAAAAAATGCAGACAACTGCTGACACTCTTTTCATAATGCATGGATGTGCTGTGAAAATTGTAGCAGATCCAAAAATGTTAGCTGTCAACACCTGGGATGTTATTGTGTTGGTATTTTTACATCACCATTTATCAACATTTGAATTTTAAAAGTTTGAAAATATGATTTTCCTTCAAAAATAACTTATGACGCCACTCTGGCTTTGGTGAAAGGACCCAGAGACCCTTCTGGGCCGTGTGGTCCAGCCAGGAGTGTGAATGCAAGATGCAGATCTGTGTGTAACCTACAGGGATGTGGCCTGCCTACTGAGGTGTCCGGATTGGTGGAGACTGGGGGAGGTCAGGAGCATGAGGCGGGTAAGGAGTCACAGGGGATGTGTAGGGGCTATGGGAATTGGAAAGGCAAATGACCCTCTAAGGGGCTTTCTTAGGTGATGGAAGATGGTCCCCTAATTGACCCGCTGCAGCCACAGTTGATAGCAGAAAGAGCTGTGACATGCTACTCCAGTTCCAGGAGGCTGGACTTCGTGTCAACCACCTTGAATAAGACCAGTTTGAAGCTGTTTCACGTCACAAAGAACCTCTTTCTGTCCTCACCTAACAGATCTTGCTAGTGCCTAGACCCGTAGAGATTACCAAATTATAGTATAAGATTTTTTTTTTTCACTCTGATTTTCATCTAAGTGGTTGTTGGTTTTCATTTTTCCCTTGAGAGAAAAATAGCTAGTTGTATTTTTAGCAACTGGAAGTTTTCTACTCCTTTGATGTTTATGAAAACTTGTTTCAATTTCCCAATTGAAGCATAATTAAGTAAAATGCAGAATATTGTATTTTAGATTTATTCTGGAAATAATGAAGGGACATTTATCATTAGGATGTGGAGTAGGTCTCAGAATCCACAAAGGGAAGCTGAAAAAGGAGACAATTCTGATAAAGTAGGTAACTTGACCACACCGATCTGCCAATCTGTCTTACTGTGGTGGCTTTGAGTTCCTATGATGCTGGAAGCCATGGCACTGGTATTTCCAATACCAGGAGGGTCCCCCATGGTGGACAGGTCTCAGCAGAGCTTCCAGACTAAGACAGACTTGGAAGGAAGGCCCCGTGATCTACTTCTATCAATCAGCCAATGAAAACCTTACGGGTCACAATGGAATATTGTCTAATATAGTGCAGGAAGATGAGCCCCTAGGCTGAAAGACATTCTCAATGTGCAGTGGTCACAGCAATGCACGGGAGCCAGCACTGACCATGAAGATGGTGCCAAACCGCTCACTGTTTCCTTCTGTGGTACATGGAGTCAGCGTGAGTGGGCACCGACTCAACAGAAACACACAACAACAACAACAAAGTAATTGAAACTGTTAGCCCAGCTGTTGGAGATGAAGCCATGCTCCTGTGGCTCTATTAAGATTCAGCATCCAGGTCAAGCACTCAGCCAGGGGAGGGCAGGGCACTTGACTGGCAGAGTCACTAAGGCCACAGGGATTAGGGGACAGAAGGAGAATCAAATGCTGCAGCCCAAAGAAGGGAGAAAGGATTCTGAGCAGGTGAAATCTGTAGATTCCTTTACAGACACTACATTTATTTTGTGCTCTTCACCCTTTTCTTGTTCTTCATTTGTTAAGCTGTCACGTTCAAGTCCCCAGAATTTCCAGAGCCTTGAATGAAGGGTTCAAATCTCTTCCTTTGAGGAGCTGAGAATCAGACACACTGACTCGTCCACCAACCAAACCAAACCCACTGCTACTGAGTCGATTTCTGAACTTATAAGACAGACTTATGTCTGTGCCTGTAGAACAGAGAGAGGCGCTGGTGGCATAGTGCCTAAGGCATTTGACTGCTAACCAGAAGGCTGGAGGTTCAAACCCACCAGCCACTCCTCAGAAGGAAGACCAGGCAACCTATTTCTGTGGATACACCACCTTGGAAAGATTTGACTCGATGGCGTGAGTTTGGTTTTTGTTTTATAGAACAGAGTAGAACTGCATGGTAGGGTTTCCAAGGCTGTACTCTACAGAAGGAGAGTGAGTGCCACTCTGGTGGGTTCAAACTGTCCACCTTTCGGTTAAAATGGAATGTTTAACCACTACACCACCTGGGCTTCTGTCAATGAACTCCAAACTAAAACCAAGCTCACTTCCATCAAGTCGATTCCAACTCATGGTGATCCCCATTGGGTTCCCAAGGTACTGAATCTTCCTTCCAAGGAGTGGCTGGCAGATGTGAACCACAACTTTCTGATTAACAGTTAAGTGCTTTAGGCACTATGCCACCAGAGCTCCTTGTTAATGAATTGTTGCTGTTGTTATTATGTGCCATCAAGTTTGACCCGAGTCATCACTACCCCTCCCTGGCTTTCCGAGGCGGTATCACTACGAAAGTAGATTGCCCAACCTTCCTTCTGAGTAGTGGCTGGTGGAAACGACTATTGTCAGTCCCTTGCAATGCCATAGGTTTCCACCAGGCGTCCTCGTTGCACAAGCTTTTAACCTCTGCTTCTAGAAGATTGGCTTCCTTAAGATCACAACCTTGAAAACCGTTTGGAGAAGTTCTCTGCACACAGGAGGTGGTCATGAGTTAGAATCCATTGGAGGGCAACTAACAACAGCAAGAACCATTTAAATTCATTTGACTCTGTGACTCTCACAATGAATTCTTTTGATTTGTTGACACCTTCCCTGCACCACTAATACAGGGATAATCTGTATGACTATCTTGGAAACATCTGTGGGAAACAAGAAAAAGCATGGGCTCTGGAACCTGAAGACACTACTTCGGCCTCTGTTTACTGGCTGTGTGATTCTGGCCAACTACATAAACATCTTTCAACCTCCGATCCATTCCTAACTGTGTCTTTAAGTCTTTAAGTGGAATTTGTAGGTAAGTTGGAACAGATGCATACAGTTCTTACCTTACTTTAGGGCAAGAAAAGGCTCAGAGCTTTATCTATGACTTAGAAGCTGCACATGCAGCAAGTACAGGTGATTGTGATGAAGCATTTGTTGCCAGTAGGGGTTGGTTCAAGAAGGTCTGGTGGTGCAGTTACGGTATTTAGCTGCTAACCAAAAGGTCAGTGGTTTGGGCTCACTGACCTCTCCACAGGAGAGAGACAAGGCAGGCTGCTTTTATAAAGATATATACAGCCTTGGAAACCCTACAGGGTCACTATGCGTCAGAATCAACTCGATGGTGGTGTATAGGGCTTGGTTCAGTCATTTCAAAGTGAGGGCAAATTTATATAAAGTACAAGTTGTCTGTAAGGTGTGCATTCATAACCCAGGGCACTGCCTGTAACAGGCATATTGATAACTCATGAGCTGATTTTCTGAAGAGAAAATGAGGTAAGACATATCTTTAACATAAAGTGTTCACCCCGTTGTTGGGAGCTGTGGTGTCCTCCTGACTCACAGTGACCCCATGTGACAGATTAGAAGTGCCCCATAGGGTTTCCTAAAATGTAATTTTTACAGGATTAGATCTCCGGGCTGGGCCCCTGCACAGCCATTGGGCAGGTCTGAAGCACCAGCCTTCCAGTCAGCAAACAAGTGTTTAACCGTTGCACCAGCCAACGCAGTCAAGTCTATTCCAGTTCATAGCAACCTCACAGCTATGAGTTCAGGCACCAGGGCTCCTCTTATTCTGCCTAACCTTCTGTAAATATTGTCCCCATAATGCTTCTGTGGGAGCTCTGACTTCACTGCCTGCTGACCCCCAGCTTCTTCCTTGCACCCCGCCTGCCCTCCCAATTCAGTCACTCCCCCAGCACTGCGGCTCTGTAGACCTTTGAAAACCAGAAACCAGTTGCCATAAAGCCAGCTTGACTCATGGTGACCCCATGGGTGTCAGAATAGAACCGTGGTCCATAGCATTATCCATGGCTGAGTTTTCAGAAGTGGATCATCAGACCTTTCTTCCAAGGTGCCTCTGTGTAGATTTGAACCTCTAACCTTTCATTAACTATTATACCACCCAGGGACCCACCTCTGAAGACAGAGACCAATAATCCCAAACTGTGGGGTGATAGGGACTTGGACAGCAATTCATGATGGGTCAGGCAGCATCTCTGAGTTAACAGTAATGGATGTTAAGTGTTGGTTCTGGGACAAGCGTATTGTAATTGTTTCCCAAGCGTTTGTCCCTTGTTCCCTATAAATATCCTTCAAGTAAAATAATAGAGCCAGATCTTCTCTGCCCTATACTACAGTGGCTATTGAACACTTGGAATGTGGCTCGTCCCAAATGAGATGTGTTTTAAAGTATAAAATTCAGGCCAGTTTTCAATATTATAATCAATATAAAATTTACTGAGGAGATATCTTGCCTCTATTTTAACATTGAGTGTGTGTTCAGATACTATCTTAGATATATTGAATTAAGTAAAATATTAAAATTGATGCGACTACTAGAAAATTCTTAAGAGCCATGGTGGCACAGTGGTTAAGAGCTTGGTGGTGAAGCAAAAGGTCAGTGGTCCAAACCCACCAGCCACCCTGCAGAAGAAAGATGTGGCAGTCTGCTTACCTGAAGATTACAGCCTTGGAAAACCTATGGGGGAGTTTTACTCTCCTATACTTCTGTAGGGGAGTTCTGGTGGCATAGTGCCTAAGGCAGTTGACTGCTAACCAGAAGGCTGGTGGTTCAAATCCACCAGCCACTCCTGGGAAGGAAGGTTGGGCAATCTACTTCCGTACTGATACTGCCTCAGAAACCCAAGGAGGGGTCACTATGAGTTGGGACTGACTGGACAGCACATAACAACAACGTTGTTGTTGTTATATGCCGTTGAGTCGGACTGACTCATAGCGACAACATAGAGTCAGTATAAGTCGGAATTGATTAGATAGCAATGTTTGTTTTTTTTTTCTGTACTGTTGTTATGTGCCATTGAGTCAGACCGGACCCACAGCAACCCCTCCTTGGGTTTCCAAGGAGGCATCACTATGAAAGTAGATTGCCCACCCTTCCTTCCGAGGAGTGGCTGGTAGGTTTGAACCACCAGCCTTCTGGTTAGCAGTCAAGTACCTTAGGCACTATGCTACCTTTTAGGTACTAGAAAATGTAAAATTATATATACAACTCACCTTATATTTATATCGTAATAAAATAGGGCACCTGATGGTGTGATGTTAAGCTCCCAACTGCTAACTGAAAGGTTGGAGGTTCAAACCCAGACAAGAGATCAATGGGAGAAAGATCTAATGATCTGTTCCCTGTAAATATTACAGGTAAGAAAACCCTAGTGGGCAGTTCTCCTCTGTCACATGAAGTCACTATGATTCAAAATGGACTCAATAGTATAACAACAATAATATATTATTATTG
>NW_006921909.1:1658117-1672234 GCF_000298275.1 Orycteropus afer afer | reverse complement strand
CCAGGATTATCATCTGTATCTGTGTTAACTGGTTCCCCTTTTCTTTGTTGTAGAGGGTCTGTGAAGTCTTTCTGCATATTCTGTCTGCTTACCAGAACTCCTGAAATATGTATGTTTATGGTATTGTTTATAGCAGGAAGAAAAACAGGTAGAAATAAACTAGGTGTCCAACAAAGGAGACAGATCAATAAATGATGCTACAGCCTTATGTCAATACATATGCAACCCTTAAAAAGGTAAGAGATATTCCATACATGTCACTAGAGGCACCTCCTGTAGAGATTCTGACAGCTGTTCAGACTGGTAACCGCTAAGCTTCAGAAATGTGCCCAAGAGAGTCTGACTTGGAGACAGGTTCGAGACTCACTAAAATAATTTCTAAGTATACAAGCAAAACTCAAATATTGTGGATTTGGTTCCAGACCACTGATAAAGCAACTACTGCAATTAAGCTAGTCACACAAATGTTTTGGTTTTCCAGTGCATGTGAAAGTTGTGTTTACACTACACTGTAGTCTATTAAGAATGCGACATTATGAAGAAGTTTGAAATATTATGAGAATTATCTAAATGTGACACGGAGACATGAAGTGAACACACAGTATTGGAAAAATGTCACTCATAGACTTGCTTGGTGCAGGGTTGCCACAGACCTCCAATTTGTAAAAAACATATTATCTGCGAAGCACAACAAAACAGAGCACAATAAAACTACATATGCCTGTATGTAACTGTGTGGAAAGGACATCTGAGATAGTGCTCTGAATAGCATTATAGGATGCATTTTGTGTATAAAACAGGATGTATGTGTGTGTTAAAAAGAAAGCAAATCAGTTGCCGTGGAGTCAATTCCAATTCGTGGGGACCTGATGTGTGTCACAGAACTGAGATCCAGAGTTTTCAATGGCTGATTTTCTTGAAGTAAACTGCCAGGCCTCACTTGTGAGTTGTCTCTGGGTGGATTTGAACTTCTTGGTTAGCAGTTGAGCACTGTGATGGTTTGCAATGCCCAGGAACTCCTGTCTGTATAGGTGTGTGTCTAAATTTGCATATTTATGCATAGGAAATGTTTGGAAGTACTGTTGTCTCTAGGAAACATAAAGGGGGGAACAGATGAACTTTGAATTTTTATGTGCAGACTTCAGTGTTTATCTGTTTATACACCATTTAAGAACAGGGGAGGAGAAACCCCTTGTGATTTCCTCAGTATGCAAGTGTTTGGGGAGGGCGAGCAGGGAAAGGAGGCCAGAGAGCAGGGCTGGGCTGTCAGCAGCGCTCACAGCTCACCATGCCGCCCTGGGGTAGCCCATCATGGGGTCCCCGGTGTGGGTCCAGGCTTCTCCCAGGAGCCCCAGGCGGGCTTTGCCCTCACCTCGCAGTTCTTCCTGCATGGGCTCTTCTCCCTCCTGCTGGCTCCGACTCAGGAGAGAGCCTGAAGCCAACTCGCTTAAGTGACTTGGGAAAAGGCCTTTCCAGATTGCAGCCAGGCGCAGCCAGGCGTTTAGGTCATCCTGCACAGCTGTGAACTATTTCAAGGAAACAGGTGGCGGCTGTGACCTCTTCCTAGGCTTGGAGTTTGCTAGGAGAGGCCTCTTCAAGGGCAATCTGAAAGCCCAGCCAGAGATACCTCTATGGTTGGGAAAAAGGAGCACAGGATAAAGCAATGTTCTCTGGAAACTGCCCCAAAATAGCAGTCTCAGCCCTGGCTGCCCATTCATTCACTGCCCTGAAGTTTTAGAAACCCTATGTCAGGGCTGCACCCCAGAATCTCCAGGCATGGCCCAGGCACCAGCATTTTGAAAGCTCCAAGGTGATTCCATTGTGCAGCCAAGGTTGAAAGCAGGGGTCTAACTGCTAGAACTAAAGTGCAGTCCCTGGACCAACATTGTTGTTGCCGTTATGTGCCCTTGAGTTGGAACTGACTCATAGCAACCCCTCCTTGGGTTTCCGAGGTGGTATCGCTACGGAAGTAGATTGCCCAACCTTCCTTCTGAGGAGTGGCTGGTGGGTTTGAACCGCCAGCCTTCTGGTTAGCAGTCAAGTGTCTTAGGCACTACACTACCAAAGCTCCCTACCAACAGCATCCCTAAATGAGCTTGTTGTTAGTTGCCATGGAGTCACCTCTGACTCATGGCCACCCTGTGCACAACAGGACTGATGGTTGCTTGGTGCTATACCACCTTCAGGAGTTCTGGTAGCATAGTGCTTAAAGCACTTGACTGCTAACCAGAAGGCTGGTGGTTCAAACCCACCAGCCACTCCTCGGAAGGAAGGTTGGGCAATTTACTTCCATAGTGATATTGCCTCGGAAACCCAAGGAGGGGTTGCTATGAGTCGAGTCCGACTTGACGGCACATAACACCACCACCACCACCACCACCACCACCTTCAGATCATTGGTATGCTCGAATCCATTGTTGCCATTTGATTGGTGTTTTGATTGTCTTCCAACCTGTGGGGCTCATCTTACAGCACTATATTGAACAATATTCTGTTTAATCCATATGGTTTTCATTGGCTAATTTTCAGATGTAGATACCAGGCCTTTCTCCTTCATCTTAGTCTGGAAGCTCCACTGAAACCTGTCCACCATGGATTCACTGCTGGTATTTGAAATACCGGTGGCATGGTTTCCAGCATCATAGCAACACACAAGCCACCACAGTATGACAACCTGACAGATGCATGATAGGGGAGCTTGTTAGAAATGCAGAACTCAGGGCCCTCCCTGTACCCTAGGGCATCAGAATTTGTATTTCAACAGCACACCCAAAAGATCTATGTGTTAACTTTAGGGTTTGGGAAATGCTGCTGAAGACAGGGGCTACATGTTAATGAACTCAAATATACCAAAGATTGTGAAGATAGCACAGGACCTGGCAACATTTCACTGCATTATCTCCATGAGGTCACCATGAACTGGAGTCAACTGGAAGGCAACTAACAACATTAACAACAATAGGATAATCACACAGGCTCACAGTCACAGGGATGGAATGCCAGCAAAGCCCCTGACTCCTGTGTGCTCCTGAGAGACTCCTTAGTTGCTCTGAGCTTCCTTCTCCCTCATCGTGGATTGTGATAATTAAGCTTGATGGCTCCTATTCAGCACCTGGTACTTCTCAGTCACTATTTTGTTAGGATTGTTTCTGTTTTTAATCCTGAAATGCAATCTGTCAACTTGGCCCGTCCCAAATTCAGCATGCGCTGGCCATGTCTCTTGCCCAGCTCAGCCCCCATCCAACCTAGCATAGAATGTCTTCTCTTTCCAGGGGCTCAGACATAGGGACCAGAAAGTCCAGGGCTCAATCCAGATGGTCTCTGATTCCAGAGTTGTTTTTCCTGTTGAAATCATGTGATTGTTCCATGGTTTGGAAAAGAAAAACAATGAAAGGGAGTAGGTTCTTGTAACGGTCATGAAAGCGGCAAATGTGCAGCATTCCTGTGCCAGCTGGAGAGGAGAAGGGTCTGAGGAAGGAAGTTTGCCAAACCTCCGTCTGCCTGGGCGTCTGGATTGCAGATTAACCCTAGACTGGCAGCCTGAGAAGCTCTGTGGAGGCGGCCTGGCATGATGTGGGCAGTGCTATTCTGATAAGGACAGCAGTGGGAGATATTAAACCACATGGTGCTTTCACAGGTAGCACAGCTTTATCCAGTAAATGTACTTTTAAGGCCCTTTTCATTCTTTAACAGACATTAATTAAGATGTCCTAAGTGCCATGCATTACATTGGTATTATCTCATTTCATCATCAAAACTACCTTGGAAGCTGGTAGGACCCTCATCTGATAGGTGAGGAAACAGGTTCAAAGATGTGAGATCCTAAGTTTAAACATGTTCTGGGTCCCTGGCTCACTCTGGCTCACTGCCTCTCCCCAACCCAAGAGGATACAGCCTTGGAGGCTGGAGCTCTTTCCAGTTAGAGATTGGATTGTGTGTTTTCCCTTGTGTTTTTTCGTAGTATTGAAAGACACTGTCTCCTTAAATCTCTCAGGCAGTCCCTTCATCCTCTGAGATGGAGGATGTTAGCCCTGCTGTGAACTACAGTTCTGGATTTGTCTGCAAACTACCACAGCTGAAATCATCTCCCTCACTTCTTCCACCTTTCCATTCAAGAAACATTTATTGAGGGGTGTCAGATATAAGAGGCTGTGGAAATGCATAGGTGAGTATAAAGGGAGAGAGGGCCAAATCTCTTTGAAGTGGGAGAGCGTGAGACAATGAGTAATGGCTGCTGGGACAGTGGAGAGCTATGTCATGGTTTTACTGGCCCAAAGATGGGACTCCAGGCAAAGAGAACAGCCTAGGCAAAGGCACAAAGGTAGCGTGTGATTCTGTGGTCTTCTTTCAATAGCTCAAATGCAGGTCCCTTGAAAGAAAAACCAATTGGGATTTTGACAAACCAACTGTATTTTGAATTTTAGATGAATTCAAAATAATAACAGTAATAAGCCAAGCAGAAACCAGTTGCCATGGAGTCTATTCTGACTCAGGAAATCATCTGTGTTGCACAAGAGAACTGTGTGCTCCATAGGGATTTCAAGATTGACCATTCAGAAGCAAATTGTGAGGCCTTTCTTCAGATGCATCCTGGGTGGGTTCAAACTGCCAACCATTTGGTTAGTAGTTTTTCTGGTTCTCTAGCCACTCTGACAAGAATATACCACAAATGAGATGGCCTTAATAAACAGGAGTTTATTCTCTTACAGTTTGGAGGCTCTAAGTCCAAGTTCAAAGTGCCAGGCTCTAGGGGCTGTCTGAAAGCCCCTCGACCTTGGGCTTCAGCTTTGCCTCTTGCTCCTGGCCCACTGAAGCTAGAGGCATCTCTTCACTCAGGCAGCTACTGGCTGCTGAGCTAACAAGCCCAAGGTCGACAAATGAAATGGCACAGTCCTAATGTCACCAAACCACACGGCAGGCCATTAATTCAAGTCCATTGTAAGTCCCAAGGTTGGCAGAGCATGGCAGGCTGTTGAACAATGACATGACTACATGCAGGGTCCAAGCGTGCTAGAGACTATCCCCAAGGCTTCTCCTTATATACAGGAAGCAGAAGCAGACCACATACCCAAAGCTGCTACTCAGCTGCTTGTGGTAGAGCTGATTGCCAGTCTCATCCTGGGGAATACTACCACCAGCTGCCCAGCCGCTCAACCAGGCCCATCCAAGTTGACACACAAACATAACTACCACAGTAGTCAAGCGCTTAACTGATTGCACCACTCAGGGACTCCTAGCAGAATACTCTAGGCACCATCCTAAATACCTGATATACATTAGCAAACTCAATCTTCCCAAGAACCTATGAGGTAATATTAAGGATTGAATTGTGTTACCCCCAAAATATGTATTGAAATCCTGGTTTCTATGCATGTAAGTATGATCTTGTTTGGAAATAGTGTTTTGTTTGCTACATTGATACTCAGGTAGTATTATACCTAAGTAGGGTGGGTTCCAATCCAATAATTCTCAGTCATAAAAAGAGCAGAGACACACACTGGAGAAGACAGGCACATGTGAGGATTGTGTACAAACCCAGGAACACCAAGGAACACAGATAAGGAAGAGAGGGACACACCCAGGGCCTGACTTGGACTTTCAGTGTCCAGAATTGTGAGAAAACACATTTCTGATCTTTGAAGCCACACACTTGTGGTATTTGGGTCACAGCAGCACTAGGTAACTAGGCTATGTGGGTACTATTGTCTCCATTAGGAGTGAGGAAATTGGGGCACAGGAAGGTTGAGTCACTTGCCGAGGGTCTTACAAGTATTCACTGACTAAGCCAGGATTCAAACAGAGGCCAGCTGGCTCCTGAGTCTTGGCTTTTCCTCACCCTTTCAGATGCCAAACATCTCAGGTAGCCTCTGCCTCCAGCAATCTTACTTCTAGTGCAGAGCAGGACTTTAGGCTCGACCTGTACCCTGCTGCAAATATCTGTGTAATAAAATAATGGTGCTGTTGTTGTGAAGTACCATCGACTCAGTTCCCACACATAGCAACCCTGTGTGCAACAGACGGAAACGCTGCCTGGTCCCGCGCCACCCTCACAACCCCTGCTTTGCTTGAGTCCATTGTTGCAGCCACTGTGTCAACCCATCTCACTGAGGTGAGGGTCTTCCCTGTTTCTCTCACCCTCTACTTTGCCACACATGCTATCCTTCTCCAGAACCTTCTGACAACATAACCAAAGTAGGTGAGACAAAGCGTGGCCATTCTTGCTCTCAAGGAGCATTCTGGCTGCGCTTCATCCAGGACACATTTGTCTGCCTTGGGTGACCCTGCTGGTACTTGAAATACTGGTAACATAGCTTCCAGCCTCACAGCAACAGGCAAGCCACCACAGTTTTTATGACAAACTGACAGATGAGAGGTGGCAAAATAATAATAATGACTATTTGTTGACTTACTAGGTGCCACTATTTATTGACTTACTACAGTGCTATGTGCATTATATTTTATCTCCTAATCTGGATGTATTATTATTCCCTACTTTTAATGATGGAACTGGGGCTTACACCTGACTCAGGATTACACAGGTAGCAGGTGGCAGAGCTGGCTGTCAATCCCAGGCCATCTGAAGTCAGAGTTTGCTCTCCTGTGATGTGTCTCTGTCTTGAGCAAGGTATTTAACTTTCCTCCTCCTTAGTTTTCTTACCTTACAAAGGGGACTAGTAAAAATAACAAATATCTGTGTACAATCGTGTTGATTACAAGATTCTTAGGTACCTAATCTCATTTGAATCTTACCATAGACCTATCAAGGTAAATGGGTAGAAATTATGAATCCCACCTGTTTCCTCCCCTATTTTACCAAAAGTCACAAAATTAGTGACTTTCCCAAAGTCATATGGCTAATAAGAGTCTACATTAGAATTTTTTAACTTTAAGAAGTTAAAAATCCTCTTGCCAATAGAATACATCATATAGGGTTGTGGTCGAGAGTTGATTGACCACCCAAAAGCCTTTCATAGACCTTTTTCCCTTGTCCAAGCTGGCTGAGCTAGCTCATTCTTGCCAATGTTTGTGTTCTCTTTTCCCAGGGACATAGCTCAACTGCATTTTCTAGCCTCCCTGCCAGTGCGTGTGACCATATGATGGGGTTCTGGCCAATGGAGTGTGGGGGCTGTGTGGTACACCACTGCTAGCCTGTCTCGTAAATCCTTTTGTGCATGCACAGTCCTCACTTCCTTTCCACATCTGCTGGCTCTGCGATAAGAACTCTGAGCTCTGAGGCTGTAGTGGAGGCAGAGCCATAAGATGAGGGAACCTGCCTCCCTGCATGACTGCATGGAGCAATGCCTGCCACCCCACCTCTCACCTCTACCATGATCTACATTGGACTGGCGTAAAAATGATAAATACTTTTATTGTGTCAAATCATTGATAATTTATTATTATTATTATTTTGATTATCATTAAGTCTAAAATATATTACCTAAAGGAACCTGGATGGCACAGTTGTTAACACTCAGCTGCTAACTAAAAGGATAGTGGTTCAAACCCACCCAGCACCTATGTGGGAGAAACACCTGGCAATCGGCTTCTATAAAGATTACAGCCTATTGCTCACTTGGGCAGCACATATACTAAAATTGGAATGATGCAGAGAAGATTAGCAAGGTCCTGTGCAAGGATGACATGCAAATTCATGAAGCGTCCCATTAAAAAAAGAAGATTACAGCCTTGAAAATCCAATGGGGCCGCCATTCTATTCTGTCACATGGGGTTACTATGAGTGGGAACCAACTCAATGGCACACAACAACCAGTGATTAGGACTGGCCCTAGCATGTGCAGAGACCCAAGCAAACAGTTTTTTTGCAGGGCCTCTCCTATAAAATATAAACAATTTAATTGCAAATGTATCTCAAAATTCATGGTCCTATCTGAGGAATAGTTATTTACTGATGATGATTTAGAATAATGGGTAGAGGACAGTTACTACATTTTTATTGTTCAATTAGTGCATGTGAAGATTCTTCGGAGTGTCCGGGCACCTGTTCAGGTCCAGATGCCATCTCTTCATATTCTTTATTGTTCAATACACCATTCCTGACTAATTTCATATTTACCCTTGCAAGGAAGGTTGGGCAATCTACTTCTGTAGTGATACTGCCTCAGAAAACCAAGGAGGGGTCACTGTGAGTTGGATCTGACTCAACAGCAGTGTTTGGTTTTTTGGTTTCTTGCAAGATTAAGGTAGTAACCATTATTAACCACAGTGTTATCCCTCTTTAGAACCTGTTTGTATTGAAACATAGATCATCTTGCTTCTGCAGTTCTAACACCAGTTATTTAATGCTGATTACTTTAATCACCTCGTTGTATCATCCATCTTGCAGGCTATCAGTAATCGCTTCCAATGACTGTGTCAAAGGTTGTTACTGTGCTTTGTTAATGAATACCACAAATGTAATTCTTACCCAGAGTGTGCAGGAAAATATGGGCAATGATTATTTTTCTGGCTCTGTTAAATTTGCCATCTGGAATTTTTGAAAAAGGAAAACAACATACCTTCCAACCAGGTCTTGTCTTGCACTCTGTAGGCCTTATTGCTGCATTCCTAGAGTGTGACCACACGCCTTCCTCTCATCCACTACCACCAGTAGGGAGGATAGGAGAGAGGCCCATGAGTGGGAGGAGAAGAGCAGTCTCATACATGCAAGGAATGTCCATCCCTTGTCCACATAGGTTCAGACCAACCAGGGCAAGCATGATGTCAGCACAGCCATCCAAGACAAGAGAGGACATCAACCAAAAGGGCCTGGATCAGGATCTGGCCACAGGACCCAAATAGACCCCATGGGTACAAATTCAAGAGTT
Organism: Orycteropus afer afer; assembly: GCF_000298275.1. Lineage (NCBI taxonomy): Eukaryota > Metazoa > Chordata > Mammalia > Tubulidentata > Orycteropodidae > Orycteropus > Orycteropus afer. Next base: position 1,663,409 of record NW_006921909.1, on the reverse strand, counting down.
CCTCAGTGTGTTATGCTAGAGAAGCAAAACCAGTAAAGTTGAGAGAGAGAGAGAGAGAGAGAAACAAATTTATCTTAGTAAAATGGTTCACACACTTATAGAGCTGGCATGTCTCAAGTTCTTGGATCAAATGTCAAGCTAGAGGCTTTTGCCAACTCATGCAGCTGCAGGGGTTGACAAGCTCAGGGTTGGCAGGCAGTATGCCACCTGTTGGCTCCAACAAATGATGAATCTAAGATCTCCAGGCGGAGTGGTGTATTGTTCACTTACGGACAGCTGTAGGCAGCACAACAGGATCCTGATCCACAGAAGAGTGTTTCTTTTTCCCAGGATGCCCATATTGGAAGCAGGCCACACCCCTAGGGAAACTCCCTTTCAAGAGATTGGCTGCTCAAAACATATACACCCAATCTCATCATGGGACCCACATCATAACTGCTTAAGCCACTCAGAATTGTGGTCCAGCCAAGTTGACACAAAACTCCAACTGTCACACTCAGGGAATCTGGTCAATTCCCTGTGGGGATGGATGGTTCAAGAGTGTACCAAAAGGGAGAAACAGGGATAGGGGCAAATGTGGGTCCTGAGACAAGCTTAGGTTACCTCAGTAGGACTGGTGGTCCCAGCCAGTCTCAGGTACCAGAAGGGAAATTTGTGAAGAAGATATTTCAAAGCACAGGGCCTCTTGAGGCATGGGGCCTGGATTAGGGCCCCATTTGCTGGTCCCAAAGGCAGTATTGCCAGTAATGAACCTACTTTTCACTGCAGAGGCCATAAAAGCCAGCCACTGGGCAAGTTTTCCTAGCTTTTCTTGTGGTTAAGAGTGGCCAGGTGTCTCAGTTCCAGCCAATGATCTATAAGGGAAAATTTACCAGATGAGGAAGGAATGTTTGGGAAAGATTTACTTTCCTGGTAAAAAGGAAAGCTCTTCTTCTGCCTAGTCGACTTTTTTCTTTCCTTAATATGCTTTTCTGAAGATGTGATATCTAGAGCTGTGGCAGTTCTCTTGCAACCATGAGGCAATAAGCCCAAAATAAAGAACCCAAAACGCAAGGATGGGACAGCAGAAAGAAAGAGCCTGCATCCTCTTGCCATTATTGAGCCCTCACATCCTGGGACTGCCAAACTCCAGATTGTTTACATGAGATAATTAAATGCCTTTACCACTTGAGCCACTATAGTGGATTATTCCAATACTTGCAGCTGAATAGCATTCCTAACTTACATATAGTCTATGAGCATCAAAATCTTACTCAAAAGCAGGCTAAATGCCAAGTCCTACATGTTCAGATGCCCAACATGCAAAGATTGAAAGAGTCTCTTTTCTCATGGAGTCTAGAAATGAAATAAGTATGTATACAGTAATTCCTCTGTAATGCCTACTAACATCCAAAAGAGAGCATAGGTTTAATCACTAACCTAAAAGTATTCAATCTTATTTAGCCACGTGTGATCACAGGTGGTGTCTACAGACAGTAGAAAACATCAATTTTCTTATGGAGATACCTTTTCATTCACAGAGATCCAATGGCCGATGGAACTCTTGGGGTCCCTTCTGTCCCTTTTCTCTCTGAATCTTCCTCCATGTGCCCCTCAGTGCCTAAGGCATTTGACTGCTAACCAGAAGGCTGGAGGTTCAAACCCACCAGCCACTCCTTGGAAGGAAGATTGGACAATCTACTTCCGTAGTGATACCGCCTCAGAAACCCAAGGAGGGGTCGCTTTGAGTCGTATCCAACTTGATGGCAGTGGGTTTGGTTTTTTGGTTTATCTCTAGGTCGTGACTCTATCTTTCTGGTTGTTTTTTTGTGTGGTCACTGGTGGAATTCTTCTTCATTTCTAGTTCCAACCTGAAAGGGCAGCAGGGGACAGACTCTTGAAGTCAGTAGATTCTTAAAGTTCTTTGGATTATGCTTAGTTAAAAAAAAAAAAATGTGCTTGCTTTGGCAGCACATATACTAAAATTCAAATGATACAGAAAAGATTAGTGTGGCCCCCATTCAAGGATGATAAGCAAATTCAAAAAGCATTCAATACTTAAAAAAAAAAAAAAATCCTCATAGTGAAACAGCTAAAATAAATAAATAACACTTTTAATTGCTAAGTTTTGACATCTCTTGGAGCATTATGTCAATGGGTTGTTATGTTCTAAGATCCCCTTCTCATCAGGGGTGTTGAACAATCAAAACAGTTAAGAGGGACAGGAAAGAATACTCTGTTCTCCACACAAAAATATTAAGACAGATATAATTACTAAAAAGGGGGTGTGGTATTACAGAATGCAGGAGGCATAAGAGAAGGAGCATCTTCATCAGCTTGGGGGAGGCAAGAAGGCTTTGCAAAGGACTAGCATTTGTGTTGGGCCTTTAAGGGTGATTAGGAATGTGTTAGGACAGTTGGTTGCAAGTGACAGAAATGCCAGCTCAAACTAGGAAAAAGATTTAAGGATACTGGAATCTCTCTCACAATATAAAAGGAAAATCTGAATGACCTAAACAAAATAAGAGCAAGAAATAACTGGTCTGCAGTAACAAATGGAGTAGAGACTCTCTCTGCCTTGCTTATCTCTGTTTCTCTCTGCATCTTAAACCAGACAAACTGCTTCTGTTAGGAAATTCTCAGAAAATCTGATTGACCCACCGTGGTTCAGCTGCTCACATGCAGACTAATCAACTGTGATCAGGAATGTGCATCCATGTAAGAGCTTATGAGTCCCTGCTAGACGTACATGGTTAAAGGCAGTGGAGCAAGATTCCCCAAAAGAAAGAAACAGAACTTCCAGAAGGAGTGCTGTTGTCATTGTGTGCATAGTACTGGGTAGATAGAGTGTAAAAGAGCATGAATGAGGGATAGTCAGGGGAACAGAATACCAAGTAGAGAGAACAGCAAGTGTGAAAGCACAGAGCAGGAGACTACATGGTGCATTCTGGGAACTATAAGTAGTTTGATATTGGTGGAATAAAAAGTTAAAGAGGAGAATGGCAAAAGTTGAGGACAGAGAGGTAGACTAGGCATAACCATGTTGTTGTTATGTGCCGTCGAGTCGAAACCGACTCATAGTGACCCCTCCTTGGGTTTCCGAGGCAATATCACTACAGAAGTAGATCGCCCCATCTTCCTTCCGAGGAGTGGCTGGTGGGTTTGAACCGCCAGCCTTCTGGTTAGCAGTCAAGTGTCTTAGGCACTATGCTACCAGAGCTCCTGGCATAACCAAGGGGAATTTTATATTCCACAGTAAGGAATTAAGATTTTACCCCTTAAGTAATGAAGAGCCATTGAAGGATCTTGAGTAGGAGAAATAATGACATTTGAGTGTTCCATCATTCTGTCAGCAGTAAGGCAATGCATTAGAACAGTGGTTAAGAGAGTTGATACCAAGATGAGCTGATTTTACTTAGTGCCAGGGGCTGGTGTGAAGACATCCAAAGGAAACATTGAATATCGTTGAGTCACATAATGAAACAACCCTTTGTGCAGCAGAAAGATTATTCTTTTTACAATTATCTTTCAGTCTGTTTGATTAAGTCAAGGAGAAACGATCAGTTTAATGCCAATATGTCTTTAAACTTGTCATTGAGTAGATTCCAACTCATAGCAATTCTATATGACAAACTAGAACTGCTCTGCAGGGTTTTTAAGGCACACGTCTTTCTCCTGTGGAGTGGCTGGTGGGTTTGAACTACTGACCTTTCGGTTAGAAGTCAAGCGCTTAACCACTGATCACTCCAAGGCTTGCTCATCTTTCCATCAAAGAACATAGCCTCAAGAAGCCTTAGCAGCCAACAATATCTACCTAAGATTAAATAATATTGTTTTATTTTCATTGGATTACTTTTGTAGTTAGTGCTCTACTTATGGCAAATGACAGCCACTTTTCATTGATGACAATGATGTAAAATTTCCCTTTTAAAAAAAATTGAGCAAAGCTAGAGTCAATTTAAAGGAATAAGTATATAACAGTACAGGTAATATATGAATATGGCAAGAATTGTGAGAGTGAGACACAATAGACTGAAATCTGGTATATATTAGATTAATAAAAAATAAAATTTAGTGTAAGAGACCACCAGTAAGAAGGTTGTTACAATAGTCAGGTGAAAAGACCCCTTCAGAGCAGAGAGCCTTATATTTATTTTGTTTTCCTCTCAGGAATAAGCCTTGAGGGCAAAAAGAGTGACTGTCTAGTTACAGCCGCAGTCAGCAATACAAAATGTTGTCACTAATTTGAGTTGATAAGAACACATTCTTTCAAACATTAGTTACCAAAACTTTTCCTGACACACCACCTCAAGTCCAGTTTTTGAGGGAGGATGGTATAAATGAATTAAATAAAATAACAATAAACCTCTTAATCACCTCTCAAGTTCCTTCAGCTCAAATACCAACTCCTCTGAGAAGCCTTTCCTGATTTCTCCATGCGACTCAGCTGCTCCTTGCTTTTGCTTCAGAGAACTATCAGAGACATCTCCCCATCAAAGCAAAGCTCTTGTTGAATGGCTGCTTGGTATGCCTCCTCACTAGGCTCTAAGCTACCCAGTGAGACTGTCTTTCATTCTTTCTATCCATAACACTTAGTACTGTTCTGGCACAAAATAGGCAGGAGCTCAATAAATATTTGTGCAACAAATGAATCTTCCTGTGGGGGCACCATATTTACAGGAAAACACTTAGAAAGTCATTATAGTCTACGCTATCAATTTCAAGTTCAATGAAAGTTCACAGAAGGGAAAGATCAGCAAAAACTGGGAGATATATTAAAGGTGTTAGGGATATTACAAGGTTTGAGCTGGAAATAGGAAATCTAAATGAAGATTCTTCAACACAGCACTTCAGCATCTTAATAGCAAGATTCCCCACTTTGAAGTGTCTGTGTGTGTGTGTGTGTGTGTGTGTTGGAAGGAATCTGCCTGACATTGTCTACAATTTTTTGTATTCCTAGCATTCCACCTAGTGCCCAGCCCATAAACATTTCAGGAATGCAAACACCTTGCTATAAAGACAAAACTGAACCCTGAATTGACTGAAGTTCATTGAGAGTTCATGGAAAAGAAAAGGGCAGGAGCAGTAAGGACTTGTTGTAGGACTTGTAGTGGCTACAGGCTTCAACTGGGCTGTGGGACTTAAAGACATAGATTCCCACTGGCCCACAGCCTCCAGAATTCTTTCTAAATTGCCAGTTATGATGGTCTTAGTCTTCAAAAACAGTCCAACGCTTTATTGCCACTATGGTAGCCATTGGGAGCTCTGGTAGCATAGTGGCTAAGACACTTGCCTGCTAACCAGACGGCTGGC
>NW_006921909.1:1654605-1658017 GCF_000298275.1 Orycteropus afer afer | reverse complement strand
TAGTGATACTGCCTCGGAAACCCAAGAAGGGGTCGCTATGAGTCGGGGCCGACTCGACGGCACATAACAACAACAACAACAACATGGTAGCCATTAGCCACGTGGGGCTATCTAAATTGAAATAAAACTTAAAATTCAGTTCCTCAGTTGCATTACTTACATTTTGAGTGTCCAGTAGCCACATGTTGTTAGTGGCTTCTGTATTAAACTATTCAGATAAAGAATATTTCTACCATCAAAGTTCAATTGGACAATGCAGGTCTAAGGAGTAAATCCCCTCTGAGTTACTGAAGGCAGAAGCAGGGGGAAGAGACAGCTTTTAACTGCCTTTCAAGGGCTTTTCCATTCCTCTACCCTTTGCTTGTACCCTTTAGAATTTGACTAACATTTCCCTCCCTGACAGGCTCCATACACTCAGAGTGTAATCTAAGTACATTGTTGCTTGTTTGTTTTTTTCAATTCAGCAGCTTTTCATATATTCATAAAGTTGTGCAACTATCACCACTATCTAATTCCAGAACATTTTCATATCCCCTAAAAGAAACCCTATACCTACTAGCAGTCATGCCTCCTTTCCTCCCCACCCCCCATCTCCTGGCAACCACTAATTTACTTTCTATCTGTATGGATATGCCTATTCTGGACATTATAAATGGAGTCATACAAATATGTGGACTTTGTGTCTGGATTTTTCACTTAGCATAATGTTTCAAGATTAATCCTTTTTATTGTACCATGTATCAGCACTTCATTGCTTTTTATGGCTGAATATCCCATTGTATATCTATATCACATTTTGTGTATCCATTCATCAGTTGATGGACATTTGGATTGTTTCCACTCTTTGGCTATTATGAGTAAGGCTGCTGTGAACATCACGTACATGTTTTTGTGTGGACATATGTTTTCATCTCTCTTGAGTATATAGTCCAAGGTGTGGAACTACTGGGTCACATGGTAATGCTATGCTTAACTTTTTGGGGAGTTGCCAAGCTGTTTTCGAGAATGGCTACACCATTTTGTTGCATGTACATTTAATAAAGAGCTTGGCGGGGGTTACCTGACTACTACTAAGAAGAAGAGACAGGAGCAGACCCAGGGCCCCTATGCTGGGAACCTCCCAGACCCAGGAGACAGAGAGCTATAACGTCAGAGACAGAGAAAGGCAGCTAGAAGCAGTGGCAGGGAAATGCTGACAGCAGAAGTAGGAGACCAGTATGGGTCAGCACAGTGGGCTTCTAGGACCAAGAAGCAAGAAAGCTGACCACCTTCGGGCAGGAGGCTTGCTGGCAGACTGGGGTGCCACTGGACACTTATTAACAGAGCTAAAGAGCTTTGGAACACTTTCCTGGGCAGGAACGAGGCCAAGCTTAGGCATCCAGGACCAGAGAGAGACCTGCCTGTAGACAAGGCTGAGAAGAGGCTGTCCTGATTGAAGAATTGTATCCTGAGTTGTTTCTGATTCCGAATTGTAGCCTGTTACTTCTCTAATAAACCCTATAACTGGCTATAAAAAAAAAAAAAAAAGGAATAAGAAGAAAAGTGAGACAAGGAAAAGATTATGTGACAGAGACTATATGTCGCCCACAAAGCCTGAAATACTTACTATGTTCTTTGTAGAAAAAGTTTGTTAATCCTTGGATTAAGCATTTATTTTTAAACTATAACCATTTCTGCTGGAATGCTTTTAAATATGTATTCTTTTGTATAATAGAAAATACTAAGTCTTCAATAAGCATTTACTGTGTTCATAAAATTAAAAACCTTATTCTTCTATTTACCTGACATATAGAAACTATCTATTCATTGTTGGATCAGGTGGATGATCACTTTGACCCACATGCAGCCTCAATCAGCCTGGAACCGGAGGACATCCTGTTGAAGGCCCTGAGGGATAAGGCCGTGACTCCAGTGTCCTTCATGCTACCCTCTTAGCCTAACAGAGATTTTAAGTAGTCAATTCATGTTTATTGAGGGGCTCCTTTTTATGAGCGGTGGAACAAGTATCTGGTTGTTGTTGTTGTTAGGTGCCTTGAGTCAATTCCAACTCATAATGACTCCATATACAACAGAATGAACTACTGCCCTGTCCTGGGTCACCCTGACAATTGTTGCTGTGCTTGAGACTATTGTTGTAGTCACTGTGTCAGTCCATCTTTTTTAATTGTTTCCCTTTTTCACTGACACTCTCCTTTACCAAGCATGATATCCTTCTCCAGGGACTGGTCCCTTCTGACAACATGACCAAAGTATGAGAGACAACATCTGGTGGTCCTTACTTTTAAGAAGCATTCTGGCTGTACTTCCTCTAAGACAGATGTGTTCCTTCTTCTAGTAGTCCACGGTATACTCAATATTCTTTGACAACAATGAAATTCAAATTCATCAGTTCTTCTGCAATCTTCCTTATTCATTGCCCATCTCTCACATTAATTATGAGGCTATTGAAACTACTATGGCTTGGGTCAGGTGTACCTTAGTCTTTACAGTGACATCTTTGCTCTTTAATACCTTAAAGAGGTCTTTCCCAGCAGACTGCCCAACGCAATACGTCACTTGATTTATTGCCTGCTGCTTCCATGGGTGTTGACTGTGGAGCAAAGTAAAATGAAATCCTTGACAACTTTAACATTTTCTCCATTTTTCATGATGCTGCTTACTGGTCCAGTTGTGAGGATTTTTGTTTTCTTTATGTTTAGGTGTAATTCATACTGAAGGCTGTAGTCTTTGATCTTCATCAGTAAGTGCTTCAAGTCTTCTTCACTCACAGCAAGCAAGTTTGTGTCATCTGCATATGGCAGGTTGTTAACGAATCTTCCTCCAATCCTGATGCCTCTTTCTACTTCATATAGTCCAGCTTCTCAGATTATGTGCTCAGCATACAGATTAAATATGTATAGTGAAAGGATACAATTCTGAAGTTTTAAAAGCTTGATTTGAAACCACGTAGTATCCCCTTGTTGTGTTCAAATGACCACTTCCGGGTGAATGTTCAGGTTCTTCTCGAGCACAATTAATTGTGCTGGAATTCTCATTTTTTGCAATGTTGTCCATAATTTGCTATGTTCCACACCATCAAAAGCCTTTGCATAGTCAATAAAATGCAGGTAAATATCTATCTGTTATTCTTTGCTTTCAGCCAAGATCCATCTGACATCAGCAATGATATCCTTCATTCATTCCACACTCTCTCTGAATCTGGCTTGAATCTCTGGCAGTTCCCTATCAATGTACTGCTGCAACTGTTTTTGACTTATCTTCAGCAAAAGTTTACATGTGTGTGATATTAGTGATATTGTTCGATAATGTCCTCATTCTGTTGGATAACCTTTCTTTGGAATGGGCACAAATACATATCTTTTCCAGTTTGTGGGCCTGGTAGTCCAAATTTCTTGGCATAAATGAATGAGTA
>NW_006921909.1:1648227-1648750 GCF_000298275.1 Orycteropus afer afer | reverse complement strand
ACCTTGGACAAGTCCCTTCCTATTTGCTGCCACGGGTTGAACCACATAGAGGGCATGTATGTAGTCCAACCTCGACCCACAAACACTGCTGGCCGCCTACTGCTTTACAAGCCACTGCTCTTAGCCCTTAAAAGGTGTCTTTAAGTAATGGAAAAGTATCAAAATGAACAAAAGTCAGAATCCCACATCGGAAAGGCCCGGGAAGCAAGGATTCCCGCGCCTCGGAGGCCCCACCGAGCAGCAGGCGGGATTTGTGGGTGGAACTTCCAGGCGATCCCCACTCCCTGCCATCTCCTTTACTCTCGGCGACGCTCTCCGCTGCGCCGAGCGAGGACTGGATTCCAACTCCAGCGTCCAACATCAGATCCGGGCCCCCAGGGGGCAGTGGGGTCCCAGGCTGCCGCCACCAAGGCGAGAGCAGCTGGTTGCGGCGGCGCCCCGCCCACCCCATCCTGGCTTTGCGGCCGCCCAATCAGGGCACGGCTCGGGCGCGCGCGGCGGCCAATCTGGAGCGGCGGGAGCG
>NW_006921909.1:1645905-1647007 GCF_000298275.1 Orycteropus afer afer | reverse complement strand
TGTAATCTTTTTAGCTTTCCAAAACCATCTTCCTCCTGCCTGCTTTAAACTGAGTTGCATGACTCCACCTCCACCCCAGCTCCCCAATTCTGACCTGTCTGTTGACTTGATGTGTTTCCCATGGGATCTGTCTGTGGGTTAAGGTTATGAGCTTTGGCTTTGGAAAGCACATGGGCTGGATTCCAATCCCAGCCCTCCCTGCTACCAGTTGTATAACGTTAGGCAGCTCTTTCACCCTGTGTGCCTCACTCTGCCCGTCTGTGAGATAGTGATAATAATTGCACCAGCCTGAGAGCATTGTTATGAGGATTACACGAGCCAATGCCTGAAAAACACAGAACACACTGCTAAGTGCTCAGTAAATGCTGGCTCGTACACATTATACGGGGAAGCTTTACCCTGAGTGAATGGTCTTTTAAAGAGTAAATTAAATATGTCCAAACTGGTTCATTGACCATTTGGAGCTCCAAACAGCTCTCTACACTTGAAGGGAAAAAAATGCCATTATTGTCACTGATAATATTTAAAAGTAATACATCCTTCTTTGGGGGGCGGGCAGGATCTGCATCATTGGAATGGTGAGAGATATTAATGGAGTCCAACTAGTAACTGAGAAAAGCTTTGCAGCCTTGAGAAAAGATCAGTGTGAATGTTTTGTGAGAAGAGTATAGTACTTTGTTGAATGCTGGTTTTTTGTTAGCATGGCTGCTTTTGGGGAACAATATTTGAACGTTCTTATACTTTCTATTTCTTCCTTAAACAAACAAACAAACAAACAAAGCTTTTAGAAGAATGAGAGAGACAGAAAAACAAGAAAAAACCCAACCACGACAACAAAATGCCAGCGGCTAATAGAAACCTGTAGTTGTAGTTGCCACCTCAGGTTTTTGCTTCCATGTGTGACACTGATTCGCTTTTCTGGTACTGTTGCTTTATCCTTGTTTTATCTGAGGAGTCAAATAAACATCCCCACCCTTTCATTTTTCTCTTTGAAATCTAAAATGTCAACAGATAGCAGGCTTAGAGTTCTGAATCCTCTGCTCTTTGCCTCCTACCCTGAGACAATCTCAAAGGGACCTTTGCCAAGGTCTGTCCTTTAGGG
>NW_006921909.1:1643962-1645180 GCF_000298275.1 Orycteropus afer afer | reverse complement strand
GTGTGAGTAATCAGTCATACCTGGAAAGAAAAAGGGCTTGATTGAGGGATGCCACTTGAGCTCACTAAGGGTGAGGGGATTAGAGGTGAGTAGAACAGAAGGGAGAAGGCATTCCAAGCAGAGAAAATGGAGATCAAAAGTACTGTATTAGTTAGCTTAGGCTAAGTTATGCTGCAATAACAAATGACCCCCGTATTTCAGTGGCATTCAAAGGTTTATTTCTCACTTATGCTGAATGTCCAGTGTGGATCAGTTGTGGTTCTGCTCATCTGTCTTCATTCTTGGATCCACTGAGGCTTAAGAAACAACCTTATGAAACAGCCTCTCTGGGACGTTGCTGACCTCATTTGTGGGAGAACAAAATTATACTCTTAATTTCTGCTTAAAAGTACCAGATGCCACTTCACCTTTTATGCTATTGGCAAAGGTAAGTTATATGGCCGAGCCTGACATCTACAGTATGGGGAAGTATAAGCCACCTACGGCCAGTGGGGCGTAGTGAGTAGAAGGAAGAGTACAAAAGGAGACAAGGTCAGAGAGGTGACTCAGAGAAGAAGGATGTAGGACCCTGGCTTGTGTGCCAGGGGTTTGGGACCTTATCTCACAGGCAAGGAGCAGCCACTGAAGGATTTTAGGCAGGGATCCAACAGGGTTAGTTTTTCAGGCCAAGCACACATCTCTAGTGGCAACGTGGAGAAAAGAGTGAAATAGGTAAGACTAAAGGCAAGAGAGTATAAGGGCCTGTACTAAGACAGTGCCCTCAAGTCATGTAACTTAAAATTCCACTCTTAGAAATGGATTTGTATAGCACTTGAGTGATTTGTCTTCTTCCTAAGTCCTCTCCTAATATGCATGTATACTCTTATCTTAAAGTCATTATTTAATAAGACCAGCTAAAGCAGTTGTTTTCAAACATTACCTGGAAGGCTTGTGGAAACAGATTCCTGAAGAGTTTCTGCTGAGTTTCTCAATGAGTAAGGCTGGAGTAAAAAAACCTCACTGCCATCAAGTCAATTCTGACTCATAGTAACCCCCACTGAGTTTCTGAGATGGTAAATCATCTTCCTTCCACAGAGCAGCTGGTGGGTTGAGGCCTGAGAATTAGAGTTTCTGACACGTTCTCGGGTGATGCTGATGTAGCTGGTCCCAGGACCACACTTTGAGAACCGGTGGACTAAAGGCAGAAATTAAGAAGTGGTTGAGGGCTGAATGGAGGGA
>NW_006921909.1:1642435-1643517 GCF_000298275.1 Orycteropus afer afer | reverse complement strand
ACAGGTACCATCTGTACCTCTGCTAGACAGTGAGCTGGAGATCCTCATTCTCTTATCCATTGTCCACCCAGTTGCAGCTTCACATTTCTCACACCCAGACAATTCCTGCAGGCTGTCTCCATTTGCATTGAAATCCCTTGATAGTGCATCATCTACTAAGACACCAATTTGTGCACATATAGTGGGTCTAGGCTGTTCATTTGAGTAGCAGTCCCTGTCAGCAGATACAGAGACCTGATCTCCAGAGAATGCGTTAACTGCTAGCACCAACCCAGAACAGCTATGGAGGGGCCCTAACCACCTAGCACTTCTCACCTAATAGCAGGGAAAAACCTGCTCCCACACCTCCACTCAGTCCTATAAAGGAAGGCATAAGAGCCTGACCACAGAGGACTCATAGGTAGATATAATGCACTGTCTTAATTATCTAGTGCTTCCATAAGAGAAATACTACAGATGAGTGGCTTTAACCAATAGAAATTTATTTTCTCGTAGTTTAGGAGGTTCACACTCTAACTCACTGTTGTCGACTTGTTTTTGACTCATAGCAACCCCTCCTTGGGTTTCCAAGGCAATGTCTCTATGGAAATAGATTGCCCAGCCTTCCTTCTGAGGAGTGGCTGGTGGGTTTGAACCGCCAGCCTCTGGTTAGCAGTCAAGTGCCTTAGGCACTGTGCCACCAGAGCTCCCTTTCGGAGGCTAGAAGTTTGAACTCAGCGTGCCGGCTCTAGGAGTAAAACTTTCTCTCTCTGTTAGCTCTGGAGGAAATCTTTATTTCTTCAACTTGTTTCCTGGTTCCTTGGAGATCTCCATGTGGCTTGGCATTAATCTCCTGCCATCTCTGCTTCTTTAGCTTGCTTGTTTAATCTCTTTCATATCTCAAAAGAGGTTGATTTAAGACAGACATGTACTAATCCTGTCTCATTAACATAACAAAGGCAACCTATTCCCAAATGGGATTATAACCACAGGCATAGGGGTTAGAATTTACATCACATATTTTTTGGGGACACAATTCAATTCATAACACCCACCATACACACTAGTGAGAAAACCACACCCAGTCAACTGAAACAACCAAA
>NW_006921909.1:1613692-1614292 GCF_000298275.1 Orycteropus afer afer | reverse complement strand
ATCCACTTTGGTCTTCTCTTCTTTTCTTGTCTTTTTAGTGATCTCTTGCTTTCTTCATGGATAATGTTATTGATGTCTTCCCATAATTCATCTGGCTTTCGGTCGTTGGTGTTCAATGCATCAAATCTATTCTTTAGATGATCTCTAAATTCAGGAATATAATGCTATGTTGTTGTTGTTGTTTGCCGTCGAGTTGGCCCCGACTCATAGCGACCCCTCCTTGGCTTTCTGAGGCAGTATCACTACGGAAGTAGGATTGCCCAACCTTCCTTCCGATAATGCTATAGGGGGCACAATTATAGAAACTTCTTGAACATATCAAAACACCTCATGGGACTAAGTTACTGGGCTTGAGGGTTAAGGACCATAGTCTTGGGGGACATCTAAGTCAGTTGACATAACAGAATTCATACAGATAATGTTTCACATCCTAGTTTGGTGAGTAGCATCAGGGGTCTTAAAAGCTTGTGAGCATCCTTCTTAGATACAAATACTGATCTCTGGTCCTCTGGAGCAAAGGAGAGTGAAGGAATCCAAAGACTCAAGAAAGCAATTAATCCACAGGACTGACTAATGGCCCACAGGGACCACCACCTCCTC
>NW_006921909.1:1610326-1613117 GCF_000298275.1 Orycteropus afer afer | reverse complement strand
AAAAAAAAAAAAAAAAAAGTGTGTGAGACTCTAGATTTAAATTGAAATTTGCATTAGTGAGGAAATAAAATAAGCTCCGAAGCATACAAGTGCAGCCTTGTCCCCTGCCTTTGTAATTCTGCACAGACTCCCCATCCTGCTTTGAGCACACACCCTTTTGTCTGGCTCAAGGCCTCTCCCTCAAGTCTGGTAACATATTCCAATCCTGATCCATCATACTTCTTGTTCCTGCTTTAATTTCTTTTGGAGCTGGGTTTGCCTGCTGGGTGTACATTTGGCTGAATATAGTCATATTAAGAAATTGCTCTCTTCACTTGAGGTCACCTTCATGAAAAAGCATCTGTACTTTGTGATCGTGCTAATTATGATGGACCTCCCTCAAGATAAATTATCCCCTGAAAACCCAAGATCATCCAGGATTTGGCTTATACTAATAGGTGGAGCAAGTCACAGCAATTCCCCTAACTGTGACTCACCACTCCTGTAATGACAGAGCATCTCAAAAATGGATGTTAAGAAGAAACATGGTGCAACATGGTACAAGAAATAAAACACAGTGAAGCTTTGTTTTCTTTTTACTTTATTGTTCACAATTCTGGATATGGCCAAAGTTTGAGCTCTGCGGGGGTCCAGATAATCCATGGTGTGCCTGGCCAGCAGACAGCATTTGAATGCATGGAATATTTGCAGTCATATTTTGAATGCTGGCTAGCAGATTAGAATATTTGTTTCAAGGCAGGGTGAATGTAAAATGATCCATTGGGATATGCGTGGAAAATACTAGAAATTTTATGCATATTAGATTGATATAAAATAAGAAACATCGTAGTTGACCCTTGCCATAAAAAGAAATGAGTGAGCTTTCAAATACCCTTCTTCTAATTAAGACTTGACAGACAAATGCCTACTTTTAGGTTATGGTTTTGAGACAGAATTTCCCAGGATTCTTTGCATCTCCAGAGGTGGATAAGAAAGCTGGGAACCATAACTTCTCTCCGGGAGACCCGAGGCCAACTCAGGGTTGTCTCTTTCCCTTTCCAGGTAATTTTGGAAAGCTACCTGTTTTCCTTCCTCCTGCAGACTTGGCCTCAGTACTGTCTCCGCTTAGTCAGTTCTAGACAGTAACAAGGCAGTTCCTTCAATCTCAGATTTCTAGGAAAGTTGGCCAAAATTTTCAAAGGATGTAGCAAGCAAAACCCTAGACATAAGAGTCTATTATGCCATTAAAGGAAAGGACACTTAAATCCAGGATGGTTTTAAAACTTTGAACACATTCATCGGAAGTGTTAGTATTCCTATTGGATTACATTTATCTAGGAATGTGGTATTTAAGAAATGCAAGTATCAAATTGCTAGATAAATGCTATCTCTATATGTTTGTATTGGATAAAAGCTCTCATATTTTATATATCTATCTATAGGTATAATATTTAAAATATTATATTTATAGATAAATGCATCTATCCTAGCAGTCTCAGGAGGTGGGTTTCTAATGTTACTCGTGTCTTTCTGAAATGCCATAGCTAAGAAAGAAACACTTGGCCAAAATTACATAGACAAATAATAGACCAGCAGGGTTGAAAACTGAAGAGTCCCTTGAATTTTCAGTTTCTGTGGCGCTATACTAACCTGGACTTGTACCGTATGGTCGCCTCACTAACTGGTTGGTAATTGGGAATGGTTTTTGTGAGGTTAGTTACAATGAGGAGTGTGAAGATACTTTGAAGATTGCTAACGGCCCAGTAAGACCTCTGTAGAATGGCTTCATGTGAATGACAGTGAGCATCTTTTGGGTGCAAGGTTTTGAGAAAGGCGTTAGGAGGAAGTTGGGCAAGTGTAGTGTAGTTAGTGTTCAGTCTCTTTACTAACATAGCCTCTGAGCATAATGTTTATGCAAAAATCAATACTAGTTAAAGAACGGCAGTACGCAAGTAATCAAAGAGGGCACTGAGTGCTGTGAATTCAGAAAAGGGGAGGCTGGGGAGGCTCTTGGAGGAGTAGTTGCACGGGTTGGAGGGAGAAGTAGGATTTAGGGACGTGGGAGCACCAGTTTCCAGGGAGTGAATGTAAGTGGAGCAGTGTGGTTCTGATGGTCAGCACTGCCCTGATTCAGGGGTCTAGTAGGTGAGGAGAAGGGACATCTGAGCCGGATGACTTCTTAGTCTTCCTTTCTTGACTGCCACTTGGCCATCTAATCTGACTGTCCTGACAACTGACAAATTAAGCCCTTCAGTGATTCCTTAGCAGATGAGTAACACTGGACTCTGATCTGACCTTCTTAACATGCTCATTTTATTAATAGGAAGTATTTTGAAGCTAAGGATGTCAGACCTCTTTATAAATAAAACCTAGTCCTGTAATAAAATCTGTCAGATTGGCAGGCAGTAGTTCTCTCTCCATTTCCAACGTGACCTAGAAAGGTCAAGCGGCTTGTTTAAAGCCATGCAGCAATTCCCTGGCACAGCAGATGTTAATTGGCCCCAAATCTCCTGACATTAAGTGATGTCCAGCTTAAGTTGCCTCATAGATCTCCATAGGGATGGTGACACTAAGAATGTAGGGCCCCCTGTCATAGGTTGGATTTCCCTGGCTAGTATTACACCACATGGAGACCCTGTACTATAACCCTACAATGTCCTCATTAATTTTAATTTGGGCATAAGATAAATACCCACTTCCCTCTCAAACTTAACCCTGGCTCTCATTGAAAGAAGTACCATTTCAGTGCTGTGGGTCTGTGCAAACAAGCCATCTGAATGAAATGACATTCTCAGCATTTTTCATACCAAAT
>NW_006921909.1:1598456-1609916 GCF_000298275.1 Orycteropus afer afer | reverse complement strand
TTTTTTTTTTTCCTATATCACCCATTGTCCTCACATTTCCCTTCAATTTGGACCCTAATCAGTTGAAGGGTGTGAAAACCTTAAGTTTATCAGAATCATTTTCAATAGCTATCATTCATTGAGTTTTACTATGAGCTATGCTAAGCTGTTTCCAGCACATTATCTCCTTTAATTTCCACTTTAAGTCTGTAAAGTTGGAAGTAATAGGGAGTAGTGTTGTCTCCATTTTACAGATGAGACAGAGGCCAGGGTTAAGAACTTTGCCAGAGTTTGGGATGGAGCTGGGCTTTGACCTGACCTCTCTCAGTCCCTTAGCTCTAGAAGCTGTGGTCACTGGGAAACAAAAGGAAAAGTGCTCTAAAGAGGAGTAGCTATCCTTCCATTCTGGCCATGCCCACATGGAACCTAACCTACTGCCACTGAGTCAGTTCCAACTCTTTAGTGACCCTAGATGGAGGCACACTGTCCTTGGGTTTGGTTGTCAGCGCACCCTGTCAGCCTGGCAGCTGGAGCACAGCTTCTTCTCTTTTCCCTGTCTCTTCCTCCTCAACGTTTTTGTATTAAAGCAACATCGGTGGAGAGGGAGATCTCTGTGAACAAATGCAAGTCTGTCTCAGCCACTCACCCATCGGTCTTACAGGCACAGGCAGGCTGTGGATCTGCAGCGGCTTGGCCTCCTGGTTGCTGACAGTGCCTCCAGCTACCACATGCTGGGGCCCTGGAGCTCACGTGCTTGGCTCTTGGTTGGTGTTTAAATTCCTGACCCCTGAGCAGACCTTAGGGAGGTAGTTCCATGGAATCAGAAGTTGGCTTTCATGCAGCAGACACAGCAGGTTTGCTTGGATGGTCAGAGTGCAGGGCTCATGGGACCAGGGGCTTTGATCCCCCATCATTTGACTTCCTCTTTTCTGTGATGAGGGCAGAATGTGCCCCTTGTCCTGCTTGGGCACTTCACAAAGGTGGGTCTGTCATAAGAAGCCAGATAAGAGTGTAGGTTAAGGTGTGCATGTATGTCACTACTTACAGAAAAAGAAAAAGAACATACCCTACTTAAAAGTATGTATCATGAATGGAGCTTGGAGGAGTGGCTGAGAGTTGGGTATGTGGAGCCAGTGTGCCTGAGTGTGAATTGTGTGGCTTCAGGCAAGTTATTTAATCTCCCTGTGCCTTGGTTTCCTTATCTATGTGAGAGGAATAATAATAACCCCTATATCACTAAGTTGTTAGGAGAATTAAGTGAATTATTATTTGTAAAGTGTGTTTAGACCAACAAATGGGAGATATTTGATAAGTGTTTATCAAGTAGCACCTAAAAATAAAGTGGTAGGTGAACACTATCGTATGCAGGTTAGGTATTGCAATGAGAGAGAAAAGTTGTCTAACTTCTTCAGTAGAAGTACTTAAGATGAGTTACATGCAAATGAAATTTTATGAAGTGTACTAGGAGAACATATGAGAAATATGTTTCTACACTGCCTTTTTGTATAATGAGTGTGAGAGGTAGGGTGTAAGAAAGAGGGAAGTCAAGGGTGACTGGATGTTTTTGGCCAGGACTCCTAGAATAGGCTCCTGGTGGAGTTGTGTTGTGGTAGGAAGAGTAGTCGTTCTATTCTCAATGTGTGAAGTGGGCAAGGCCTGGTAGACCTCCAGTGCGTGCCAGTGGAGTCAGATGAGGAGTCAGGGTTAGGAACAGCCATGTGTGGTCACCAGCTTATAGATGAGATCTTAACGCTGTGAGGAAATGAAATGTGTTAATTACTTTGGCAGTGTGAAATGAAATGTGGACCTGTCCAATGGGATTTTCTCTGAATAGTTTATCATTTGAGGTCTATCAAATGCCCCTCTTTGCTTCAAGTCTTCTGCAAGTCCTAGAAGTATAATGCCATAGTGAAGTGCATGACTTTAGGATCAATAGACTAGGGTCAGATACCACCTGACCTCTTAATAGCTTTATGCTTTGAGGCAAGTTACTTAACCCCTGAGACTCAGTTTCCTAATCTGTGAGGTGAAAGCAGCAATAAAAATGCCCATCTTTTAGATTCGAGTGCCCATTAAATATAGTTAGATTGATGCCGGGAAACTCTTCATTGCTTCATCACTGTAAAATTCTCACGGTTGATGCCAGCGTGTGAGAAGTGAGGAGCGGTGACATTTCACACATTTTAAAAGCCACATGGATTTTCCCTGAACCAACACTTCATTTGAATTTAACTCACTCTTTTTATTAAAAATAAAAGAAAGAGGTCAAGGAGATAATGTGATAAATTCCACATAGGTATGTCAGCCACTCATGTTTCCTCTATAATTGAAACACTGTGTTCAAAGCCTGGCCTGTGTATGTGGCAATTGCTACATGAATCATAGATGCACTAGAATTCAGAGGCCTGAAAACTGAGATACAGAAAATACTGATATCTGCAATGGCAGCGTTTAATATTATATACACTAACCTCATACTGGAGTTCCTGAGTGGTGCGAATGGTTAAGCACTTGACTACTAGCTAAAAGGTTGGTGGTTCAAACCCACTTAGAGAAGCTCTGAAGAAAAGATTGGTGATCTGCTTCTAAAAGCTCACAGCCCTGAAAAACCCTGTGGAGCAGTTCTGCTCGTGCACATGGGGCTTAACATGAATTGCAGCTGACTGGACGCCTAAAAACTGCCACCGCCGTTACTTGCTATTGACCTCTATAAGCCCACGAAGAGGGTGCTTTCTCATTTCTAATGAAATAACTGATCCAAGTTTTTCATTTGGATGGAAAAATGCATCTAAGACATTTTATTTCACTCAGCAAATAATATTATTCTGAATCTATTTTTTAAGTCTTACCCTCAAAACTAAATACAGATTCAGAGATCTAAAGAATCAAGTTCTGAAGCCTTCTCTCTCAGTTTCCAAGTTAGTATGTCTGCTGTGTTTGCATTTATGCTTTATATGCTTTTAATTTGTGGCTTTTGTGTTTTGCAAGAGTTACTGTCAGTGAGACATCTACTGAAGAAAAACTACTATTAGTGGTGGCGTGACCAAACACATGTAAGAGCATGGTTTGTTTCTAAATCGTTGCTAGCATTTTAGAGAAACCTTCTCCAGATGGAGGTGGGTGATTTGAGGACTGACAAAGAAAACATTAGAAGAACCAAAGCAGAACAGTTAATAGAAATGAGCTTCCAGTGATTAAACTTTTTTCTCTGGTCTTTTCAGATCGCGGAAGTAAAGAGAATAGGCATAAACCGTGGGAAATTTCCGCCAACTTAGGAAGAAATAAACAATAGAATTAATAATTCATAGCCACCCAAAGTGAGAGCCCAAGGAGTTACACGGTCAAAGGATCTAGTCCCATTTGTCTGGTGACAGCCTCATCTCCTCCTGAAAAGGACTAGGTCACTCTTAAACAATACAAGTATCCTTAGGAAGCTAAAAAGTGCATGCAAATGGAATTTTTATATATCAGGTAATTTTAGAAGTATATCACTGGTTAAACTTTTTTCTATTTTTCAAATTTTCTTTAGTAAGAGTGTACTCCTTTTACGATAATATATATATATATATATATATGTCAATTAGAAAATAAATTTAAAAGAAGGAAATGCACTTAGAGTGTGGGGATGGAGGTGTCCCTGGATAGTACAAATGATTAATGCACTTGGCCACTGACCAAAAGTTTGGCCATTCAAGTGAACCCAGGGGCAGCTTAGAAGAGAGAGCAGCGAACGACTGCTCTCGTGTCAGCCACTGAACACCCCACGGAGCACAGTTCTACTCCGACACACGTGGCGTCAGGTGTCGGCTTTGTGTTTGGCTCTTCTTGACTGTCACTGGTTTTTTGTGGGATGGGTCCTCCGTTGTAAGAAATTGTACAGTGTGAGAATTTTTCTGTTCTGCAGGTAGTGATGCAGATGCAGATCTAATGCATCCTAATGCATCTGTCATCTAAGTTTACAGTTTATTGGTGGGGGGAAGGATGGAGTGTCAGTAGTACATCTCACCTACCGAAGTCCAACACCCTGCTCTACCAAAACACAGCCAGCCCTCATCAGTAGGTATTGGACTCTCACTGTTCCAAGCTCACCCAGTTGTCCTGTTTTCTGACTGCTGTCCCTGGGAGTTGAAGACACCCACGTGCTCCTTCCTTCAGTTGGCAGACATGGACTTGGGGCATTTCTGGCCTGTGAGGGGCCTGGGTCACAAGAATGAATAATGTCTTTGCCCCCAGCCCAGGGCCCTGGCTGCAGCTGCAGCCAGTGAGGGCAACTCTGGTGGCCTGAGCTTTAGTACTTGTCTGGGATGTTTGGTTTTATGCCTGTGTGTCTGTTTTGTTGGTGGAAGAGGGTGGGGAGGGATTCTTAGAAAAGGGAAGGAGATATCCTCAGCATTACTGAAAACGGAAATAAGGAATTATCAGTTCAGGGTCAGTAGAAGCCACAGGGCCTGACTTCCTCCTGCCTACTCCTCTAGAGTGACTTTGTTTTGCTTTGAAAGGCCTGAAAGCAACTAGAGAGAAATTGTTCTGGGGTGGAGCTTTTAACTGGGAGTTCAGAAATCCCTCAGGCATTCATGGTAGACTTTGGGAAGAGTGTCTGTGAAGCTCCTAAAATTATAAATCATGTTAATAAATACTTCTGTGTATTTGTCCATAGACAAGGATGTGTAGCTTAAGTTATATGTCACAAAGTGATCCA
Organism: Orycteropus afer afer; assembly: GCF_000298275.1. Classification (NCBI taxonomy): domain Eukaryota; kingdom Metazoa; phylum Chordata; class Mammalia; order Tubulidentata; family Orycteropodidae; genus Orycteropus; species Orycteropus afer. The sequence goes on along the minus strand of NW_006921909.1, from coordinate 1,605,238 downwards.
ACCAAAATCAAAATCAGAACCAAACTCACTGCCATTGAGTCAATTCTGACTCATAGAGACCCCCATTGACCCCGATTGGGTTTCGGGTTTCCAAGGCTGTAAATCTTTGTGAAGCAGACTGCCTCATCTTTCTCCCACCAAGCAGCCGGTGGGTTTGAAACACTAACCTTTTGGTTAGCAGCCAAGTACTGTAACCACTGCACTGCCAGAGCACCTCAAAGTGATCCAGAAGTCCATAATTTTAACAGTTTAAGAACCAGTTCTAGGGTGAGGACTTCAAGCTTGAGTTGTACATCTTGGTCTTGGCCATAACTAGGGAATTATTCCTGATGGGTGACATGTGCATGTAGTAGAAGCATTGTTGTTGTCTTCGTTGCACCCACAGAAGTCCATGCTGTAGAACAGGGAAGGGAAGTTTACTTCTGTAAGTGGAAATCTACAGCCCTACAGTTTTGTTGTAATGCCTCCTGTTCTCCCCACTCTCCACTTAGCTCTATATTATCTGAAGAGTCCACCAACTGCGGTGAATGCGGACGTCTCTCTTACCTCATCCTTCTGTGAGTACTAAGAAAACCTGGTTGATTTTTCCTTGCCATGGAAGGTTGAATATAACTCAAGTTTTCATGATGGTGACAAGAGAAGACATTGATAATGGACTACCAAGTGGCTGTTTATTTTGTGCCTGACCTTCCCCAGGGTCCCAGAGTTGATTCTTGTTTCTCTTCGCATTATACATTTTCTCTGGGTGATTTATTCCAAACCTATGGCTTCCAGTGACCTCTCAATTTGTCATATCAGCCTTCATCTCTCATCTTTTGGGCTCTTAACCGTCTTATTGTGGTTGTTCCACAGATCCATCAAACTCACTGTAGAAAGGACTTGGGGATGGCATCTTCTGACCTCTAACTTCACAAGAGGAAGACAGAATCACCATCAACAGCCCAAAACTTATTCCTATGAGACCAGACATGCCACTATCCTCCAGCCTTTTTACCAGCTGTCTCTCCCACGGCACTCACTACTTCTCTGCTGGGTTTGATAATTCGTTGCAGTTGGCCACACAGAACTCACAGACAATAGTCATGATTATGGGTGTTTATTAGGGAAGTAACAGTTTACAAGTCAGGTTCAGGAATGCTTTCAGGATACAGTTCTTCAATCAGGACAGTCTCCCTTTAGGCATTGCCTTTCTGGCCTTTGGCCTCTTGGCCTGGCCTCTGCCCTGCTCAGGCAAATATTACAAAGTTCTTTTTGCTCTACCGATAGGTATGCCTAGGTGCACCCTACTCTGTCGGCAAGCCTCGTGCCCAAGGGCATCCAGCTTTCTGGCTCTGTGGGCCAGGCAAGCCCACAGCTCTGTCTTGTGCCTCTTGATTTCTCAGCTGGGTCTCTGTTGGGTCATTTCTGCCAGGTCATCTCTGCAGGGCTGTCTCTACCAAGGAGGTCTAGTGCAGGGATCTCAGGTCCAAGGACGCACTTCACCTCCAGCTCTTCTCTCTTGATGGCAGTGAGATCCCCTCTCTGCCTCTAGGAGGGCTTATTTTAAGCTTGGCAGATTGACAAAACTAACCAATCCCAACATCAGAGTTCTGCACACCTTATTTGCATGGTCCCACCCAGTAAAGCAGTGGGAGTTAGAAAGACTGTGGCTAGAAAAGTCATGCCAAGTAATTCACTGCATTGCACTCACTGTGTCTGGACTCATCATATCCTACTGCCCCTCTACCATTCTTCCTCTTGCTGTCCTTATTTTGCTGAATGACACAACAATCTATTCACTTTTCCCAGGGTCCTTTTCATTTAACTCCATCAGTTTATATGAGTTCCAAAGAAACTTTATTCCAGAAACTTTATTCCAGTGTCCTGTTGATCTTATATCCTAAACGACTCATAAAAGCATCCCTACTCTGATCCCACATCTTACATTGTCTGATTACTTATTAGTTGGTATTCCTACCCTCTCATCTACTTTTCTTTTTTTTAACATTTTATTGTGCTTTGTATGAAGGTTTACATAATAAATTAGTTTTCCAATCAACAGTTCTTGCACAAATTGTTCCATGACATTGGTTGTAATCCCTGCAATGTGTTAATATACTCCCTGTTTCCTCCCTGGGTTTCCTGTTTCTTTTGTCCAGTTTTCCTATCCCTCCTTGCCTTTTCCTCTTTGGTTTTGGGCAGATGTTATTCTTTTGGTCTCATAGAGTTGATTGTTTTAAGGAGCACATTCTTCAGGGTGTTGTTTATTTTACTGTCCCCCTATCATTTGGCTAAAAGGTGGCCTCTAGGAGTGTCTTCATTTTCAAGTTAGAATGTTGTCTCACAGCAGTAGTCTTGAGGGTTCCTCTAGTCACTTTCAGTCCAGTGACTCTGGTCTTTTCTTTTGTTGTTGTCTTTGAAAAATGTGGAACAAAATGAAAAGACAAGCAGCAACAACAATAAAAAAAAGCCCATATTTCTTATTGCTCCAGGATGATATTTCTAAAATACAAATTGAATCATGTTACTTTCCCACTTAAATAGTTTAATTGATCTTTATTACCTTTGTGGCAAAAGTCAACCTTCTTGGCATGGCCTACAAGGCCCTGTCTGACCTGACTGCTAATCTTACCAGCCTCTTGTCTTACTACTCTCCTTCTGGCCCATTGCTTCAGTCAAACTGGAGATGGATGTAAAAATCAGGTATATTTGTTACACAGACTTTTTGATAATCAGCAATGATTTTGCATGTTAACCACACCAAAACAAAAAACAAAAACTCACTGCTATCAAGTTGATTCCAACTCATAGTGACTGCCGTTGGGTTTCTGAGGTGGTAAATCTTTATGAAGTAGATTACCCCATCTTCCTTCTGTGGAGTAGCTGGTGGATTTGAGCCACCAGCCTTCTGGTTAGCAGACAAATGCCTTAGGCACGGCACCACCACATTGACAAATAAAATGGCACATTTTAAATGGCCATATCTGAATGTCTTGCTTTGCTCTCACAGATGCTGCACTGCCAGCGTGGATGTCCTTCCTTTCTACCTGTGACCGCTACCTTGAACTAATTTCTGTTCATCTTTCAAGCCCCTGCCCAGGTGTCATCCTTCCTCAGTTATTCTCTGACCAAAATTGGTCCAGGGGCCATTCCTCTGTGTATTGTTGGTGAGTTTTCCTGGGTAGTACTAATCACACTGTATCGTGGCTGTTTTTTTATTTTTCTTTTTTTCACACTCCCAAGGCAGGGCTGGGTCTTGATGCTCTCTCTGTCCTTATAATCTCACATATGCCTGGCAGTAGGAGAAGCTCAATGCTTATTGACTGAATAGAGAAATAAAGAAGCAAATGGGTGATGTTTTGTGACAATCAAAATTCTAATACCTGGAAGAATTTCACTGAGTACAAATAACTCATTCCAAAAAGACCTATTAGATCTTCTCTTCTAGTTCCAGTTTATGTGGCATTGCATACCAGTATTGATTGCTGCCTAAGTTTAAACTTCCTGCATTGGCTACCTCCTAGGCACCACCTCAGATCCTCTTAGCCCACCTGTTTCTGGGCTACGGTAGTGACAGCTCTACTGGACTGTACATTCTGCCATCTGAGGCCACTGTTGGGGTTTGCCACCACTTCTGGATTTAGACAAAGTGCTGCACTGCAGGGCATGGGAGCTGGCTTCTCATCTGTTTCTGAAGGGGCCAGATAGTGCAGAAGTGTGGGGAAGTTGGGTCCCCATGGAGTGAATCTTGGTAGGTGGGGAACAAAAAATGGTAGGGCAATGGCAGATACCTTCTTTCTTCTGATACCCCTCCAATAGATGCTTTCGAGACTCATTAGTTCCTCACGGCCTCTCTGGAGATGTCCCATATGACCAGGCAGCAAGCCATGTTTCTTATAAGTCATGGCCAGCTCAGGCTCACTCCCTCTTATGTTTGCTTTCCCTCTCTCTGCCTCACTTCTTCCCTCACTCTGGTTACCCTGCGATTGCTGTAAATCACAAGCATAAAAGCTTGGACACAGGTTCTGTTTCTGAGGAGCTCAGCCTTTCAGACCTGCTACTACTACCCTAGAGAGACGCTGTCCAGTGAAGGTAGAAGAAGAGAGGAATGCCACAGCCCCAGCGTCTCTAGTGTGTGGGTCTGGCAGGGTGTGGATCTAGCTGGGAGTCCAGGCTTCAACCATGCAAGTCCTGTGCTACTTTCTCCCTTAGCAGAGTGGCACTGGCCACCTTCATTTAGGGAAGCTGGGCAAACAAGCTCATTAGTAGAAAAAGATCCATATACTGGATCTGCTTCCTAGTCCCTGTGCAGGCTGGCCATCCAGCCCATGATTTCCTGTTTAAAAATTGTTAATGAAAAAAATTAAATACACACCCACACACCCGTACCTTTAGATGTCAGTGATCCAACAGAATATCATATTGCTGTTGTTAGCTGCCATTGAGCCAGCGCTGACTTACGGTGATCTTATATGTAACTAAAACACAGCCAGTCCTGGGCCACCTTCATGATTGTTGGTGTGTTGAGTCTGTAATATGTACTGGGTTTAAATCCAGACTCCACCATTTACTTCTTGTGTGTCCTTGAGAAAGCTGATTCAAGCTGCAGGTCTCCTCATCTGGAATGCAGACATTAGTAAGGTGTGTCATATCATGGAGCTTATCACGGCTTATACACATGATCATCTTAATCTAATCTTTAGATTAGATAAGATAATACATGTAAAACACTTGACACAGTAACTTACAGAGTAAGCATTCCAAAAATGTGAACCAAAAAACCAAACCAAACGCACTGCCATTGTTTCTGAGGCAGTAAATCTTTATGGAAGTAGAAAAATATTACCTGTAGTTATTATTATCCTTGTTTGAAAGTATAAGAGTGCTGAGAGTTTTAAGTCCTATATAGGAAATATATTTTAGGTGAGAGTGCATAGTCTTGAGAGGTTTTATTGGACTTTCAAGAGATATTTGCTTAGTCTGGACATTTTTTATAGGTAATGAAAGTTTCAGGTCTAGTTTTAATCTTGTCAAAACAGGTGGGAAGATGTGATAAAAGGCCTCTATGAAAGTAGTGTTTACCTGCTGGGCATTTTATTTTCTCACCTCTGTTGGAGAACTAGTGAGAACAACTTATGTTTTAGACTAGTTAAGTCTGTTTCCCATCATCCAGGTGTTTTCAAGGTCTTTGCAAGTAAGTTTATATCAATCCCACATTCTAAGTGTGGAAACAAAAGCAGAAAGGTTTTGCCGTTGTGCTGTGGTCATTCAGAAAGTTTGTGGCAGAGAGAATCCCAGGAAGTAGCTAGCCTCTTGCCCTTCATGTGAAGTGCGTTTTAGTTTGTGCCAACTAAAGAGAAAAGTGAGTCCCATGTAATCAGGATTAACAATGTATATGCTGGTATTTTATTTTTATTTTTATTTTTTTTTTGCCTCTTTGACAAAGCTATATTAAGAGTCATTAAACTTTACACTGTTATCATGGTTTATTATTAACTCATTACCATTGGACTTCCAGTCCAGCTATCCTACTTTATTCCCAAACAGCTTGTTGCTTTCCTTCTGTGTAACCGTGATAAGTAGTGGGATATTATGACAAAGGACGTGGTCCCCCCTTAAGTAGATAACACCTCAGTGAACTTTCACAAGAGGCACCAGTGACCATCCAAGTGTGTCTATCTCTATAGCATTCCATACTAGGGAAACTTCCCTTCTTATTGAAAATTCTCTCTTGGCTTCTATGACCTTGGAGTCCTGTGGTTTTTCTTTGTTTCCCTGCCTGGCTGCTCTTTCACTTCGTTGTGTTGTTGGGTGTCGTTGAATTGATTCTGACTCATAGTGACCCTATGTGACAGCGCAGAACTGCACCACAGGGTTTTCTTGGCTACTACTAGTCTTTACTGAAGCAGAGTACCAGCTCTTTCTCTTACAGAGCTTCTGGGTGGGTTTGAACCACCAACCTTTTGGTTAGCAGCCAAGTGTATAACCCTTGCGCCACCAGAGCCCTTTCTGTCACTTTGTTGTTGTTGTTGTTATATGCCGTCGATTCGTCTCCGACTCACAGCAATCCCCTCCTTGGGTTTCCAAGGCGGTATCTCTACTGAAGTAGATTGCCCAGTCTTCCTTCTGAGGAGTGGCTGGTGGGTTTGAACCGCCAACCTTATTTCTCTCTGTGCCTCCTCCTCCTCTGTGTGTGGGCATGCTCCATCTTCTTTGTCCATCTTTTTAATTCCTTGGTTGATAACCTGGAGTCCCTGGGTGGTGCAAATGATTAATGTGCTTGACTATTAACTGAAAGGTTGGAGTTTCAGGTCTGCCCAGCGGGACCTCAGAAGAAGGATCAGGCAATCTGCCTCTGAAAGATCAGCCATTGCAGACCCTGTGCATGAGCGCTCTACTCTTACTCACGTGAGGTTTCTGTGAGTCGGAATTGACTTGATGATAACTGGTTATTGATAAACCTAGTCACTTCCTTGCCTTCGTGTATCATCCTTTTCCTGGATGATTCCAGATTTTCTTTTTTTAACCTGAATTTTTCTCTAGGCCCCAAATCTACATTTTCTACATCTACCTCTTTTTGTTTCATAAGTTTTGAATCTCAATATATCCCAAATAAAACTCATTCCGCACTCCCACCCTTAATTAACTCCACACCTTAACCTATCACTCCTGATTTCCTTAGGATATTTCTTGGGAATTCTCTGCCCTCAATTCAGCCACTAATAATGGCTTTACCGTTCTTCTGATCACCTATGTTTAATTGGTATTTCCTATCATTGTGTTTCTTTTATTCATTCTTGAAT
>NW_006921909.1:1596822-1597381 GCF_000298275.1 Orycteropus afer afer | reverse complement strand
CCCAACCTTCCTTCCGAGGAGTGGCTGGTGGGTTTGAACCACCAGCCTTCTGGTTAGCAGTCAAGTGCCTTAGGCACTACTGTGTGAAGTTCATCAGAGAGCCACCCACTAAGCTTGTGATTTATGACCTGGAACTCTATTTTTCTTTACTCCTCATTATTATTGGTGGTAGGGAGTGTTTACAGGAGCTTCTAAAATAAAATCCTGTGTTGCTGCAGCTGTGCTGATAAATTGAGATAATCCTGGGCTCCTGTATCACCCCAGAACTCCTCTAGATCTGGTTTTGATATGGCCTGAAGAAGTTGGTGGCAGCCCTCATCACACTGCTGCCCCTCATTTAGGAAATAGCCAGATTTGGGCACACTGGCAGTGAGACACTGGCTGATGCCTGTACAGCGATGCTCAGGTTCCCTGGTGCACTTCACCAGGCAGGTTGCTGTCTTCAGCTATACTGGGCACCACACATGTAGATGACCATGTGGATGGGGCCTCCAGTTTGTACAATGTGATGGTCCTGCTTCTGGTACCTTCTCTCAATCTCGCTTCCAGATCAAGCAGT
>NW_006921909.1:1592989-1595487 GCF_000298275.1 Orycteropus afer afer | reverse complement strand
GCTTTCATTATTAATAGTATTTGAAGACCTTCATGAATATGAGATCTCTGGCAACTCGGCCTTTCTGAATTCCGTATTGTTTATTTTGTTATCACCAACATCCTGCATAGGGCCAGGGTTTGATATGTTGTAGGCTTTTGGTGTTGGTTGGTTGACTGCATGAGTCAATGAATAGTTGAAATAGAGAGGAAGAGAAGGGAAGGAGAGGAAAAGAAAAAAATACAAGCAATTGTATAGATACACATCATTTTGTTTATCCATTCACCTTGATGAATACTTGGGTTGTTTCCAGCTTTGGCTACTGGGAAGAATGCTGAAGTCAGCATTGGTATACAAGTACCTGTTTGACTTCCTGCTTTCATTTCTTTGGGGTGTATACCTAGGAGTAGAATTTCTATGCCATATGGCAGTTCTGTTTTCAACTTTTTGAGGAATCACCAAACTATGTTCCTCAGTGACTGTACCATTTTACGTTCCCACCAGCCATGGGTGAGGGTTGGATTTTTTTTTTTCTCCATAGCAAGAAATACAGAGATGAATGATCATTATATGATCATATAATAAATGATTCAGTGACTCAGTGACATTAGGATCACTGACCCTGTAATTCTTGTTCTGTCCTTCATGGTTGTAATATAGGTACTGCAACTTCAGCCATTACAAGCATATTCAAGACAGGAAAAAAGAGAAGCTAAGAAGGATGAGGGCTGCTTGAGTTGCATCTGCCTCCTTTATTGGGAAAGCAAGACAAAACAAACATAAAAACACTTTTTAAGAACTGTATTTCTTAGCATCCCTCCGTTTATGTCTCATTGGTTAGAAGTTGGTCAAGTGGTCCCCTCTAGGTGTCGTGAAAGCAGGGAATAGGTTTGTTGTGATTGGCTGAAACCTATCATGATCCATCCTCTGGTGATGGATGGTGAGGGGAAGCAGCTAACGCTGTCTTGTATATGTGTTTTCTAGAAGGCAGAATGTGAGGTGGTGTAAAAAGTGCAGAATTTAGAGTCAGGAGATTTAGGATCTTGTTCCCACTCTGTCACTGATTACCTGTGTGACCTTACACTAGCCACACAACCTCTCTGAGCCTCTTTCCTTAACTATCAAGGGGAATATCTGCCTTACTTACCTCAAGGTTATTGTAAAGATGGGTTGAGATGAAGTTCTTTGCATTCTGGGAGCATATACTTAATTGTAATTTTTGGTAAATCTGTGGTACAAAAGAATTAATTTATTCTAAGGAATATATATATTTGTACTTTAACATCTCTGAAAATAAATGCATTTCACAATCTATGGTTTCAGTGAAATACAGTAGTAATATTTTATGAAGCTTCTTGAAAAACCTTCAGGTTATACCTAGGGAATAGGACCACTATTGGGACCCAAAAGACTCCTGTAGGATCTCCAGAAACTGACAGTCTCGTGTTGGAACATCCAAAGCAAGAGACTCAAACATCTCAGATATAGATGAGAAAAAATGATCCACACTAAGTGGCTGATATCATCCAGGCAGAATGTTAATATCCCCATTCCAAAAATATGAAACTGAGGTAAGCCAGTATGAGTTTACCAGGGTGAAGTAAGCCAGGACCTTGTAAGAGTTCAAGATACTGGAAAGCATTCTGCAGACTTTAAAGCTTGACCTCCTACTGGCCATTCACCAGATGTGACAAATTGTTTAGGTGCCTAAGCATGCCATTCACAGTCACTGCCTTCAGGAATGTACCAGAGATCAGAGGCAATCCCGAACCTGTTTTCCAAACCACATATGACTTAGATCCTTGACTCTGAATATGGGGCTATAGAGTTGTTGGATAGCTCAACCATCAGGGTTGATTATTTTGAAGAAAAATCAGCCAATAGAATATCTCATTATTATAACTTTGGGATATGCGTATATTGGCTACTAACCAAAAGGTTGGCAGTTGGAGTCCACCCGGAGGCATCTCAGAAGACAGGCCTACCAGTCTGCTTTTGAAAGATCACAGCTGTGAAGACCTTGTGGACAACAGTTCTACCCTGAAATACATGGGGTCACCATGAGTCGAAATCGACTCAATGGTAATTGATTTTTGGTGCATCTTCCTAGGAGTCCCTGGGCGGTACAAATGTCTAACGTGTGGCTGCTAACTGAGAGATTGGAAGTTTGAGGCTACCTGGAGGCACCTCAAAAGAGAGTCCTGGTGATCTACTTCCAAAAAGTCAGCCATTGAAAAGAAAATTATTGAGCACAGTTCTACTCTGACACACATGAATTTTCCAAGAGTATGAGTTGATCCAACAGCAACTGATTTTATTTAAATATATATAATGCATATCTGTATATGTTATGTATATATGTATTATGTTGTTGTTGTTGTTAGGTGCCATCGAGTCAGCTCCGACACAGTGACCCTGTGTACAACAGAACAAAACACTGCCTGGTCCTGTGCCATCCTCCCAATCCAGGGTATCAATCCATCTCACTGAGGGCCTTCCCCTTTTTCACTGACCCTCCA
>NW_006921909.1:1591457-1592484 GCF_000298275.1 Orycteropus afer afer | reverse complement strand
CAAGTTCCTTTTGGCGTTCTTCCTCATATCTTTTATCATATTGTTTGATTTGAGGTTGAGGTCAAATGCCTTTCAGTTCCTTAGTTTTCATTGGAAATTGGAAGAGGATTGGTTAGTCACTTTCCTTTTCTTTGTCCCTTTTTTCTGTGTTGCCTTTCCCTTTACCCAGATTTGATACTTTTCCTTTCCCTCGCTTCCCATCCCTGGTTACCATCAAATAATGTTTCTTTCCATGTGTAAATCTTTCCTTCTGTTTTTAAAATATGAAATATTTACAAGAAAGAATGAAAAAAAATGGTGTAAAAAGAACAATAATCAGCCAGGCTCATTTACCTCCCTTTCTCTTATGGGAGCATCAAAGCACTTGCTAATTAAGAAAGAATGTGTGTGTGTGTGTGTGTGTGTGCATGCACACATGTTCTTCACTGAACCCTGTTCGGGCTGTTATTGTGAACTCTTCTCTCTCATAAAGGAAAAGAATTTGGAAGAATTAGAGTGAAGAGAAGGGATGTTCCAGTCCTTTATCTGTAAATCATGTCTTTGTCATTTGGCAATAGGGCCTGCTAGGCTTCTTATGGCAAAACAGCATGGTTATTTCAAGTTCCTGAGTAAACCTTTGTGATTTTGATAGTCCACTGTGATGGAGGTCTCAAAGTATAAAACCATGCTTGATATTCTCTTGTGATGGGTGCAATGCTAAGTACATAATGTTGTTGTTGTTTTTGTTGTGTACTGTCAAGTCAGACCTGACTCATAGTGACACCTCCTTGGTTGCCGAGGCAGTATCACTACGGAAGTAGATTGCCCAACCTTCCTTCCAAGGAGTTGTTTGATGTCTCAATAGTGGTTATTTAGAGAAAGTGCTAAAGAAATAGAACTTAGAATCCATTCAGTCTTTTTCTTCCCATTCTTCTTTTCTTCCTAGTTTTCCTTTTGACTCTTAGATGCTTGTCCCCAGTCAGAGAAAAGCTGAGGCTGGAATTGGGGGTTTAAAATTGGCATTCCAAACCAAAACAAACTCACTGCC
>NW_006921909.1:1589282-1590232 GCF_000298275.1 Orycteropus afer afer | reverse complement strand
TCAAGACCTTTCTCACAGCATCTTCTTATATACTGCAAGGAGATCATATCCCTAAGGCAGCTACTCAGCTGCTCACAGTAGATTCTATCATGGCGTTGATAACCAGTCTCGTCATGGGGAAAACTACTACATCTAGCTGCCCAACCACTCAAAACCTGGCCCAGCCAAGTTGACACATAACCTTAATTCCCACAGGTGTTTTCATGAAATTTGCACTCTAGTTTTGGGACTTCATTAACTAGGTATGTAACCTTGACCAAGTCCTTTAACAACATCAGTGAGGACTATGGTTGATGTTTATCAAGGGTTAGAAATGGGGCCTGCCCCACAGTAAGCTAACCTGCCATTATTATCTTTGTCATTGTTTACCCAGTGCTAAGCACTTGATGTGCATTATCTCACTTAATCCTTAGAATTATGAAGTGAGTGTTGTTAATGTCCTTGCTAGACAGAGCAAACTGAGGCTTCAAGAGGTTAAACAATGAGTCCCAATCCAGGCAGCCTAAAAGCTGGGCCCACGCGCTCAGTTTCTGTTGCTACACATAACTTCCTTAGGTTTCAGTTTTCCCATTTGTAAAGCTTGGAAGTTGAACTATTAGTTTTTGAAAGCTTCCAGCTCTTTAAAAACTTGTAGATGCTTTTCCTGTTACCCTTCCCCTCCCTCCCTTCTCCCTGCTCCCTTCCCCACTCATCCCTGAGTTTTGCTGGGTGCATCATCACGGGATTGGCAGCCCGTTCCCTCATTGAGTTATGATGCTGCGTGTGTCAGCACATGGATTTGTGGCTTTTCTTTTTTTTCCGCCTGGTTTATGTGCTGCTGTTGTGGTGAGAGGAGGAATTTGACTCTTCAGTTTTACTGCCTTATCTTGGCCTGCAGCCATTACCTCACTGAGTGACACTCACAATTGATAGGGCTTGAAAGGCTTTGAGGACAGAAGCCAGTGGCAATC
>NW_006921909.1:1586618-1588082 GCF_000298275.1 Orycteropus afer afer | reverse complement strand
ATTTAATGGGACATGCTTTCATTTCACCATCTCATAAAAGAAAGTGAAAGTGCTTTGAGAAGTTTCAGTATTTGTTATACAATGACAGCATTATATTATAAATAAAAGTATTTGTAAAAAAACACAGATTGTTGTTGTTGTAATTGATAAAATTTGTGTAATTGCTTTTAAGTCTGATATGAAACTTGTCCAGAGCTCTTTATACTCCAGGCAGATATTTGGGTATGAGAAATGGGGGCAAGACAGAAGCAGAGAGAGGTAAGGCAAGCTGCAAACCATTTCAAGCCCTACTGTGGGCTGTGCTGAAAGTCCTAGACGTGTGTGGATTGGAACTAATGTGAAGATTAACTTTTACAATTTTATTATCTTTTTAAAACAGATTTCTGCTTAGCTGATTTACCAAAGTCAAGAGGGCTAATTTCTCTACGTGCTGGGTGCTGTCCTCTGCAAGTCCACTGGACCTCCACCCCAGACGTTACTCTGGGGTCCACCTGAGGCTAGCAGTGTGAAAATGACCAGTACCTTCCTAGCATGACGACCTTTGACCATGTGATTGCTACCCACCAATCGGAGTGGGTCTCCTTCACTGAGGAGCCACCCTGTCCTCTCTCTTCTGAGGGTAAGATTGCCAGAAAACTATACCTGTTTGTTAGGGCTTTTAATTAGTCATTGTGTTGGATCTTCTTATTTAAAAAAAAAAAAAAGTTAGTTTGTCATTTTCTTGAGATGCATGAATTCTTCTCCTTAGAAGCCAGGAGGACATAACTTAGGAACTTTAGGAACATGAGCAAGAACTTAGAAATGCTGAAAGTGTTGGCCTTTTACTCCCAAGAAATAAAAGCTTAATATTTACAAAGGACTTTATTCTCAGCCCTTTTGGTTGTTACTCTGAAGAGCAGTTTGGATTTTCTCAATTTTTAAAGCCTAGTTCTTAGCCAGGGTTCTAATCCTGGCTTCATCACACATGTGTCAGTTGCTCCCAGGTGGTGGTGGTGGTGTTAGATGCTGTCAAGTTGGTTCTGACTTGTAGTGATCCTGTGCACAACAGAACAAAACACTGCTGGTCCTGCACCATCCTCATAATCATTGCTATGCTTGATCCACTGTGGCAGCCACTGTGTCAGTCCACCTCATTGAGGGTCTTTCCCTTATTTGTTGACCCTCTATTTTACTCAGCACGATATCTTTCGCCAGGAACTGGCCCCTTCTGACCAAAGTATGTGAGACGAAGTCTCTAAGGAGTAGTCTGGCTGCATCTGTTCCAAGTCAGATTTGTTCATCTTTCCGGCAGTCCATGGTGTTTTCAGTATTCTATGCCAGTTGTTGTTGTTTGTTGTTAGGTACCATCAATTTGGCTCCAACTCTTAGTGACCCTGTGTACAACAGAACAAAACACTGTCCAGTCCTGTGCCAGCCTCACAATCCTTGCTATACTTGACCCCATCATTGTAACCAGTGTGTCAG
>NW_006921909.1:1582114-1582628 GCF_000298275.1 Orycteropus afer afer | reverse complement strand
AGCCACGTGGCTAGTGAGTCCTTGAAATGTGACTAGTCTGAATTGAGATGAGCTGAAACTATAAAATATACACTGAATCTCAGAGACTTAGTAAATAAATAGCCAAGTATCTCATTAATAATTTTTATATTGAACACTTGCTAGAATTATAACATTTTTATTAAAATGTGTATTACTTTATTTTATGATGTATATTATTAAAATAATTTTACTTCTTTTTTTTAATGTGGCTACTAGAAAATTTAAAATTACCTACTTGGCTTCCTGATTACATGCACATGGACCAATTTGTTTGGCTACTGATGGGAGAGAGGAGTTTCATATTGGTCTTTTGGTTTCTTTTTAAAAAAATTTCATACAGTAAATTTGACATTTTTGGGTGTACAGTTGATGAATTTTAATACATGTATAGATATGTGTAACCATCACCACAGTGAGGATACAGTTCAGTTTTTTAGGAAAAGTTTCTTGAAAACTGTTAAATGTTGTGTCTGTTCCAGACTGGGAAAGTGAT
>NW_006921909.1:1576234-1581574 GCF_000298275.1 Orycteropus afer afer | reverse complement strand
AAGTGTCTTAGCCACTATGCTACCAGAGCTCCCAGATATTGACTTAGGGATATGAAAAGGTTAGGAAAACAATGCTTTAGCATAAAGGCAAGATAGGCATGTCTCTTTCCTCTCCCCCACTCACTGGTCACTCACAATCTGCCCTTTGCTGTTCTGATGACAGCTCTGAAGAGTAGCCTTCCTCACCATAATGGTGGTTTCTGGTATATGTTTCAGGGGGCACCGAAGAGCACCTCCAAGGACTGTCATCTTCCTCAGACCAGTCCGAAACCTCCTCCAGGGAGAACCATGTTGTGGATGGAGGCTCCCAGGACCTTTCCCCCTCAGAGCAGGATGATTCCTCGGAAAAGATAGGCCTCATCTCTGAAGTGGCCTCCCTTCCTGAGAGCCCTGGACAGCCCACTCCTGACCTGGCGTCAGCCATCAGCAACTGGGTTCAATTTGAGGATGACACACCCTGGACCAGCACATCATCACCTCATAAAGAAGCAGGTGAGACAGGTGGCAAGGCCAAGAAGGGTTCTGGCTTAGGGATGTGCTCACTGAGGAGGGCGGGGGCCACATTCCATGAACGGTCTATAAGGTGCCAAGATTCCATTTAATATAGTCTCAAGCCATATAGGAGAAAGCAGATAGGGAGCTCATCTGGTTTAATTCTGTAACTGGTTTATTGATGTAAACAGGGAAGCATTTATGTCTTCTGGGCCACTTCCAGTCTAGCACCCTTGCCCTGGCTGCTGACCTGTCTTTGGAAACATGCATATATATTGATAATATGTATGGTATATATTCATAGCCACCCCTTCTTGGGTTTCCAAGGCTGTATCTCTATGGAAGTAGATTGCCCAGTCTTCCTTCCAAGGAGTGGCTAGTGGGTTTGAACTGCCAGCCTTCTGGTTAGCAGTCAAATCCCTTGTGCAGTGCACCACCAGAGCTCCCATTTATCTATTAGGAATTGGAATTATATTTAATCAGCACCTTAATTATAAGTTCCTTACAAGTAGAAATGAATGTCTGTCTCAAAGTGTGGATCACACACTTACTCTAATCGAGTTCAGTGTACTTTGTTAAACGGAGATTCTGTGTCCCTTGACCTCTTTTAAATTTCTTAATTTATCACATTTGAATGGCCAGAAGTTGTTGGTAGTGGGTGTTGGTGATAATTGCACAACATGAATGATGTAACTGGTATCGCTGAATTTATATGTGAAAAAATGTAGAATTGGCAAATACTGTGTTTTATAAAGATTGATCTATCTATCTATCTATTTATCTATCTATCTCTGGAAGCACAGTGCCTAAGGCATCTGACTGCTAACCAGAAGGTTGGTGGTTCAAACTCACCAGCCACTCTGCAGAAGCAGGACTGGGCAATCTACTTCCATAAAGATTTACTGCCTCAGAAACCCAAAGGGGATTGCTATGAGTTGGAACTGACTTTTATAAAACCCACTGCCATCAAGTCGGTTCTGACTTATAGCAATATATCCACAACATTTAAAAAAAAAAAGTAAATGGCCGAAAATTGGACTGTGGAATGAGTGAAGCGAATTGTTAGTTTCCACTCTGGAGACCAGGTTACTTATTTCATGGTGCCTTGGCACTTAGCAAGATTGATTAGATAATCTTTGAGGCTTTATTAATTTTCTGTTTGCTACAATAAGAAATTACAACAAACTAAGTGGCTTAAACAATGCAAATTTATTATCTTACAGCTCTTTAGTTCATAATTCCAACATGTTCTCAGTGAACTAAGATCAATACATCACAAGGGCTACATTCCTTTCTGGAGGCTCTAGGGCAGAATCTGTTTCCTCGTCCTTTCCAAATTCTAGAAACCACCCACATTCCTTGGCTCAGGGCCCCCTTCCTCCATCTTCCAAGCCAGCAGTGTTGTGTCTGTCTGTGCCTTTTTTCTATAGTCATATTTTCTTCTGCTTGGATTTTTCTGCTTCCCTCTTCCATTTTTAAGGACCCTTATGATTACATTATCCAGGTTCTACCTGTATAATCCAAGATAATCTCCCCAACACAAGGTCTTTAACTTAATCACAACACAGTTCTCGGGGATTACAATGTAGACATCTTTAAAAAAAACCCTGAGATCGAGTTGATTCTGACTCATAGTAACCCTATAGGATAGAGTAGAACTGCCCCAAAGTGGCATCTTTGTAGAAGCAGCTGCCTCACCTTTGTCCCATGGAGTGGCTGGTGGGTTCGAACTGCTGACCTTTTGTTTAGTAGCCTGATGCCTTAACCACTGCACTACCAGAGATCCTGTACACATCTTTAAAACCAAAAAACCAAACACACTACCATCGAGTCAGATCTAACTTATAGGGGCCTTTCCTTGGATTTCTGAGGTGGTATTGCTACAGAAGTAGATTGCCCAGTCTTCCTTCCAAGGAGTGGCTGATAGGTTTGAACCATGAGCCTTCTGGTTAGTAGTCACATGCCATAGGCACTATGCCATCAGAGCTCCTGTGGACATCTTTGAGGGACCATTATTCTGCCTATCACAGAGACCTACTAGCGAAAGAAAAGGAATTTTTTTTTTTTCCCCTCTGTTAGGAGGATAAATGTTTGGCTAGTTT
This sequence comes from Orycteropus afer afer, assembly GCF_000298275.1. NCBI lineage: Eukaryota > Metazoa > Chordata > Mammalia > Tubulidentata > Orycteropodidae > Orycteropus > Orycteropus afer. Next base: position 1,578,980 of record NW_006921909.1, on the reverse strand, counting down.
TTCTTTCTTAAAGCAGTCCCCCCCCCCTTTTTTTTCCCAAACATATTTCAATACCAATAAAAACAATTCGAAGAATATAAAAATATAATTCTGCCACTAAAACAAACATTTACATTTCTACATGGTAATTTGCACATTTATGTATACTTTGTCATCGTTAATCATCAGACTTCTCAGTGAATTGGTGAGAGATTCATGATACTCAAGCAGCATGGACGAAGTGACAGGTCCAGACAAGCTTTCTGGTCTGGCTAGAGAGAGAGAAAGCAATAGCTACTAAACACCCAGCACTGACAGCATGCTGGGCTAAGCATTTATACGTGTAGGGAAGAGTTACTGAAGACCGGGCAGTGAATCAGCACAGAAAACCAATGACAAAAAGCCAAAGCAAAACCCACTGCCATTGAGTTGATTTTGAATCATAGCGACTGGTAGCCTAGAGTAGAACTGCTTCCCAGGGTTTCTTTTCTTTCTTTTTTTTTTTTTTTATTTTTATTGCGATTTGGGTGAAAGTTTATAAAGCAAATTTATTTTCCATATAGTAGTTGATACATGGGAGCTCTGGTGGAGGAGTGCTTAAGGCATTTGACTGCTAACTTGAAAGCTGGTGGTTCAAACCCACCAGCCACTCCTTGGCAGGAAGGTTGGGCAATCTATTTCCGTAGTGATGTTGCCTTGGAAACCCAAGGAAGGGTCATTATGAGTCAGATCCGACTCGATGGCAGTGGGTGGGTTTAGTTCATACACATTTTGTTTCATGACGTTGACTGCAGTCCCTACAATATAACAATAGTTCTCTTTCCACTTTGTCCCTGTGGTTACCTCTTCCCTGTGTCCTTCTTTCCTATGCGCTCCTGCCCCCCTGAGCTATCTCCCTATGCAAATACTGCTCTTCTGTTCTCCCTTGGTTGATCTTTCTAAGGAATGTATCTACCTGGTGTAAATGTTGACCCTATATGTCTGTCTGTTGTTTGGCTGGAAGCCCTGGGAATGAGTCCAATTCCAGGCCTGAAGGGTAACTGCGGGCCGTAGTCTTAGAGGTATCACCAGGCTCTATCAGACCAGTAAGAGTGGTCTTTTTTATGACTTTGAGTTTTGTTCCACTTTGTTCTCCCACTCTATCCAGGATCTCCTACACTGATCCATTTCTGATAAGTTGATAGTAGTAGCCGGACACCATTTAGTTCTTCTGGTCTGATAGTCATATAGGCTGAGGTTCACATGGTCCACTGGTCCCTTGGACTGATTGCTTCCATGTGTTTTTGGTTTTCTTCATCCTTCTTTGCTGTAGATGAGGAAAGACCACCCGTTGCTTCTTAAAATCCACTTGCAAACTTTTAAGATCCCAGTCGCTACTTACCAAAGTAGGATGTAGAGCAGTGTTTTTCTCACTGGCTTTCCAAGGCTGTAAGTCTTTACAGAAACAGGTACTGCCTCATCTTTCTCCTGCAGAGAGGCTGGTGGGTTCAAACCACTGACCTTTGACTTAGCAGCCGAATGCTTTAACCACTGCACCGCCAGAGCTCCTGAATCAGCACAGAAGCATGTGTCTTAGTATTAATAAGATCCATTTACTGAATATTTACCCTGTTGGGCACTGTGCTCATTAATTAATGACATCATTTCATCTAATCCTTATAATAAGTTTATGAGAAAAGTATTAGTATTATATTCATATTATATATGAGGAGACTGAGGCAGCCAGCCCTGAGATGTGAGGACTTGCCCAAGGATGTGTGTTAGTTAGTGGCAGGAGAGAGAGCTTGAACCCCAGGCACACTGGATCCAGGGTCCTTGGAACAGCCTAGAAAGTTCTGTGTTGTATTTGCCTCACTCTTGCTGCTGCTGCTGGTACAATACCCTCAGCTCTCTCATTACCGAGAAGACAGAAAGGAGGGGTGAGGAGGGGTGGCTGGGGTGATGTCTCTCCACTCAGCGGCCCTCACATGGCAGTGACTTCAGGTCGTTGGTTATAGTCCATGGCATTCAGATGCTTTCACGTCTTGCTTCTACCTTACCTTAGCCTCTAAGAGTCCCTGATTGTGCAAAATTGCTTTTGTGAGTCTTACTTTTGCAGAACTGATGTTGGACTTAGTCATAACTATATGACTAAGGATTTAGTCATATAGTCTGACTGAGGATTTCACTTTGTTATTATTGATGATGATTTTGACATATTAAAACTTTAGTTAGTTAAAACTTTATCCTTTGTGGCAGTGATTCTCAAAGTGTGGTAGATGGACTCCTGGGGTTCCCCAAGATCTTCTCAGGAGATCTGTTGCATCAAAGTGTTCATCGTGTTGCTAAGACATTATCTGCCTTTTTTACTGCATTGACGTTTGGATTATGGCATAATCATAATGGTAGGTAAAGCGACCATGCACTTAAAGTTTAAAACATCAGTTTCAGTCAATAATATCCTCAGTGAAACAGTGAATATTGTTAATTTTATTAAATCTTAATTTCAAGTATATCTTTTTAATATTCTTTGTGACAAAATAGGAAATATGCATAAAGCACTTATGTTGCATACTAAAATATTATGGTTGTCATCAGGAAAAATACTTGTGCAATGTATTTGAGTTTCCAGTTAAACTAGCACTTTTTCATGCATGCCATTTTTACTTGAAGGAATGATTAACAGTCAAACCAAGATCTAGATATTTGGGAAACATTTTCTTGAAAATGAATGAAATGAGGCTGTGACTCCAAGGAAAACATTAATTAGTTATTGAATTAGTGAAAA
>NW_006921909.1:1572319-1575949 GCF_000298275.1 Orycteropus afer afer | reverse complement strand
AAGGAAGGTTGGGCAATCCTACTTCCGTAGTGATACTGCCTCGGAAACCCAAGGAGGGGTCGCTATGAGTCAGGGCTGACTCGACGGCACATAACAACAAAAGGGATTCTGAGACCAAATGTTTGAAAACAGCTACTTTAAGGTATTTTTACATTATTCTTCCACTTAGCCTTCCTGACTGATGACATCTACCCAACTGCCTTAGTCTCCATAAATTCTTGGTATGTTTCTTTAAAAAAATTTTAATTAAAAAATAAAAGTTATTTTTTTAAATAAAAAAAATGCAAAAAATTCATGATGAACAAAATATCTGTATTTTAAAGATAGGATTCAGTTCCTTACTTGCTTAATTCTGTTTCACTCACCTTACTCTCATCCTGGCTCTAGTTCCAATAGAAATTTGTTTCTATTAGAGCAGATTTAGGTTGACAGAAAATTTGTGCAGAAAGTACAGAGAGTTCCCATTTCCCCTTCCCAGAACAGTGTCACTGAACAGTGACAGTAATAGAATAGTGTCACTGTCCAAAAGATGCCCTGCTCTTCACATGTTCATCTCTCCCTCCTCCCCCTTACTCCCTGACGGCCGTTGATACTGTGATTTGACATTTTGAAATACTTCACTAAAGTATTATTTATCTTGGTTACTAAGTTTTTTGGCATCTTCAGTTTTGCACACAGAGTGAGTTCCTTACTCACCTCACCCTAGGCCCAGCCCTGCATCATACTAAGGATATGAATTTGATTAATGTTACTAGAGAACAGATCAAGAAATGAGAACTTTCAAGTTTGGACTTGGAGAATGCTCAAGCATTAATAATCCCATCTGTTTCCACAGATGAAAATTTGAACCCTGTGGAGATGGGGCTTTCTGCCATCAGAGATTGTAAGATGGTTTCTCAGCAGATTTGATGCCTGGTGAATAAGCAAGAATCAGGAATAAACCATGTGTGAAGCCAACTTTGCCTCAGGCAGTGTTCTGATCTAGGGACCCAAGAACCAGGGAGGACAATGCAAAGTATCAGTGATAAAGAAATTGGGAAGAAATCCAAGGGCAGGTGTTTAATTCCAACTCTCCTGCCACCACTCTAACTCGACCCATCACAGAACCTCCTGAATAGAGTTGTAAGATACAGTCTTGTTACCAAAACACACTGCCCCCACACATATTTCCTCCAAGCTTTCCTTGAATAGGCTATTAGGAATAAGGAAGAGGGATTTGTTGAGCTAAGCCCAGATGCTAAACAAAGAAAGTAGGTTTTAGGCTACTCAGCAAAGAAAATGCACACATTCCTCAGGTTAAGCGGTCATTGCATTCTGGAGGCTACTGGACAGGTCGGACTTTAAGCTGAATCATAAATGTTTGGTTATACATGCAATGTCAGTAATATCACAGACATAACTACAGACGTTACACCGGAATAACACAGATGTATGCAGCCAGCCCCCTGAGAGTAGTAGAGATACTGTGAAGCTTTTGGCCATCATCGCTGCCTGCTCTGTACTTTTGGTAGTATTAAGGTTTCTAAATCTCTCAAACCTTAAAATAGAATCACTTGCATAAGGCTGAGAATGAGTAGGTCTAGGCTGGGAGAGGAGCCCCAGGGTGGCACAAATGGTTAAGCGCTTGGGTGCTAACTGAAAGGTTGGCGGTTTGAGTCCACCCAGAGGCACCTTAGAATAAAAGTCCTGGTGACATGGTTCTCAAAGATCACAGCTATTGAAAACCAGTGGAGCACAGTTGTCCTCTGAAATACATGGAGTTGCCATGAGTTGGAATCGACTTGACAGCAGCTGGTTTGGCTTTTGTTTTGGTAGGCTAGGAGAGTGTCTATAACAGTGTAAGCCGTTGAGTGAGCAGATATTGTGTGTGAGCCACTATGATTAGTCACCAAGTATTTATTAAGCACCTCTTCTCTGTAGTTCTGTCAGATGCACTTATTCAAAGGCAGAAATGTGTGGTACAGTGTTTAGAATTTTACCGACATCTATGAGCTTCTTCCTGGGTCCTCCAGTAAAAAACCGGTTAACCTACTCCTGTGATTTCCCACATCTACCTCTAGGTAATCATCTTTCAACTACAGCTTGTCTAAAAAAAAAAAAAAAAAAGCTTTCCACTTCGTGGTAGCTGAAAATGTGGGGCTGGCCCTGAGGAAAGTAAGGAAGAAGTGGATTTGGGGAGAACTGCTTGCATCAAGACTTTATCTCGTAGCCAGGCCCATCTAATTTGTCTTTCTTTGAGGGATTAAAGTGACTTCCCTAGTCAATAGGAGCTCTGGTGGTGCAGTGGTGAAAGCATTTGGCTGCTAACCAAAAGTTCCATGGTTTGAACCCACCAGCCACTCTGTGGGAGAAAGATTGAGGCAATCTGCTCCTGTAAAGATTTACAACCTTAGAGATCCTATGGGGAATTTCTACTCTGTCCTATGGGGTCTCTGTGAGTTGGAATCAACTTGATGACAGTGGGTTTGTTTTTTGTGGATGTCCCTTGTCAGTTACCATTTGCGTGTGGAACTTTTACAAACCTCTACACAGTTTTGCTTCAGACCAGTAGTGCCCACTTGGGGACACCAGGGGAGTCACCTCACTGGGGTGGCCAGTTTACACAATGAGGAGTGCCTGTCTGTTGCTTTTTAGTCTAATCTGACAGCAGAGAAATTATTTGTCCAGGAATTTTTCATTTATCTACTCCAAAAAGTGTGCTGCTTTTATTAGTTTACTGATTTACATCAGATGGATTCTGGATCTACTTTGGTCTCTCCTTCACCCATGTATGTCAAGTAAACATTTTGTGTGTGTGTGGATAACATGTGAATGAAGTGGAGCTGAGAGAAGAGAGAGAGTTGATATGCTGTATTTAGACATGCAAAAATTTGAATCCTTTGGTGCAGTGTAGGGTGTGTAGGTGTTTCTGTGTGCATGCAGGTAGCTAAGTTCAGGATCTGTGGGAACTCAGTTTTGGCTTTGGCCATCTTCTCGTTATGTCAGTATCACCGGAGAAAATTGACTCTTTCCTATAAAGTATTTGCCGTTTCTCAGTTTTTTCCATTTTATTCCCCACACTCTATTTGCTTCTACTGAATGCCCAGAACTTTCTGATCATATTATTTTGTGTCAGGAGAAAGGGGAAAATATATATTTTAGACCTATCCCATGCACTTCTGTACAGTTACAGTTTTATAAGATGATGATTGTGGCATAAGAGAAATAGGTGAGAGGACCAGAGAGGAGGATAAGTGGGACCAATTAGCACTGTTCTCGTCTGGATTTCTAGAGGCAACAAGCGTTGCCTTACTTAGCCAGCTTTTCATACCTTAACATCCTAGTTTGCAAGGAGAAGTTGAACAAGAAGGCACACACAAACACCGAGGCTGTGGTGATTCAGTGGTGGGTTCCCACCCTCCGTGTGGGAGACCTGGGTTTGATTCCCAGCCAGTGCAGCTCATGTGCGGCCACCCCCCATCTGTTGGTACAGCTTGTGTATCGACTGTGATGCTGAACAGGTGTCAGTGGAGCTCCTAGTTAGTCTAGGAAGCAAGGCCTGGCCATCTGCTTCTGAGAATCAGCCCTGAAAACCTTGTAGATCACAGTGGTCCAATTCACAACTAATCCATGAGGATGGTGCAGGACTGG
>NW_006921909.1:1522801-1550899 GCF_000298275.1 Orycteropus afer afer | reverse complement strand
GTTTCCAAGGCAATATCACTACGGAAGTAGATTGCCCCATCTTCTTTCCAAGGAGTGGCTAGTGGGTTTGAACCACCAGCCTTCTGGTTAGCAGTCAAGTGCCTTAGGCACTATGCTACTACCAAAGCTCCTTAGCAAGAGTTTAATTAGAACGTTAAGTGTCCAGTACTTAAAATTATGGCTTAAGTTAGCCAGGAGAACATCATTCAGATATCTGATTAGAAAATTATGCAGGAGAGCTCTAAGGTTACATTTGAAGGTGAAAAAGGTCAAGAAATTTAACTGGAAACTTATTTGCTGAGCCCTGAACTAAATGCATAGATACTCTGTGAAATCATGAACAGAATCAATATAATTTTAAAAAAATTCTAATGAATCTGTTCAATTCAAAATTGACTCTTTACACTGTTCTCTAAAGAAATATTTTCAAAACTGAACCTAATCACAGCTGATCTTTTTATTAGCTATAGAATTTCTGAATATTATACTTCTAGCAGCAAAAAAATTTAACTCATATAAGCCCCTCTGGCTTTAAAATTCCACGATGCAGCCAGCTAACCCATCACCTACCGGCTTTACAAAGATTCTCCCAGAATAAAGGCTGATTTCAAGTATGTGCATTTTACAAGTGTGTGTGTGTTTAGGATATGTTTGCAAATACATGTAAATTGGCTGAAAGAGCAAAGTTCATTCTCAAAATTAAAAAAAAAGGGGGGGCATTGTTATCAGCATGAGGCTTCCCATTCACTCGTGTTAGGCACTGACCCTTCTCCACGGACGGACGTGGCCGTTTTGTGGCAAGGTCAGGGCTGAATTGGACTCATTATGCAGATGTTGCAGGATATGCATAATTGCAAACATATAGAAAAACTTTCATTTCCCGAACATTTGCCCCACAACCCAAGTAAAACACTGATATTCCCTTGTGCTTCAACTGTCTTCCCTGAAAGCTGGACTGAGGCCTTCCCATGTGTCTGGAGAAGCTAATTGTCTAGGACCAGAGAAAGAGCCACTGTTTGGAAGGAAGACCAGAGATGACTTAAGCCATTTAAGAAGGAGGCAGGAGTGACAGCTGAGAGACTTAATCTTGAATTCGATTAGGCCTGTGGTTAATTTCTATTATGTTATCATTCTGGTTGTTGGGAGTAGATGGAGAGGGTGGGGATGGAGTCAGGTCCAAGCCATGTGTTGAATTAGGTAGACAGCCAGGCCCACTGCACTTGGGATGCACATGTATTATACTTGATGGTGTTCCCAGGAATGAATTGTAGCAGAGCCCTTCTTCCTCAGGGCCTCATGTGCTCCCTGACCTTGGCCTCCACCTCCTCCTCCATTTCCTCTGGCCACACCACCTCTCTTGCTGCTCCAGACAGGTACATTTCCAGTTCATGCCCTTTGCTCTTGCTGCCTCCTCCGCCCAAGAGCTCTTCTTCTCAAATCTCCACTCAAGTGTCAGTCCTAACCTCTTAGTTCAAGAGTCCCAACTCTAGCTTTTTGTACTTTATTTTTCTTCCTATCCATGTCTACTGAAATTAGGTGATATATTTATTAATTTACTGATCTGTTGTCTTCCTCACTAGAGAGAAAGGACTTTGTCCATCCCATGACCCAGAAGAACCCACAAAACACTGGCTGCTGTTGGATCAATTCCAATTCATAGTGACCCCTGTGTCTCAGAGTAGAGTGGTGCTCTGTAGGCTGCCAGTGGCTCATTTTTTGGAAGTAGATCACCAGGCCTTTCTTCTGAGGCACCTCCAGGTGGAATCGAACCTTTTGGTTGTACCACCCAGGGACTCTCTACCCCAGAAAACTGTGCCTGAATTCAGTGCCTGGAACTCAGATTAATGAATGAAAAGCTGAAAATGAAACCTACTGCAGAATGACTAACTCCCATTTATGGGGCTAATGAGGTGTTAGATAGAGCTTGAAGGATGGCTTCCTAAGTTAAGAATATTATTTTTAACAAAATAGACAAGGAAACTAGATTAGGCTCTTATACATCATGGCTTCTTCTAATCAAGACCATTATCATCAGTTTATGATGTCCCATTTTTATACACACATGTGTACACACATGCACACATGCATATACATAAAACGACACATATATATGTATATACATATATGTATATACATATATCAGCACACCCATACACACATATGTACACACACACATGCAGACACACACATATTTTTTCTTGGAGCTGTCTTAAAAAAGTACACTTTAAGGTGTCCATTATATTTATTTCTGTGGTATTTGAAACTACCATCTTGTAATGAGGGGTGAAAAGCTTTCAAAGGTGACTTTTTCCATTTACCTGAAAGGAACCTTAAAATATTTTAATAAAGGCCAATGCTGTCCTCTTTCAGAGAATTTGTTGGCTTATTCAGGGGCTCCTTTTGGCATCTCACACCCTTAGTGAAGGACATAAAACACAATGAACTACCCAAGCATGCATCAATTAACTAGTTCATTCATGCAAAAACACTTAGGTTTTGGGAATATAATTATGAGAAAGTTGGACACAGCCCCTGCTATCCCCAAGTTGAAGTTACCTAACAACAATTGGACAATCTGTTACTGATGGAGCCTTCTGGTGGCAAACAAGAGCTCCTCTGAGCCCGTCCTGTGGACAGTTGCTTTGTATTTCTGACTGCAGAATAGCAGGGGAGCCACAATGAAGAATGGAATTAGATCTCTTCTTAGTCATGGATGGGCAGGTTTACATCATTAGAAAATCACACAGTCCTAGTGATTAGACATAAAAATATTAATAAAGGTCAGGGCAACAAAACATGTATGTATTTAAAATGTTACTCTACTCAGGACCCAAAGTTATAAAAAGAGAGTTTATATTAGCTGTGTTCGTCGTATTAGCTGACAACTTGTAAGTTTATTATTCATCCAACCAGTGTTATTTTAAGCTCCCACTACCTGCCAGTCACTAGCAGCGTTCTGTTCAGGGTGCTGGAGATATTGCTGAATACTCATGCCCATGGAACATGCCTTCTGTGGGGGAACTATACCAGAAACATAACGGAAAAAAAAAAGTTAATTCAGAGTAAAGCGTATTGGAAGATGTGATCTGTGCAGAGGAGAGAAAACTGAAGCAAGGCAGGCAATATGGCAAGGTGGGGTGGGAGATTTACATAAGGTGGGGGGTGACTCTGAGAGGTGAGTGAAGGCCTGAGGGAAGTGAAGGAGTAAGCCTTGAGGAAATTAAGGAAGGAGCTTTCAGGTGGAAGGAAAAGCAAGTGAAAAGCCCCTGAGGCACAGCTGTGTGCCTGATTAAGAAAAGAACAGTTATCTTGAGTTGATTGAGCCCTCCAACAACCCTGTGTGTCGGAGTATAATCGTCCTTTGTCGGGTTTGCAGTAGCTGGTTTTTCAGAAGTAGGTTGCCAGTCCTTTCTTGCGAGGAACCTCTGGTGGACGCCCACCTTTCGCTTAGTGGCTGAGCACATTCACCATTTGCACCAGCCAGGGACTCCTGGTACATGACTAGAGTGGAGTGAATGTCAGGAGAAGAGAGAGGGTGAGGTAGGGATCTGAGCGTTGAGATGCCATGGGTCTTTGGCGGGCATGAGGAGGACCTTGACTTTCATTATTAATGAGATGGGAAACCACTGAAAGGTTCTGAGCTAGGATGTAGAATGATCAGACTTAAGTTTTAACAGATAATTCTATTAAAACTGAGTGGCACTGTTTTGAGAATAGACTAAATAGTTGTAGGACAAATGTAGAAGTAGGGACATCAGGTAGGAGGCCACTGCAGAAATCCAGGCAAGAGAAGATGATGGCTTGAGCCAGGGTGGTATCTTGGAGATGGTGAGAAGTGACTGGATTTCATATGTGTACCTACTCCTTACTTACTAACTGCCTTGTTAGCTAGCATTTTGCATTTACTACAATAGTTTAAAAAAAAAAAAAAACTACTGTCCGATTATTTTGTGCATTAATGACGTACATCTGGCAGTGATGAAAGCTGTCTAGGTATGAGGTGAGGGTTAAGGTCTAGCTGTGATGGTTAAGGTTATGTGTCAACTTGGCTGAGCCATGATACTCAGTGGTTTGGTAGTTATGTAATGATGTAATCTGGTAGTTAGTTTATGATGTAGTCATCCTCCCTTTTGTGATCTGATATGGTCATCCTCTATTTTTGCAGAATGCTGATTTTCACATAATGACCTGGTCTTTGGATCTTAACCATGTCGATAAGTTGGAGTGAGTGTATTTTGAAGTTGTGATGGACCAGATGTAAAAGAAAGAGAAGAATCTAGGATGACACCAAGGTTTCATTCTGAGCAGCTCTAAGGATGGAGGAGCTAGTTTGGAGGGAATAGACATAAAAGTAGGGAGCTCTGGTTGCATAGTGCCTAAGGCATTTGACTGCTAACCAGAAGGCTGGCGGTTCAGAACCACCAGCCACTCCTCGGAAGGAAGACTGGGTAATCTCTTCTGTAGTGATACTGCCTTGGAAACTCAAGGAGAGTCGCTATGAGTTGAATCAACTCAACTCGATGGCAGTGAGTCTTTTTAGTTGAGAGACATAAAAGTTAGGTATCTAAGTGGAGATTACAGGTAGATTTGGTCATAGAGATGTCTGTAAATAATAACAACCAACATCAACCCAATGAGTACTTTCTGTGTACCAGACACTTTTCTAAGTACTTTGTCAGTATTAACTTATTCCCCCTGTGAGGCTAGGTACTACTGTTGGTCCCATTTTTACAGGCAAGAAAATGGAGGCACAAACAGATTAAGTAACTTGCCCCAGAAAATGAGGCTAGATGTGAGCATGTGAACCCGATGGTCTGGTCCTATGACCCTTCCTCTTTCTCTCGTAGGGAAATAGAGACGAGGCAGAGTTCTCTGTCTTCTTATTTATTTCTTACTAGATGCCTATGGCTATGAAGCTTAGGGATGCCCACAGCCTGCTGCTATCTGGCCCAGGTATCAGAAGTGTGGCCTCTGAGAGAGGAGTCTGCCCCAGGCTCAATACTTCTCTCACTTTTCCACTAATCTTGTCTCCATAGGATATTTCATTAGGAACCTAAATAAAATGACTTACCCAGAATTTCTAAGCTAATGTAGAGAGTGCATTAGACTGAACAAGAACGATCTGTGACATATAGGGATTAGCCTTTCCCGGCTGCATTATTCTTAGTTTCTCCTTTAAGGGAAGCATTGCATTTTATGTAGTAAATGTAAAGGGCCAATGTGAAATACAAAAAATTAAAATAGGTTCCTTTCTGAGAAACAGGGATGTTTTTTGAAATATAGTTTTAATAAGTTTTGTTAGCTGTTGAATAAAAATAAAGGAACATATTTAAAATGTGTGTTAAATTGCAAAGAACAACATCAGCCACTTTGATAAATGGAATATTGCCTCTCCCCAGAAGCTCCCATTTCCCTCCTAATCATGCCCTCCTCCTCCTTAGATCTCCTCCTTCCCCCATGTCACCACCGTCCTGAGCTCTGTGAAAATAACTACCTTGCTTTTCCTGACAGCTTTACTACAGCATAACCTGCCTGGTTTTGAACTTTATATAGATGGAATAATGCTGAATTTATTATTCTGTGCTTGTTGTTTTAACAATATAGGCTTGTGAGACTTTTCTGTGTGGTTACCTGTAGTTATGATTCCTTTATTTTTATTGCTGTGTATTCCGTTATAGGTAATATACTACAGTTCACTTAATTGTTCTTATTATTTTTGGCTATTTGCGTTGATTCTACTTTTTACCAATTAAGAATGATGCATATATGAGCACTCTTATTTTATTTTCTATAAACATTCTTTTTTTCTTTTTACCTGTTTATTGTGATTTGGGTGAAAGTTTACGAGCAAATTTGTTTTCTGTTCAACAGCTTATACCCATTTTGTTTCGTGCCATTGATTTCCATCCTCACAATGTGGTAGTACTCTTCCCTCTTCCTCCTTGTATTTCCTGTTTCTGTTTGTTCCTCTTTCCCGTCCCTGCCTGTCTTCTTGGCTTTATGCCTGGGCAAATGCTGCCCTTTTGATCTCACATGGTTGATTGTTCTAAGGAGTGTGTACCTCCCTGGTGTTACTGTTCACCCTAAGGCACTTGACTGCTAACCAGAAGGCTGATGGTTCAAACCCACCAGCCACTCCTCAGAAGGAAGATGGGGCAATCTACTTCTGTAGTGATACTGCCTCGGAAACCCAAGGAGGGGTCACTATGAGTAAGATCCGACTTGACGGCACATAACAACAAGTAACAACAACATATGTTGAGCCATGGGGGTGAGTTCAGTTCCAGGCTTGAAGGGTGTCTAAGGGCCATAGTCTCAGGAGTTCCACCAGTCTCTACCAGACTAGTCAGCCGGTCTTTTCTGTGATTGTGAGTTTTATTCCCATTCATTCCCCCACTCTATCCAAGACCTCCTATTGTGATCCCTCTCAGAGTGGTTAGCAGTGATAGTCACGTACTCTAGTTCCTCCGGTTTCAGGGTAGTGGAGGCTAGAGTTCACATGGTCCATTACTCCTTTGGACTAATTGTTTCCATATATCTTTGATTTTCCTCACTCTTCTTTGTTCCAGATGGGAAGAGACCAATGGTTGCATCTTAGATGGCTACTCACAGCTTTTAAGACTCCCAGCCCCTAGTCACCAAAGTAGGATGTAGAACATTGTCTTCATGAACTGTTGTTATGCCAGTTGACTCTGATGTCCCCTGAGACTACGATCCTGAGCCCCCAGGCCTAGCAACTCATTCCCTCAAGGTGTTTGATTATGGCTAAGAAAGTTTCATAAGTTTGCCCCTGTATGCGCTACTATATTCTTGGATATATTTGCAGCACATATAAGTACATACGTAGAAATATTCTCTCAGAGTATTCATAACATGTAAGTATATGCTTGTGGTTCTCATGTATGAAAAAGCAGCAAGAGCATTGCTGTGCTCTCGGGTGTGTTTGGAGGAGCCTCACTGGCACAGTGATTAAGCGCTCAGCTGTGGACCAGAAGTTTGGCAGTTCAAACCCACCGCACTCCATGGGAGCTACAGGTGTTTTGTTTTGGGGACTCTCCAGTTACAGTCACATTCAGAGCAGGCAGAAGCATATCCCATGCATGTATACATGTATTTATCTACTCTGACCCTTTGACCTAATCTGGCTCTGATTTTATAGAGTAAATGAGTGTGTTTTCTTGAGGTGGTTGGTATGCCACCAAATATGGAGGAAATAAAAGGGTAAGGGTGCAACTGGAGTCCCTGGATGATGCAGACGGTTAAGCTTGAGTACTCACTGAAAGGCTGGTGGGAGACAGACCTTATAAAAGGTCACAGCCTTAAAAACCCTATGGAGCAGTTCTGCTCTGCACACATGGGTCACCATGAGTCAGAATTAAACTCGACAGCAACTAACCATAGCAACAACAAAGGTGAAACAGGGAGACGTGTGTTTTGGATTTGAATGAAGCTCAAAATCTAAAAAGAGAAATAAAATTAGACCTTAAAATTATTCTTAGCCATCTAATGAGGTTTTCTTTGATTTGAGGTTCATGATATCTGAGTTTTAATGCTAGTTCTGATACTGACTCACCCAGGGTCTTGGTCATTCATCTTTCTCTGGATCTTCCTGTATTTCCTTGCTTTGCTTGGATGTTGAGATTTCATAGGATTGAGTGACATCAAACTAAGACAAGAACTAGAGATAACTATGTACTCCTATTTATATTGTACACTTTTGTTTTTGTCCCCAGCTCTACCATTGACCATGCCCTGCTGGACATGCCCTTCCTTCGACTCCCTGGGGAGATGTCCTCTGGCTTCTGAGAGCAGCTGGACCACCCATTCTGAAGACACCAGCAGTCCTAGTTTTGGTCCTTCATACACAGACCTGCAGCTCATCAATGCTGAGGAGAAGATGAGTGGCAGGGCTTCCGGGGCTGACTCAACTGGTAAGATGCAGCATCAAGCCAGAGGCTCTGCAAATTCTAAGACCTTGGTGTCTTAGAATCCCTGCTGCCAGCTCTGTTTGCAGAATAGTTCAGTTGTAGCCATCCAGTCAAAAAGCTAGAATCCAGAGTGGTTGAAAATTGCATTAAAAACGTATAGACAAATTGTCTGCAAATCATTAATATTGGGAAACCATTTGACAGTGTATCTCAGTGTGCTACATTCTGACTGTTCAGTACAGATACCACTCCCTGTCATTTTATTTTCTGCTTGGATAGCTGAACTGTGTAATATGCACAAGACTGAATCTTTCATCTTGTCTGCTACCACCTACGTGTCTTCCCTTGTCAGGGAGAGAAAGGTAGATATATGCAGAAACAAGGTGAATGTTATGAAGGAGAATGAGAATCAGGACTCATCTGCTGTGTCCAGACTACAAATCATTTTACAGGTATAATGTTTATTCTGTTGTTCCTTAATTGATCTACACATCTTGAAATTCCTACTGTCTCATTTGTCAAACTTTCCAGTAGGCGCAGCATGGAATGCTGGCTGGCTTTGAAGTGGATTATGGGCCTGTCAACAAGCACTGTATTAGGGGCTAGGTGTGGGAAGGCCTTGCAAAGCTATTCCATCTTCTTGGTATTTTGGTTATTTAGCCAAGGGGTTGTTGCCTCTGAAAGTGATGTTGTAGGCAGCCGTCATGTGAGTTCCAGCCCATGGCACCCTTACGTATAACAGAAGGAAACATTGCCTGGTCCTGTGCCATCCTCACGATTGTTATATGTTTGAATCCATTATTGCAGCCATTGTGTAGAGCCTTCCAGCCTAGGGGCTCATCTCCCAGACTGTTGTTGGGCAGTATTCTGTTGTGATCTGTAAAGTTTTCATTGGCTACTTTTTGGAAGTAGATCACCAGGCTTTTGTTCCTAGTCCAAGTCTAAAAGCTCCCCTGAAACCTGTCCACCCTGTGACCCTGCTGGTGTTTGAAATGCCTGTGGTAGTGCTTCCAGCCTCACAGCCACACACAAGGTACCACAGTGTCACAAACTGACAGACAAGTCATGGCTGAAAGTGATTTAAGAATTACGGAAGGTTCCTCTGGATGAAATTATCCAGTGTGTAAACAGTACTTGTTTTTTCTTCTCAAGAATGCTTTTTAAGATGTTTGTCTCTGGTTCACTTTTCAAATTTGGGTAATATTTATTCTCATGATGTGTGTTGTGGAATTCTACAAATAAGGAGAGGGATCCTTCTAAAGAGTTCAGGCAGGATTCATGTTGGTATTTGATAATATTGCAGAGAATCCTAGTTCATCACAGACTTCTCTCTTCACAAGGTGCAGTTCTTCATGTTTTGTTTTTGCAAACGCCCCTCTGATTCTGACTGACCTCTGTGACTGATGATACCTGGCAGTGGCTAGAATCTGCCTCACAAACCCACGTCCACTGTGGGGAGCATTCCGTGGAGGGAAGGCACTGTCAGGCGCTGCTGATGGCGTCCACAACCTGTGCACTGAGGCGTTTAGAAAGAGTGGCCGTGCTTCCTCTTCACCTTTGCCTCTCCTTGCTCTTGGCCTCCTCCCTGACCCTTCCTTTGGAGGAGCATGTAGTGAAGTAGGGATGCATGTCCAGACTCTGGAGTCAGACTGCTCAGGTTTGAAACCTGATTCTGCAGTTTGCCAGCTGTCTTAGTTATCTAGAACAGAAATACAACAAGTGGGTGGCTTTAACAAACACATTTACTTGTTCACGGATTAGGAGGCTAGCCATCTGAGTTCAGGGTGCCTGCTCTGAGGGAAGGCTTCCTCTCACTGTTGGCTCTGAGGGAAGGTCCTTGTCTCTTTTCAGCATCTTTCTTGGCTCCTTAGTGATTTTCATGTGGCACAGCATCTGTCTTCCCCCCTCTCTGCTCTTTTGCTGTTTGCTTTATCTGCTCTTTTATATCTTAAAAGAGAGAGATTTGAGACACACTCTACATTAATATTGCCTCTTTAATGGAACAAAGAAAAACCCTATTCCCTAGTGGGAGAGTAACAACAGGTATAATAGAATTGACAACTTATGTGTTCCAGGGCACAGTTCAATCCACAACCCAGCTGTGTGAAACTGGGCAAGATCCTTAATATCTTTACACTTCAGTTTCCTCATCTGAAAAATGGGGATGCTAATAGTACTTGTCAGCCCCCAGTGAGACTGTGTAGAACAGCTTATATGGTGCCTGACACAGAACAAATGTTCACCAAGTATGCAGTGTCTCCCGTTTCCTAGACTGGCGCTCTCATTGTCTCAGAGATAGGAGATGGGCCCCTGCTGAAGGGAAAGTCAGAATTCTAGCTCGTAAGCTGAATCCTCAGTGGCCTTTTAGTAGATGAGACTTGCTTTAATTCTTGGAGCTTCAAATGATGAAAATCAAAGTCTTAACCTAAACAGGACATTATTCATCTGTATCCAAAGCTCCTAATTATTTATTGCATCTCTCTTTTCTAACTGTGTCACAGTTCTCATTGAGAAAACCTCCTCCCCTGTTGTTTCTGTCAGGGCCTGGCAGGAAGCTGAGTGTTCTCAAAAGCCTTCATTCATCTGAAGAGAGTTTAATGAAGGGTCTGCTTACAGACGGGTGGACGAGATTAAAAGAGCCACAGAGGACAGAGAAGCACCCAGGGCCTGGGAACAGTGGGGGCCATTAGCAACCCTCGACCTGATGGGCAGTGTTTTTGGAGGCAGCCAGAGCTGGAACCATGCAGAAGGGACTCCAGGGCTGTAGAAAGGCAGGGCCACTGCCAGAGATTGAGCAAGGTGTCAGGGAGGGCACAGGGACACATACCAGATCTTGTGCTGGGGCTTCCCTTTGGGAGATCCCAGATGGAAGCTGGAGGCAGAGGAGCCCTGGTGAGGCAGCCCAGAGAGGTCAGCCCCCAAGGCCCACAGCGGATGGAGAATAACCAGCACACTTGTAAGCTGGTGCCCACCAGGATCCTAATGGCAGCTAGTCCAGGGTCACTGCAGAGGTTCAAATGCAGAGACCAGGACTGGAGAATGATGAACGAGGCACATAGCTGCTTCGGCAGCAGGCAGTTTGTACTGCTACAGAGAGGATTTGTAGCAACCTGCTTTTGCAGAAGGAGTAGTAATCACAGCCCTCACTTATAAGTGTGTGTTGTGTACCAGTAACCAGACTCATTGCCTTTAGGTTGATTCTGACTCATCGTGACCCCATGTATGTCAGAGCAGAACTGCTCCATAGCTGATTTTTCTGGAAACAGATCACCAGGCCTTTGTTCAGCGGTACCTCTGGGTGGATTTGAACTTCCAGCCAAGCAGCTGAGAGTGTTAACCATTTGCACCTCCTCTGCAAGAATGTCATTGTAATCCCCATTTTCTAGATGATGCTAAGTCTGAGAGGTTAAGAACTTGTTTAAGGGGAACACCACTGAAAAATGGATGAAGTGGATTTCAACCTAAGTTCCACACACTTCAAAGCCCACACTGTTTCTGGTGGTTCCCAAATCCATCAGTACCCGGAGTCACTTGGGTGCTTTGGAGAAATAAACATTTCCAGCCCAATGTAGACTCCTGAGTAAGACCCTCTGGGGGCCCTGGCCCAGGAAGCCACATTCTTATGAAGCTCTCCATTTGTGTGATTCTAAGGCACCTCGTCCAAGGAATAACATTTAGGAATTGCTGTGTAATATCATACGGCTTCTGGGAGATAATCCAAGATACTTGGAGAAACACAAGGGAAAGAGAGGACCACAGTGGTGATTTTCCCGAGTTCCTGAGATCTGTAGAGAAGAATGACATTTTCCTTGGGTACAATCATGGGCGAACGAGTCTATAACAGCTAGCCGATCGCTGAATTAATAGTGTAAAATTTGCTTTGACTAAAAAATATTCATAAAAATAGTATTTATGTATAAATTAGCTACCTAAAGTTTCCCAGGTACAGTTCTGAATTCTTTACATGCATTATCTAATTTAATCTTCACAATAAACCTATGAGGTAGGTGCTGTTGCCCCATGTTACAGATGGGGAAATTGAGGCATGGAGAAGTTAAGTAAACTCTGCAGACTTACATAGCAGGAGCACCAGTCAAGGCTCTTCTGCTTATCTCTGTGCAAGCAACCCTGATAAACAGCTTGAGGGCACTTCGGTGCTCACTGTATTGCAAGATTTGAGTTGCATGATGTGGGAAACCTACTGAGAGTAGTGTTTTCCATTGAAGACTGGTTTGTCTGGAGATCTGGGGTTCTGATGCTATAATGCAAAGATGTATATAGGATGTTATCCAAGAGCATGAGCTCTGCAGTCAGAAAGAAGTGAGTCCTGGAGGCCTGTAAACCACAGTGATCAAGAACTCAGCTGTGGCAGCTGAGCTATGTGGGTTCACGTCCTGGCTGACACACTCTTAACCCTTGGCAAAGTTGGTGACTTCTCAAGCCTGAGTTTCCCCTTTGTAAAATGGAGATAGTCTCTGGTCCTTGGTCATGTGGATCAAATGTGATGACCCAGGAAAAGCACTGAGCAGTCTCTGGCGTGTAGCAAGCTCAGTCAGGTTAAACTAAATGCGTCCTTTCATATGGCTATCCTTATTCTGTGTGACTTAACACAGATACTTATATGTTTATATGGCCTGTGTAATAGATGAACACTCATCCAATGATTTTTAAAACTACAAGCGACACAAAAGTATGTTGTTGTTGTTATGTGTCATGTGTTGTCGAGTCGGACCCGACTCATAGTGACCCCTCCTTGGGTTTCCAAGGCAATATCACTACGGAAGTAGATTGCCCAACCTTCCTTCTGAGGAGTGGCTGGTGGGTTTGAACCTCTAGCCTTCTGGTTAGCAGTCATGTGCCTTAGGTACTATGCTACCAGAGCTCCCCACAGAAGTATATTGAATAAAATAAAAAATTTCCCTTCTTTGCATCATCCCAGAAGTTACCTTGGTTATCAGTTTGTGGTGTTAGCTTCCAGACTTCACCACGCAGCTATGTATGTGTTTATTGTTGTGAGCTGCTGTCGAGTCGCCCTTGACTTGTAGCAACCCCAATGGAACAAACATTGCCGGGTCCTGTGCCATCCCATGGGATTGGCTGTGGATCAGACCATTGTGATCACACCGTTTTTATTGGCTGGTTTTTGGGAATGGAGAAACCAAAACCAGACTAAACCCATAGCCATCAAGTCGCTTCTGACTCATAGTGTCCCTAAAGGACAGAAAAGAACTGCCTCCAACGGCTCCCAAGGCTGTAATCTTTACAGAAACAAACTGCCACATCTTTCTCCTGTGGCTGAAAGTGGCTGGTGGGTTTTGTTAGCAGCTGAACACTTAGCCAGCTCCACCAGGGCTCCTTGGAAGTGGGTACCAAAAACCAAACTCAATGCCGTCAGGTCGGATCTGACTCATAGCAACCGTTCCTTGGGTTTCCAAGGCAGTATCACTGCAGAAGTAGATTGCCCCATCTTCCTTCTGAGGAGTGGCGGGTGGGTTTGAACTGCTAGCCTTCTGGTAAGCAGTCAAATGCCTTAGGCACTATGCCACCAGAGCTCCCTAGAAGTGGGTAAGTGGGTTTTTTTCTTAGTCCATTTTCATCTACAAGCTCTGCTGAAACCTGATCAGCATCGTAGCAACACAGGCCTCCACTGACACATGAGATGCACTGGCTGAGAATCAAGCCAGGTCTCCCACATGAGAGGTAAGAGTACTACCGCCGAACCACGACTACCCCCGCAGCTGTCCATGTTGTTGGGTGCTGTTAAGTCGATTCTGATACATAGCGGCCCTCTATGACAGAGGAGCACTACCCCGTAGGGTTTTCTTGGCAATAATCTTTGCAGAAGCAGATTGGCAGGTCTTTCTCTGCAGGGTCACTGGGTGAGTTCCAACCTCCAACCTTTCAGTTAACAGCCGAGCGCTTAACCATCACACCACCCAGGCTCCCTACAGCTACACATAGAGGAGATATATGAACATGTTACATTTATGATGATCTTGAGGTTTATATTTAACATAATCAGGATCAAAGGGATTTAAAATTGTGTAGCAGGCAGAACTTGGGGATAGAGCTCATGTTTCCTTAACAGACATGAATGCTTACAGTTAACTACTGTGTTCCCACAGTATTGCGTTATGTAAACAACTTTCTGGGTACTCCACTTTGAACAGAAACCTCCTTATTCTTTAGTAATGAAGTAATGATCTGTTGTTGTTGTTATGTGCCCTCGAGTCAGACCTGACTCATAGCGATCCCTCCTTGGGTTCCTGAGGCAGTATCACTACAGAAGTAGATTGACCCATCTTCGAAGTAATAATCTAGGGCCCCGATTAGCCAAGGTGTTGGGAATGCTTCCATCTGCATCATAACGATTCAGTGTTCACATCTCACCTCTTCCTCCTTTCTGTCTCAGAGGTGGCCAGAGATGTGCCTCCAGGGCCCTGGGAGGAGGAAAGGCAGGGAGGTGAGTGGTTGGTGAGCAGCCCCCAGGCCATGTGGAAACTGTGTGTGTAGCCCAAGTTGTGGGAATCCCAGGAGGCTCTTCTTCAAAGTCCTGGCCTGTGCACTGAGTGCAGTTTGGGCTTGGAAGTCTTTAACTCATTCTAGACCTTAGGGGAGGACCAGAGTAAAGAAAAATAGGAGTTAGAAAATTAGGACCAAGTATTTCTACGCCTATGGCAGTAATCTTCTGTTACTGATTGAATTATGTCCCTCCAAAATCTGTGTGGGAATCTTAACCCCTTTACCTGTGGATATAATCCCCTTTGGGAACAGGGTTTTCTTTGTTGTAGTAATGAGGCCATGTCAGCATAAGGTGTGTTTTAAGCCCAATCATTTTTGAGCTAGAAACAGAGTAGATTAGACACAGACGCTAGCACAGACGGGAAGACAGACGCCACGTGAAGATAGCCAAGGCACCTAGAGATGCTGAGGCTGCAGAAGGTAAGAGAGAAGGCTCTTCCCCCGAGAACTGACAGAGAAAGGACCTTCCCTGTAGCCAGTGTCCTGAATGTGGACTTCTAGCCTCCTGTTCTTTGAAGCCACCCGTTTGTGGTATTTGTGTTACAGCAGCTTTAGGAAACTAAGACACCATTCTTATAGTGGGGAATTTAAAAATGCTTTCAGTTGAGTAACCGAGAGCTTCAAAGAAACGTGTACATGTGGCAGAACTCCTAGCAGGTGACTTGCTGTCCTCTTCCTGCTATAAGCCTGTAGCCATTGCCACCTGGGAGAGAGCCCTGCTTGGAGGCCAGAGTGCTTCAGTCTGGGTTCACTGAATCCCTCTGGGCTGTGGGGCAAACCCCCTCTGTTTCTACTTCTTTTATGCATATCATCCCTTTATAGCTCAACTTCCTCATCTCCAGTGGGGCTGAGATTCCAGGTGTGTCTGCCAGCCCAGGAGGTGTATGTGAAGCTGCTTTACACCACGCAAAGTGGTGTAGGGATTTAAAGAAAAAGAATTCAATTTTGTTATTTTTGTGCCTTTATCCTTGTGATATGTGAAGTAAGGATAATTACTGCCTACTCCTTTATTACCCCCAAATCCAGAAACCTGTTACCATTGAGTTGACGGTGACTTACAGAGACTCCATGTGTGCCGAAGTGCAATTGTGCCCCCCACGGTTCAAGGGCTGATGTGTGGAAGTAGATGCCAGGTCTTTCTTGCAAGGAGCCTCTGGGTGGACTCAGACCTCCAATCTTTTGGTTAGCAGCTGAGCATGTTAAGGTCATACCACCTGGGATTATTCCTATTACCCCAAAGAGGACCTTAAACTATATGCATGGTAGGCTGGGACCCTAGAAGAGATTTCCATTTCTTAGAGGTGTGTGTGTCGGGGGGGGAGTTCCCTGTAATTGGTTCCTGCCCTTTGGGATGCCTGGAGGACACTTTGATCATTGAAGGCCACCTTCAAATGCCCTTAGCATTACAGAGGATGTAGAGGGTGAAGGAGAGGGTGGGATTTTAGCTTCAGTCTGGAGTTCCCTCAGCTGACCTCCGCATTCCCTGGCTGCACCGTGTATGAGGACACTGGCTGTGGGGAGGTAGGCTGTGTGGGGGTAACTAATGATGCCAGCCCGTATTCTTTGCCCCCCCACTGCTCTGTAATGGGTGCAATGAGGGCAGCCTTCTCCCTGTCATCTGTAGCAGGAGCTCTGAAGAGATGTGCAGCCCCACAGGGCAGTCCCCATTCTCAGCATGATTGTGGAGGGAAGGACTCTGTAATCAGCCTGCACTTTGTTCTCATTTTATCTTCAAGGGGATAATTAGATAGAGGAAGACAGACAAATTCCCTCACCTCAGTTAAATCATAGGGCCATGGCCGAGGTGGGAGTGTTCCTGTTTTGGCTCTCTGGAGCCACAGGCACGAACCGGGAATAGGCAGGTTCCCTAATAGTACTGCTTCCTCTCTCATCCCCTTTTTCCCCTGGAGCCCCTTTTCCTAGCTTGAAACACAGACACTCCCTGCTGTGCTGTCTTCACCAGGGGGCGGAGCTCTGGAATGCCACAGGTTTTATGTGGGTTAGTAATTGGTAGGAAGGGCCAGGGAGTGACAACAAGCTTTCTGCCTTTGAAACAAGCTTTCTGTCCAAGGAAAACAAATGTTTGCAGTAACGCAAGCCTTCAGTTTTGATTTTCATTTGCATGCAAGGAAAGTGTAGATTTCAATGTGCAATGAGAATGCTTCAGGCACAAGTGTGAGCTCAGGAATGTCAAGACTGGATGAAACACACGTTGTTGTTGTCAGTTTTGCGACAACCCTGTGCACAATGGAACAAAATGCTTCCCAGCCTTCTTGCTTGTCTGTCTTAGACTAGAAGCTCTGCCCAAACCTGCCCACTTAGCTGACCCTGCTGCACTTGAAATACTGGTAGCATAGCTTCTAGTATCATAGCAACACGTAGGCCATCACAGTACAACGCAGTGAAAAGTGGGTGGTAAATACATGTATACCTGTTGCTGTCAAGTCGATTCTGACTCACAGTGACCCTATAGGACAGAGTAAAACTGCCCCATCAGGTTTCCAAGGCTATAATATTTGTGGAAGCAGACTGCCACATCTTTCTTCAGTGGATGGGCAGTAGGTTCAAACCATCAGCCTTTTGGTTAGCAGCTGAGTGCTTGCTTAACCACTGTGGCACCAGGACTCCTGAATACATATATAAATATATATGCACATATATATGAGACTATGTATGTGTGTGTGTGTGTATTAATAAAATTTCTCTTTCCAATAACCCACAGTGTCTGTCCACCTGGTCAGATTCCAGTACGTGGAAACGCAGACATACAGAAATGGCGAGATTGGTCTGGAAGTTTATGTCGTTAATAAAATGCTGGGAAACTAGAGGAAAAAATACTTTGATGAATTTCCTCAGATTACTTAGCTTTATAAAGTTATCTCTGCTTTCTCTCATGCTCTGCTGAACCTCTTGACCTTTTTATTTGTTTTTGTTTTTTAATTTCAGAATCAGAAACCCAAGAGTACATGTTGCCACACTTTGTGTTTAAACCCTCATAGGCTTTAAAACAAATTGATGGCTGGATATTCTTTATTCGTTTACATTTAACTGATCACAGTGTAATTCTGGCAGATTAGTAGGATGTCCCCAGTGATTTCAGGATCATTTTATTTTATTTTTTCTTCTCAGAAACAAGTGTTTATGCCTGCTAGAGTGTTACACTGCGGTCCTCAGTTTTCACAAGAACTTTTTGATGGGAGATGCACCCTTTAGATCAACCAGCCATGAGACAGACACAAGGGGGGCAGCATTCACACAGAGGGAAAGCTGGCAGACAGGATGCATAGATAAGAAAGGCACAGGGGGTAGTCACGGGGGGGGGGGGGAGAGTTTTTATGGTTGGGGATGGTAATCGGGCTGTGAAGTCAAATGGGCATGAACTGTTGAATGTAAAACAAATCTGCATTGTGAATTTGCACCCAAAGCACAACTGAAAACGAAAAAGAAAAAAGAACTTTATAGCTTCTCAGGTGCCCAGAAAGGTTCTCTGGTCGTTATTTGTTAAGGGTAGTATGAGCAGCATCCAGGCTGCATGTCTTTTGCAAGACGTAACATGCTTCTGTGATACTTGGTCCGTCATAATCCTGCTGCAGCGGGAGAGTCCTTGATTCACAGAAACCAGTGATTGTCATTGTACGTGATATGATGACGGAGTTTGTGTCGTTATCATTGCACACATTTATTTTATTGTCTATTTTTAATGTGTATTTTGCTTGGAAAACAGCAACAGATTAACTTACTCTTGACATCCTTCTGCTAGTTACAAATGTAAGAAATCTTCATATTCCTGAACCGTAGTTTCCTCCCTCAAAATGGCAGAACACTGGAATATATGTTTTTTTAAAAATTAATTACATCTTTTCTCTGTTTCTGTAACAAGTATAAATTTGCCGTCATTTCTGTTCTTGCATATCTTGCTTGTCTCTGTCAGTCTTGCATTTTGGACTTTAATTAGCATTAAAAACAAAACAAGAAACCTCTGAGTAATGATGGCTTTCTTTGAGAACTTCTCCAGTGAGGTTCGTAAGTTTCTCAGAAACACAAACATTTATTGAGTTCCTACCATTTCACCATAAATATAAGAAGAGTAAATGATAATCTGCCCATGAAGAACTGGGTCTGCAAACAAATTTCTTGCCATTAAAAGAATTTTTATATATAATTAAAAAAATATATTTTCTATTTCTTGAACATCAATGCTATGCCAGGAATGTGTTACACCCTTTGCACATACATTATCTCATTGAATTTTCACAACCTTAAAAGTAGGTATTATTATCCCATTTTATGGATACTGAAGCAATGATTAAAGATGCTAAATGATTTGGCCAAAGCTGCGTGGCTACAACGGGTAGAGTTGGGATTCAGCTCATCTTCTGGGCTCACCCTGCCTCCTGCCTGGCAATGTGAGAGGTCTGTGTGTAAGTGTGAATAGTGAGTCATGGAGAGAATGGCTATAGAGAGACTTCTGTAGACCCATGCTCCTTCCTCCACATTCCACAGAAGCTACATACATGTCTCTGTAAGTGCCTGTCTCATTGGATGGTAATGATTTGTTTAGGAGTCTCCTACTAGCTTGGAACCCTTCTGGATACAGAAACCACATTCTTTGTACTAAATTTATATCCGCAGCACACTGCCTGGCACATAGGCTTTAAAGTAGTGGATCTTTGTGGAAAAATGAATTATCCTGCAATAGAGCTGGGAGATGCTTGTTCCCAAACCTGTTCTCCTAGACTGCAGTGTGCATGCTAATTGAAATGGAAATTCACAAATCAGAAGAAGTAAAAGAGAGCAAGTAGGTGCATCAGTTGTCCTTGAGTGTGAAATTTGACTCACAGTGACCCTGTGGGACAGAGTAGAATCGCAGCATAGAGTTTCATCAGTTGAAATCTTTATGACAGCTGATTTCCAAGTCTTTTCTCTCCCAAGCCACTGGACAGTTTGAGCCATTGACCTTTGGGCTGGCAGCTGAATGGTCAACCATTGCCCCACCAGGGCTTCTTCAAATGCAACTAGTATGGAAGGAGCTCTGGTGGCGTAGCGCCTAAGGCATTTGACTGCTAACCAGAAGACTGGTGGTTCAAACCCACCAACCACTCCTTGGAAGGAAGACTGAGCAATCTAGTTCCATAGAGATACTGCCTCGGAAACCCAAGGAGTTGAAACTGACTCCATGGCAGTGAGTTTTTTTTTTTTTTTTCAATGACTCATTTCCTATGATTTTAGATGTTAAACTATTATCAGATAGTGTCTGTTCATTTTGTTTTTTCTGTTCTTACTTGGGTTTTACTATAATCCTTTAAATATTTTCAAACTTTTAGGTAGGTTGGTGGGAGAGTGTGTGGTATCTCAGAATCTAGTTTGTCACATATATTCTTTAACCAGACATCCATATTTTTCTTCCCAGTTTTATTTACCTCAGGAGCGCTGGTGGCACAGTGGTTAAAGTTCTTGGCTGCTAATCAGAAAGTTGGTGGTTTGAACTCATTAGCCACTCTAATGGGAGAAAGATACAGCAGTTTCCTTCTGTAAAGATTTATAGCCTTGAAACCCTGTGTTAGGCTGGGTTCTCTAGAGAAGCGAAACCAGTAAAGCTTATATATACATAGAAAGAGAAATTTATCTTAGGAAAATGGCTCACACACTTATAGAAGCTGACAAGACCCAAGTTCTTGGATCAAACGTCAAGCTAGAGGCCTTTCCCGACTCATGTAGCTACAGGGGCTGACGAGCTCAAGGTTGGCAGGCAGTATACTGGCTGTTGACTCCAACAAATGACAAATCCAAGATCTCTAGGCTGAATGGTAGATTGTTTGCTCATGGACAGTTTTAGGCTGCGCAACAGGATTCCGATCCATAGAAGAGTGTCTCTTTTCCCAGGATGTCCATAAATATATTGGAAGCAGGCCACACCCCTAGGGAAACTCCCTTTCAACAGATTGGCTGCTCAGAACATATACATCCTATCCTATCATGGGAATAACTCACATCACAATTGCTTGACCTCACAGAATTGTGGTTCAGCCAAGTTGACACAGAATTCCAGCTATCACACACCCCCATGGAGCAGTTCTATTCTGTCCTATAGGGTCACTATGAGTTGGAATCAACGTGATGGCAGCGGGTTGGTTCTAGTCACCTCAGAGTGAGTGAAGAAGCTTTCTGTGATATTGAAATAGGTTTATGTGGTTATTGAACCATCTGGGTGGAGCAAAATCGGAAGAA
Organism: Orycteropus afer afer; assembly: GCF_000298275.1. Classification (NCBI taxonomy): domain Eukaryota; kingdom Metazoa; phylum Chordata; class Mammalia; order Tubulidentata; family Orycteropodidae; genus Orycteropus; species Orycteropus afer. Next base: position 1,530,221 of record NW_006921909.1, on the reverse strand, counting down.
GAGTGGTAGGGTTTAGATGCTGTGTTCTTTTCAGTTCCAACAGGTGATCTAAAATAGGTATTTCAGAACCATTTATTAAAATACTTGTGGCCTACAACCAGAGATTTTTCTGCAAATGTACTAATCCTGATGAAGAGGTAGCAACATAATGCCTTTATTGATTCCCATCTCTGGTGTTCTATTTACTGTTAAAATACCTCTTTTACAGATGAATTAACTAATACCCAGTGTCACACATTAGTTGATTGACAAAATTAAGATTGCCCACCAGCTTATCTGTTGTCTTATCTGTCGTCATTGCTGTACAGCTCTACTTCTCCTGTGACTGGGCTCTCTGGAGAGACCACTCCTTTCCTTCCAATCTTTTAAGGCTTGTTGTTGTTGTTAGGTGCCGTCGAGTCATCTCTGACTCATAGCAACCCTGTGCACAGCAGAATGAAACACTGTTTGCCAGCTCCATGATCCCTGATACACCTGAGCCCATCATTGTAGCCACTGTGTCAATCCATTTCATTGATGGCATTCCCCTCTTTCTTCAACCCTCCACCTTACCAAGCATGATATCCTTCTCCAGGGAATGGTCCCTTCTGACAACATGACCAAAGTAGGTGAGACAAAATCTGGCCATTCTTGCTTCCAAGGAGCATTCCGGCTGTACTTCCTCCAGGAACAGATTTGTTAGTTCTTTCAGAAGTCCATGGTATTTTCAGCATTCTTCACCAGCACCACAACTCAAAAGCATCAACTCTTCTTCTGTCTTCCTTATTCATTGTCCAGCTCTCACAAGCATATGAGGTGATTGAAAATACCATGGCTTGGGTCAGGTGCACCTTAGTCCTCAAAGAGACATCTTTGCTCCTCAGCACTTGAAAGAGGTCCTTTGTAGCCGATTTGCCCAGTGCTGTACGTCATCTGATGTCCTGACTGCTGCTTCGACTGGCGTCAATTGTAGAACCAAGCTATGTGAAATCTCTGACAACTTCAATCTTTTCTCCATTTATCATGATGCTGCTTATAGGTCCAGTTGTGAGAATTTTTTGTTTTCCTTATATTGAGATGTAAGCTATACTGCAGACTGTATTCTTCAGTCTTCATCAGTAAGTGCCTCTAGTCATCTTCGCTTTCCCATGATTGATCTATAAGGCAGGGGTGAGTAAAATCGAGGGGGTACATGAACTCTGATGATTCATGTCTTTATTGTCTCTGACCTTTATGGATGTAAGCAACAAATCACAGTAGTATTAGTATAAGCAGTAAAAACAAAAACAAAACAAAACAAAAAAAACCCAAACTCACTGCCATTGAGTAGGATCCGAGGCATAGCAACCCCTCCTTGGGTTTCTGAGGCAGTATCACTGTGGAAGTATTAGCAGTACCTCTCACTTATTCCCAGCAGAAATCAAGATGTTTCCATAGTACGTTATAATTGCAACAGATACCTCAAAATATCATTTAATTGCTACTTTGAAATCATGATAGTTATTAGAATACCATTAGATCTTGTTATTTAATGCATTAATAAAGAAGTACAGATGCTACTATTGCAAATTCATGAATTTTAATATTTGATAAGTAGTCAGTATAAATAGTTTCTTGTTAAGTCCTAAGTACTTTTTTTTTTTTTTTTTTTAAATATATACTTAGCACATTATTCTGAGGCAGAATCCCTAGGCTTTCATAACCTACAGAGGGTCTATAGCACAAAAAATGGTTAAGAATCCCTACTTTGTGGGAGAACAATGTGAAACAAAACTCAAAATCACACAAAACAAGGACCAGGTTTGCTGGTATAATAGAGCCTGGTGAAACCCCTGAGTCTGGACCCCTAGCTGCCTTTCAGGTTTGGAATTGAACCCACTCCTGTGGCTTCCAGCCAAACAAAAGACAGGCATATAAGCTGAATATTTTCATTAGGTAGATACACTCCTTGCAGAGATCAATCATGGGAGAATAGAAGGGCTGTGTATGCACAGGGAGACAGCTTGAGGGGGGGCAGGAGTGCATGGGAGGGAAAGACACAGGAAAGAGGTAACTATGGGGAGGAAGTGGGAGGAGAGCTGTTCCATTGTGGGAAATTGCAGTCAATGTTACGAGATAAGATGTATGTGAACTGCTATATGCAAAATGAATTTGCTCTGTAAACTTTCATCCAAATCACAATAAAAATTAAAAAAAAAAAAATCCCTACTCTGGTAACTCTGTGATACTTGCACAATGAAACTGAAACTCTAACTATGAGTAATGCCAGTTGATTTGTACATTAATCAAATGAGGACCTACTGTGTGCTGGCCACTATACTAGGACCTGAGTATATACTGGTGAACAAGAAAGACATGACCCCTGCCTTCAAGTGACTTAAGTCTACTGGGGGTTATGGATATACTTGAGGGTAAACAAAGGCCATTAGAGTGTAGTGACAAAAGTGTTTGGTAAGGCAGGTTTAGAGAGTGATAAAGAAATAACTCTGGTGGCATAGTGCCTAAGGCATTCGACTGCTAACCAGAAGGTTGACTGTTCAGACCGACCACCCACTCTGCAGAAGGGAGTTGAGGCAATCTACTTCTGTAAAGATGTACCGCCTCAGAAATCCAATGGGGTCACTATGAGTCAGAATCAACTCAATGACAGTGAGTTTGGTTTTAAAAGAAATAGCAGAGGGAAGGAGACCCCAAACCTGAGGCCAGGAAAGGTTCTCCAGAGGTTTGATTAAAAACTGAGGCCTATTGACTGAGGTTGGGTGTTCAAGAGAAGGAGCATTTGCAGAGGCCCAAAAGTCAGAGAAAGCATGGTGAGTTCACAGCACTGAAAGTACTTCTCTAACTAAAATGTATTCTTCATCGAAGGAGTGATGAGAGAGTAATCAATCTGGCATTGTCCAATAGGACTTTCTGTGACGATATAAATTTTCTACATCTGCAGACCCACCAGCCACTCTGTGGAAGGAAGACTGGACAATCTGCTTCCATAAAGATTTTCTGCCTCAGAAACCCAAAGAGGTTTGCCAGAAGTCGAAATTGACTCAATGGCAGTGAGTGTGGTTTTTGTGCTGTCCCACGTGGGAGCCATTAGCTACTTGTAGCTAATTAGCACTTGAAACATGGCTAGTGTGACCAAGAAATTTGATTTAAAATTGTATTTAATTTTAATTAATTTAAAGTTAAAATTAAATAACCACATGCATCTAGTGACTGTATTGGACAGTGAAAGACTATAGACTGTAGGAAAGGGGAGATCATATAGGGGTTTATAGGGAAACTCAGATCATTATATTATTCTTAGCCCCTGTGAAGCCACCCCCTGGCTTATGGCAATCCCATGTACAACAGCATTAGACTGATGGGACCCATAGGGTTTGCATTGCTGATTTTTCAGAGGTAGATTGCCAGGCCTTTCTTCCTACTCTGTCTTAGTCTGGATGCTCTGCTGCAACCTTGTCAGCATCATAACGACATGAAAGCCTCCACTGACAGATGGGTAGTGCCACATTTGAGGTACACTGGCCAGAAGTTGAATCTGGATCTCCTTGCATGGAAAGCAAGAATTCTACCATTTCTACCCCAGACTCATAGTAAGGAGTTTGAAATTTTTCCTAGCGCATTGGAGGACGATTAAAGGGTTTTAAACCAGGGTATGAATGATGTGCTCAGATGTGGAAAATTGTGTGGATGGGGTGGGGTGAGACAGTCATACCAGTCAGAGGGCCACAGCAGTAATCTAAGCAAGACAGATGGTGGCCTGGTTCAGCCTGTCTCCAGCCTTCAGTAGTTCCCCAGGCATCATATAGACCACTGATCTAAATGGAACCAGGAACACTTTGGAGGGAAGTGAGACTCAGAAGACATGTAATGGTTAAAATGGATAGAATCCCAATCAAACTGCTTCACAGTGTTCCATCTGTATGACTCCACTCTGGCTTTCATCTGGAATAGCTGCTTTTTTCTACCTATCAAAGTCTTACTGATTGTTTAAAATAAAAGTTAAAGGATGTTTTCTCACAGAAAGTCCTTTGTGCTAAGTGTGGTCTTAAGGATTGAGAAATCAAGATGAGTAAGTTGCCCGGAGCAGGTTCTCTCCTGAGTTTTACTCTAAGTCACAGACCCTATAGCACCTCTTCTGCCATTGGTTGGACACTTCTTTGCAAAGAAGCCATCTCCCTTACCAAATGATTAGCTCCTCCAGGACAACAAGGATGTTTTTGTCCTTAAATTGTCTCCGCAGTCTGGTCTCCAGCACATTGCCTGGTACTAAGGAGATGTCTGGTTGGGCAATCTACTTGTGTAGTGATACCGCCTCAGAAACCCAAGGAGGGGTCGCTAGGAGTCGGGTCTGACTCGATGGCACATAACAACAACAACAACAAGGGGATGTCTGAGGGATGTTTTTATAGTTACTTTCCTCTTTTGCCACATGGCATTGGCATTATCCACTTGCTTTGTACTTCAAAAAAAGAAAAAGCTTGCCTCAAAATAGTTGGTCCCAAGTAATCAAGTCTAGAAAGAATACTGAGAAAAATAGAAATTGGTTCTTCTGGTCGTTATTTTGAATTATTTTTGCTGAATATCTCAAGTGTAGGTAGATTTGGGATAGTCATTACATTCACCTGTGAAGGTTGAAATTTCCGGTTTTAAGTAGCTTCCCAGATGAGTGGTATAACCTCACTAATTTAAATGTTAAAAATTGCTCACTGAAGCTCTTGTGCAAACCATTCAGTGTCTGGAAAAGTCAGGCTTCAGAAGAGAATTATGAAAAGGGGAGAAGAACTTTTTATGATTGGGGACAGTAATTAGGGTCATGAAATCAGATGTGCATGAACTGTTGAATGTAAAACAAGTTTGCTATATAAATTTGCCCCCAAAGCACAATGTTGTTATTGTTGTTGTTAGGTGCCGTCGAGTCGTCTCTGACTCATAGCAACCCTATGTACAGCAGAATGAAATATTGTCTGGTCCTGTGCCAGCTCCGTGATCCTTACTATACCTGAGCCCATCATTGTAGCCACTGTGTCAACCCATCTCATTGATGGCATTCCCCTTTTTCATTGACCCTCCACCTTACCAAGCATGATATCCTTCTCCAGGGAATGGTCCCTTCTGACAACAGGACCAAAGTGGGTGAGACAAAGTCAGGCCATTCTCGCTTCCAAGGAACCTTCTGGCTGCACTTCTTCCAGGACAGGTTTGCTAGATCATTTAGCAGTCCATGGTACTTTTCAGCATTCTTCCCCAGCACCACAACTCAAAAGTATCAACTCTTCTTCAGTCTTCCTTATTCATTGTCCACCTCTCACATGCATATGAGGTGATTGTGTCAGGTGCACCTTACTCTTCAAGGAGATATCTTTGCTCTTCGTCACTTGAAAGAGGTTCTTTTGCAGCAGATTTGCCCAGTGCTATACGTCTTCTGATATCTTGACTGCTGCTTCATTGATGTTGATTACAGAATCAAGTAATATGAAGTCTTTGACAACTTCAATCTTCTCTCCATTTATTGTGATACTGTTTATCAGTCCAGTTGTGAGGATTTTTTTTTTAAATATTGAAGTGTAATCTGTACTGTAGACTGTAGTCTTCAATCTTCCTCAGTGAGTGTTTCAAGTCATCCTCACTTTCAGCAAGCAAAATTGTGTTGTCAGCTTTTTGCAGGTTGTCAATGAGTCTTCCTCCAATCCTGATGCCATGTTCTTCTTCATATAGTCCAGCGTCTCTGATTATTTTCTCAACATACAGATTGAATAAATATGGTGAAAGGATATAACCCTGTCACACTCCCTTCTTGACTTTAAATCATGCAGTGTCCCCTTGTTCTGTTTTAATGACTGCCTCTTGGTCTATGTACAGGTTCCTCATGAGTACAGTTAAGTGTTCTGGAATTCCCATTCTTCTCAATGTTATTTATAATTTCTTGTGATCCATACAATCGAATGCTTTTGCATAATCAGTAAAACACAAGTAGACATCTTTCTGGTATTCTTTGCTTTCATCCAAGATCCATCTGACATCAGCAACGATATCGCTCATTCCATATCCTCTTCTGAATCCAGCTTGCATTTCTGGAAGTTCTCTGTCAATATACTGCTGGAACTGTTTTTGAATTATCTTCAGTAAGATTTTACTTGCAGACTTCCAGTAAGATGGAGGGATAGGCAGACAAGCAACACAGACCCTCTTCAACAAAGAAAAGAAAAACCAATTAACAGAGATACAAAAGATAATCTTGGAGCCCTAAGATTTGAAAGGAACTATACAGAAGTGGATTAGGCACCAACAAATGGAAAAACCTGAACGAAAATAGTGACTACAGAGATGGTTGGAGCTGCAGACTGTCAGCTACTCTGACAAGACCAACAGCCTGAATTTCCAAGTGGTGTTGGGACCCAAGAATTGACCTAAAGATCAGCCCTGGTCACCAAGGGCTGTGGGGATGCCTGCGCTGATGGCCTATGACTAGGAAGGGAAAGAGCAAGGAGGGAGACAACCTGAGCTGTTGACTTTCCGCTGTCTGTAGGGCGCAGCCATTTTGATTGTTTACACATGGCAGCCATTTTGGATATTTAGTGATTGAGGGTGCAGCCATTTTGAATGTTTATAAGCAACAGCCATTTTGGATATTTAAAGTGACTGAGGGAGCAGCCATTTTGAATGTTTACAAGCAGTAGCCATTTTGGATATTTAAAGTGACTGAGAGTGCAGCCATTTTAAATGTTTTTGAGAGCTGGCTATTTTGGATATTTAAAATGACTGATGGCGCAACAATTTTGAATGTTTACAAGTGGTGGCCATTTTGGATATTTAAAGTGACCAAGGGTGCAGACATTTTTAATCTTTACAAGTGGCAAACATTTTAAATTTTAAAGTGATCATTTGGATACCAGGGACCTAAGAATCGGCGCTGTTTGCCAAGGTTAGCAGGGACATACAAGAGGCTGACAACAGGAAAGGAGACAGGTTGTGAGTGTATAAGTCCTGTCAGCTAGTGAATAGAGGAGCATAGCACAGTACTCTGCTTGTATAGATAACATACAAATAAAACAAAAATTGTGGGCAAGTCATTCCGACATACAGTCACCAATTAAATACAAACACAAAAATGCCGCAATGCCTCAGAGACAACAGAGCATCATAGTCCACACAAAGAAGCAGTATAGAATGGTAGAAACAAGGGAGCAGGATACAGACCTAGAACACATCCCTGAGGAAGAAGCAGCATTGGAACCCTCTCATAAGGAATTCAAAAGAATTATCGTTAGGTATCTTCAAAGGATTGAGAGACAGACCAAAGAAAACATAGAAAAACCTTAGAAGAATTTTGGAAGAAAATACAAGAACAAAATGATAAATGAAAAATTAGAAATGATTCTAAATCTACAGATAGAAATCCAGAAGATTAATACTAAATTGTCAGAAATAAATAATACATTAA
>NW_006921909.1:1500650-1522371 GCF_000298275.1 Orycteropus afer afer | reverse complement strand
GTATATATAAAACTCTGAAAGAGAAAAATTTCCAACCAAGAATTCTGTACCCAGCAAAATTGTCCCTCAAATATGATGATGAAATAAGGATGTTTCCAGATAAGCAGAAATTAAGGGAATTTGTTAAAACCAGATCAACCTTACAAGAGATGCTAAAGGGAGTTCTTTGGACAGAGAAGCAACAACAGCCAACAATAACTGACCATTAACACACATGATGACATAACCCAGAAACCAACCCAACTATGGAAGTATCCAAAATAAATAAACCTACAAGATTGTAAACAGGGAACCAGAGACATCAATTGACAAATGAGGACAACTACAAACCAAAAAGAGGGAAAAAACTGTGTTGTTACAGAGCTTCTAGATGGTAGGGATGTCGAGACAACTACAGGGTAGAACGGACCGTTCTAAATTTGGGAAGAAAACTATAAATCACAGGGTAACCTCAAAGAAAAATGATAAACCTTCACATCAAAATAATAAAGAGGACCAGTACAAAATAATTAACAAATACTAAAACAGTAGCAACAAAGGAAGTGATAACAAGATTCATAAACAAAATGAGCTCAGCATAGAAAATTATATGGAACAAAGATTTCGACACCACGAAAAAAGCATATAACAAAAATAACAGCAACAAATTCATATTTGCTGTTAATTACATATCTGGGAAGGGACTTATCTCTAAGATTTATAGAAAACTCCAACACCTCAGCAGCAAATGAATTAACAGTCCAATTGAAAAATGGGCAGAAGGCATGAATAGACACTTCACCAAGGAGGATATTCAGGTGGCCAGCTAATACATGAAGAGATGCTCATGATCACTGGCCATCAGAGAGATGCAAATCAAAACAATGAATTACTGTCTCACCCCAGCACTGATAGCAAGGTTCAACAAGACAGAAAATAACAAATGCTGGTGGGGATGTGGAAAGGTTGGGAGTCTCATACACTGCTGGTGGGACTGTGAAGTAATACAACCACTGTGGAAAGCAATATGGCGATTCCTTAGAAAGCTGGAATTGGAGATACCATTTGAGCCAGCAATCCCATTACTAGGTATATATCCTGCAGAGGTGAGAGCCAGGACAGGAACAGATATATGCACACACATATTCATTGCAACACTATTTATAATAGCAAAAAGATGGAAACAACCTACGTGCCCATCAGCGGAAGAAAGGATGACCAAATTATGGTTCATACACACAATGGAATGCTATGCAGCACTAAAGAATAATGTAGAACCTTCAAAACACTGTATAACGTGGATGAACTTGGAGGACATTATGCTGAGTAAAATAAATCAATCACAGAAGAACAAATATAGTATTAGCTTGTTGTTGTGGAGGGTCAAGGAAAGGTTTATATATGGAGGAAACTTTCTTTGTTGGTTGCCAGAGGTGGGAGTGAAGGGAGGGAATACTGGGGGGAAAAAATGCATTGACCCATGTCACTGTAGTTTTCTGTATTTCACTGTACATGAATTATATTACAATAAAATGCATTAAAAAAAGAGAAGATTTTACTTGCATGTGATATTAATGATATTAGCTAATTTCCACATTCTGTTGGATCATCTTTCTTTGGAATGGTACAAGTATGCATCTCTTCCAGTCAATTGGCCAGGTAACTATCTTCCAAATCTCTTGGCACAGCCAAGTGAATGCCCCCCAGCATGGCCTCTGTTTGTTGAAACATCTCAATGGGTATTCCGTCAGTTCCTGGAGCCTTGTTTTTTGTCACTTCCTTCAGTGCAGCTCTGACTTCTTCCTTCAACACCATTGGTTCTTGCTCATATGCCACCTCCTGAAATGGATGAACATTTCCCAATTCTTTTTGGTACAGTGACTCTGTGTATACCTTTCATCTTCTTTTGATGTTTCCTGCATCATTCAGTATATTGCCCATAGAATCTTTCAATATTGCAGTTCAAGGCTTAGATTTTTTCTTCCGTTCTTTCTGCTTGAGAAATGCTGAACGTGTTCTTTCCTTTTGGCTTTCCAACTCCAGGTCTTTGCACATTTTATTATAATAATTGACTTTTTCTTCTCGAGCTGCCCTTTGAAATCTTCTGTTCAGCTCTTTTATCCTGTCGATTCTTCCATTTGCTTTAGCCACTCTTTGTTCAAGGGTAAGTTTCTCTTCTGGCATCCATTTTGGCCTTCTCTTCCTTTCCTGTCTTTTTAATGACTTTTTTCTTTCTTCATGAATAATGTTCTTGATGTCATCCTACAATTTTTCTGGTTTTCAGTAATTTGTGTTCAGTGCATCAAATCTATTCTTTAGACAGTCTCTGAATTCAGGAGAGATATATTCAAGGTCATATTTTGGCTCTCATGGGCTTCTTTTAATTGCCATCAAGTTCAAGTTGAACTTACGTATGAGTAGTTGATAGTCTGTTCCACAATCAGCTCCTGGCCTTGTTTTGGCTGAAGATATCGAGCTTTTCCATCACCTCTTGCCACAAATGTAGTCAATCTGATTTCTGTGTACTCCATCTGGTGAAGTCCACGTGTATAGCTGCCATTTGTGTTGTGGAAAAAAAGGTATTTGCAATGAGTAAGTCATTAGTCTTGCAAAATTCTATCATGTGATCTCCAACATCGTTTCTATCACCAACGCCAAATTTTCCAACTTTTGCATTCCATCACCAGTGATAATCCGCACATCTTGATTGTATGGTCAATTTCAGATTGCAGAAGTTGGTAAAACTCTTTGATTTCTTCATCTTTGGCTTTGGTGGTTGGTGTGTAGATTTGAATAGTAGTAGTATTAATTGGTCTTCCTTATAGGCATGTGGATATTATCCCATCACTGACAGCATTGTACTTCAGGACAGATCTTGAAAAGTTCTTTGTGATAATGAGTGCCATGCCATTCCTCTTCCATTCCTGACATGGATGGTAGATAATATGGCTGTATGATTCAAAATGGCTAAAACTGGTCCATTCCAGGTCACTAATACCTATGATATCACTCTTTATGCATGCCATTTCATTTTTGACAACTTCCAGTTTTCCTAGATTCATACTTTGTACATTCCATGTTCTGATTATTAATGGATGTTTGCTGCTATTTCCTCTCATTTTGAATTGTGCCACATCAGCAAATGGATGTCCCAAAAGCTCTACTTTATCATTAAGGTAAGCTCTACTCTGATGAAGCTAGTCTTTCCCAGTTGTATCTTGAGTGCCTTCTGACCTGAGGGGCTCATCTTCCAGCATTGTATCGGACAGTGTTTCAGGGCTATTCATAAAATTGTCTCGTAGTGTGTCAGACAGTGTTTCACTGCTAGTCATAACGTTTTCTCTGGCCAATTCTTTGAGAAGTGGATGGCCTCTTCCTTTCTCCAAGTCTGTCTTAGTCTGGAAGCTCTGCTGAAACCCATCAACCATGTGCAACCCTGTTGGCATTTGAAAATACTGGTGGCACAGCCTCCAGCCCCACAGCAACATGCAAGCCACTACACTACGACAGACTGACAGACAAGCACAATAAAAATTTAAATAAATAAAGAGAATTATGAGTTATCCTCTTTTCAGAGAAAAAAAATGTTAACCCAAACTCAGCAGAGTATCATTGGTTATGAAGTACTCAAACCACAGTGGCTGAGGGGGTCCCCCCCAAGTGTTTATTATAAGTCAGTTAGCACTGGAGCCTCTAGAAATAGATGTCTTCTTATTTGGTTTAGGAATCACAGACCTTTACGTTTAGAAGAAACATAAGAGATTATTTAGTACAGTTTCCACATTCTACAGATGAGAAAGCCAAGGCCTAGACATTCTAGCCTTGGTGGCAGAACTAGACCTTGTAATTCCTTCTCTTCCACCCATTTTTTGAATTATTTAAAAATCTAAGACATTGGCTAGGTACAATGTTCCTTTTCATTTCATTCCTCTCTGAAAGTTTCATCGTTTTTTTTTTGTTTGTTTTTTTTTTTCAATTAAACATTTGACCACCTTTCTTGAGGCTTCATTTCATTGATCCAAAGAGTTAAAAGCAGTGGAACCAATGGAAATAGACTCATTTAATCTAAGAAAACTTTTTTTTTTTAAAGCTTGACGCTATAATGAGATGTGACTCACTGGTCAAACAAGTCACTTGATGCCCAGGGTAACATGTTTTCAATCATACATCCCTTTCTGTGGTCATGAAGTCCTGTGGGGCACAGTCTGGGTCAGTGTAATTCTCCCTGGGGACTCTTCTGCTGTGAGCAGCAATGTGTCTTCTTATTGAGGATGTGCGTGAGTTCTTCCTCTGCCCATTAGAGATCTGTTTTCATTGCTGACCTTACCTCAGGACTATTCCTTCTGCTCTCATATTACTCAGATCTTAGAAGAGCTCCTTGCTAATGTCATATTAATAGAGTTTTTTTTTTTTTTTTTTTTTCAAAATGAGAGCTAATTTTTTATGTTTATTTTTAAGAAGAATGAGTTTAAAACTTGAAAACTTGGGTCAAGTAAGGACATGGATCTAAGATGTTCAGGAAGCAGAGCTATTGGAGAAGAGAAGCTGTCTTTGGTAGAATTCATGGCTGTTGCGTACATCTGCCATGTGCTCAACATGAACCAAGAACAAATTTATGTCACCACCTTGTGGTGTATCTAGAAACTCAGGTAAATGTAGTAAACAGGGTTATAAACATCAACAAGATGTCAGCCCTTTCTAATGACAGCACCAGTGGTATCATAAAACTCCAAAAAGCAAAACCCATTCTCGTTGAATCAATTCCAACTCATAGTGACCCTGTAAGACAGAGTAAAACTGTGCTAAGGATCTCCGAGGCTATAATCTTTACAGAAGCAGACTGCCTCATCTTTCTCTAGTGGAACAGCTAGTGAGCTTGAACCACCAACCTCTTGGCAGTTGAATAGTTAACCACTGTGCCTCCAGGGCTTTTAGTGGTACCCTAGGCTCTCTTTTGCTCTGAAACAGACTTTTCTTCATTCTTAGGTGGAGTGCTGTTTTGGTTACCTAGTGCTGCTCTCACAGAAAATACCACAAATGGGTGGTTTGAACAAATAGGAATTTATTCTCTTACAGTTTAGGAGGCTAAAAGGCCAAGTTTAAGGTGCCAAGTTCTAGGGGCTGGGTGAAAGCCCCTCAACATTGGGCTTCAGCTCTGCCTCTTGCTCCCAGCCCAGTGAAGCTAGAGGCTTTCTTCATTCAGGCACCTGCTGGCTACTGAGGCTGACAAACCTAAGGTTGACAAGTAAAAAGGCACAGTCCCAATATTACCAAACCACACGGCAGGCCATTGATTCAAATCCATTAATAGTCCTCGGATCGGCAGACAACATGGCAGGCTGCTCAATGAAGACTCAGCTACATGCAAGATTCAAGTGTGCCAAGATCTATAGACCATTCCTAAAGCTTCTTCTTACGTACCGGGAGCAGACAACATCCCTAAACCAACTAACTACTCAGCTGCTCGCAGTAGATTCCACCATGGAGTTGATTACCAGTCTCATCCTGGGGAATAAATACATCCAGTTGGCCAGCCACTCGAGACCAAGCCCAGCCAAGTTGACACATAACCTTAACTACCACAAGTGCTATACAATCACAGCTTAGAAGCCCTCTCCCACCCAAGATAGCCTGATGGCCACTTGTAAGCCCATCCTACACAGTATTTCAGGAGCCATCATTAGCAGTGCTACTAGCTATAGAAACTGGATTTTGGATCTGACACTCCGTTTATAACCCCCTTCTCACAAGGATGGGAGCTCTGGTGGCATAGTGCCTAAGGCATTTGACCACCAACCAAAAGGCTGGTGGTTCAAACCCACCAGCCACTCCTTGGAAGGAAGGTTGGGCAATCTACTTCCATAGTGATACTGCCTCCAAAACCCAAGGAGGGGTCGCTATGAGTTGGGTCTGACGGCAGTGTCCCCCCCCACACACACACACACCCGGCTATAAAAACTAAACCCATTGCTGTCGATTCAATTCCAACTCATAGCGATCCTATAGGACAGAGTAGTACTGCTCTGTAGTGTTTCCAAGGTGGTAAATGTTTATAGCAGCAAACTGCCACATCTTTCCCCCACGGAGCAGGCTAGTAGGTTCAAACTACCAATCTTTTGATTACCAGCCAAGCCCTTTAACCACTGTGCCACCAGCTCTCCTCCCCACAGCTGCAGTAAAGAGAGAAGAGTTGTTTATATTTAAATATAAGCAACTTGATCTGACTTTTACCTGCTTATGTATAGAATGGCTTGGTGGTTCATGGAGAGGCTAGGCTATCCTGCTGGACTCATTGTCTTGCATGCTAATTCAAATTAAAATATGCTTGTTCAGAAAAGAAGAAATGCAAAGATCATTTCACTATAAAAAGGTGATTAATTCCAATAATGAGATGTGTACCTTAAACAATATCTGTTGGCTTGGTAAAGTTTAAATCATTGAAAATACCCAGTGTCAGAGGTGGGGAAAGGTGGGCATACACATACAGCAGTAGCTAACACTTTAAGTGCTATACAGTAGACAAATACAATAATCTATTCATTTATCCCAAGGAAATAATTAGACATGTGCCTGGGTATGCAACATTGTGTATATTAGCAAAAGCAAACAAACAAAACCCAAATATCTTATCAAATATCAAGTAAATTATGATAGAGTCATATAATGGAATGCAATGCACCCATGAAAAGTATCCCAATTATATTGCTAATTGAAAGAAGTAGGTTACAGAGCAGAGTATATAATAGTTCTACTGTATTGGCCTCTATATAAGCTCTAGTGGTGCAGTGCCTAAGGCATTTGACTGCTAACTAGAAGGTTAGCAGTTCAAATCCACCAGCCACCCCTCGGAAGACAGATGGGGCAATCTACTTCCAGAAAGATTTACTTTGGAAACTCTGTGTAGCTTTGGTATGTTGGTGTGTGTGTATGTGTATGTAATATTTATAGATATATGGAAAAAAGTTTGATAGGCTATATCCCAAACTGTTAATAGTGCTTATGTCAGTTGAGGACTGTTAATCTTTATTGAATTTATTTCTATAGGTTATGGATTGTTTATAAGAATCATAGATCACTCTCAAAATCAGGGAAAAATAATTAAAATATTTCCATTTAGAAAGAAAATTAAATGCATTACTAGCACGGTTTTAAGATTTACTTGGTGATAGATGTGGTTGTTTTGGGCTGGCCTGTTTGCTGGGAGGGGATGAACTAGAATTTAATCTTTAAAATATTGCTATGTTTCCTAGGTGTGCTTGTGTTTAGCTTTTCACTGCCATAATGCTAGTTCTCTATTTGCAGGAAGTAAATACACAGTAAGGAGGGGCGTAGTCTTCTGAGTCCGAAAGACCAGGATCAAACACCAGCCCTGCTACTTCCCAGCTCTGTGATTTGGGGCCAATTATTTAACCTCAGTAACCTTCAGTTTTCTCAACTGTGTGAAATGGAAATGATGATGATGATGATGATGGAGGTGGTTGCAGGTTTGTTGCGAGGGTTGAGTGACACCAGGTGCATCAAGTTTCTGGAACATAATAAAGAGTAGCCATTATGATGATGGCGATGTAATGAACTTTTTAGAATCTCATATTTTAAAGTTAGGACTTAGTCAATGGAAAGTAAGTTGTGGAAAATTGCTCAATCAATGTGCTAAGAGATTCCATTTTCTGGCTGGGGCTAGTTTTCCATAGACTGTTTTTTACAGCAAGGCAGTTTTCTTTTATTCTTTCAGTTCTCATTGACTGAAGAGCAGTCTTGCCCAGCTTGCTTGTATCTGTGGCATTTTTCTGCAGAGCTGGAAAGAGGTGGGACTGCCTTCCTGAGAATAGGTGTGAGAAGGGAGGAGCCAGTGGGGAGGGGCTAGGGAGCTACTGCGCTTTGCTTCCCTGTAGTTGCCTCCCCCCTCCTCCTCTGTGGGATTGATTTGTTTTGTACAAATTGGTTGCCTCAAGCAACACATTATTAGGTTGAGCAGAATGTTTCCCTGGAGACTTACTGCTTTCCCTTTTGCCAAGTAATTGTGTCCCCCACCTCCACCCCACAGAGGCTGCTGGGATTGTGGGGGCATTCTTTCCACTTTGGTTTATACCGACCCATTCCCCCACCTTTGACTGAGTGCTGGCTATTTGTAAGGCATAGTGTCTTTCACCACTTTTAGAAAGAAGTCTTGGGAGCTTTTAATCTTTATTTTGGAACTCCTGGACTTTCCCCCTCTCCTGGTGAACGGGAGACACGGGCACTGTGTCTAAGGAAAGATTACCTTACTGTTCAGAATAGTCACTGCCTCTCTCTGATACCAGGCTTTGCCTGCAAAATGCAGGTAGAAGTGACAGTTCTAGCACAGACTCCTATGTGCTTCTGTCATTGTGTTTTTCCCCCTCTGCCAAAGATACTAATGCTGATTCTGCCCCCACATGCTGTTCAGTGCGTCTCTGATTTCACTAGTCCCTATGCCCCATCTTCCAGAATGTGCTACCTTAACGTTCCTCAAAACCCAGGACTCCAGAATCCCCTTACCTAGTCCCAGCCCCTCTTCTGGGCATCTTCCTGGATCTGTGTACAAAAGGGTGGACTGTGCTGCTGGTATGTATATGTGTTGGCCTACAGGGACCGGAGTGGAATTGGGACATGTGCACAGGGTGGCCACAGGAGTGCACATAGGGCCTTCAGAGTGTCAAATGGAGCCAGGGAAGAGAAAGGAAGCAGGCCAGGAACTGCCTCTTCTGGACCACTGTCTTTCTGTGTGCAAACCCAAGGAGTCCAAGAAATCAAAATTCAACCTTGGCCTTCCAGGCTGTGATGAAGATATACACTCAAGAAGGATAGGTCATATTTTGCTTAACAGTATTTTAGCCTGGATATTATGTACACATGCAGCTGAGCCCTTACGCCAGTGAATAATGTCATAAGGCCTGTGAATGCTAGGGATGGGTCTGAAGTTTTAAATAAGGGGCTGCTCTTTCAGCCTGGTGGAGCTCTGGTGGCATAGTGCCTAAAGCATTTTACTGTTAACCAGGAAGTTGACGATTCAAACCACCAGCCACTCTTCAGAAGGAAGACTGGGAAATCTACTTCCATAAAGATTTACCACCTCAGAAACCCAAAAGAGGTTGCTATGGGTCAGAATCGACTCAATGGCAATATATTTCTTTCTTTCTTTTTAAGTTTTCTTTCAGCCTGTTATTGTTAGGTGCCGTCCAGTCGTCTTCAACTCATAGCAACCCCATGCACAGCAGAACAAAACACTGCCCGGTCCTGTGCCAGCCTCACAATCCTCGCTATACCTGAGCCCATTGTTGCAGCCACTATGTCTGTCCAGCTCATTGAGGGCCTTCCCCTTCTTGGTTGACTCTCCACTTTACCAAGCCTGATGTTCCTCTCCAGGGAATTGTTCCTTCTGACAACATGACCAAAGGGGTGAGACGATGTCTGGCCATTGCTTTCAAAGAGCATTCTGGCTGCACTTCCTCCAGGACAGATTTCTTAGTCCTTTTAGCAGGACTTCTTGGTATTCTTCTCCAACACCACAACAAGATTGCACTAAGCATGATGAAAAATATGTGAGAACTGTGAGAGATGACTTTATACTGTGATAAGCAATTTATTGGAGAGAGACTGCTCACACAGAGTTGATTAGTGTCACATGCTGTTTTAAGTGGATGCTTGCAACATTTGAGCTCACCACAATAGCAATAAGAGGTTGCTATGAAATTATTACGTTAATACAGTACATACCATAGTTAATTTTATGCAGTTGTGATTTACATTTCTACATTTATGTGCGTCTTTACATTTGTTTACATTTATCTTGACTGTGAATGATGGCCAAGTATGGTCTGTGTTTGTGTAAATTTTGATTAACTTTTTATAATACATCTGTGTATATTTTATGAAAGTAAATGATAAAATAGACTACTAGCTACATATGCTTTACACATTTATGACAGACCTAACTTTGCTTAATTTTTTGATATTCTAGTCTATGTGGTTCATCTGACAGTTTTTTCTCGTTGCGGGGAAGAGCCTCAACGAGGTGGACTGACACAGTGGCTGCAACAATGGGCTCAAGCATAACAAAGATCGTAAGGCTGGCACAGGACCGGGCAGTGTTTCAGTCGACAAAAATTTTCCAAATTATTTGTGGAAAAAAAAATCTGCGTATAAGTGGACCCATGCAGTTCAAACCTATGTTGTTCAAGGGTCAACTGTATGCATATATACTTTTATGTATGCACACACATACAATAGAGAGAGAGAGACTCGGTCCTTCTGTCCCTGGATGATGTATATGGTTAAGCACCTGACTGCTAACCAAAACGCTAATGGTTTGAACCCACCTGGAGGCATCTTAGAAGGAAGGCCTAGTAATCGGCTTCTGGAAGGTCATGGTCATGAAACCCTGTGGGTATATCACATGGGGTCATCATGAGTCAGGTCAACTCAGCAGCGCCTCTTGTCAGGGGTGATATATATCTATATCAGATATTATTAAAAAGTATCTCAGTCTTCAGTCAGCTGTCCTCTATATGCCAAATTTCAGATCTCATTTCGACCTAAAACTTTGTCGGCAACCTTCTGGCTTCAGTGTCCTTTCACAGAACCTGGACTCCACAGGTCGTTTTTTCTTCAGTACTGAACCAAGTACTTAGAATTTGTTGATTTCTTAACCTGTTACTGTATTCTTTGGCCAGTTGTCAATTCTGAGTAACCCCAACAAGGTACCTGTAACATTTATGCTGCTGAGATCTTCTGAAACCCCAAAAGTCTTAAATTAATCCTACTGCCTCTTCAGGAACCTCACCCCTTCAACCACACTGCCTTGAATATTCGTGTATAGTGTCTTGGGGAATGTCTCTAATTAGTCAATAGAAAGAACAAGTCACCATTTTTAGTATTGACTCCTGTAATTTCAGTTGGCATCAAGTCTTTCCTCAAAAGAGCAGCCCGCTCCCTAGGATGGTACATTCTCCGCCTGTCTTGCTGTCCTGTAGTCTTCCTTCTGCCCTGTTTATGCCGGTCTCCCAGTGGTTCCTTGCACAGCCACACTTTGTGAGGCAGCACCTGTACAAAGTACTTCAGATCCCTACAAGACGATGTTCCTCCAGTTTGTGTCCAGGTGCCTAAGAAGTCCATGTTGAAGACATTGGGAGGGGCGTGTTTCCCTCCCTCCCTGGTGTTATTGTTCACCTTATAGACCTGACTATTGTTTGTTGAAAGTTGAGTCACAGAAGTGAGTTTGGATCCAGTCTTGAAATATGTCTAAGAGCGCGGTCTTGGGGGGTTCCATCAGTTTCTATCAGACCAGGAAGCCTTTTTATTATTTTAAGTTTTGTTCCACATTTTTCTCCCACTCTATTGTGATTCCTTTCAGAGCAGCTGGCAGTGATAGCAGGGCATCATCTAGTTCTTCTTGTTTCATTATCTTGAAGACTGCAGTTTGCTTGATCCATTAGTCCTTTGGACTACTTATTTCCATATGTATTTTATTTTCCTCAGGCTTCTTTGCTGTAGATGGGGAGAGAGCAACAGTTTTATTTTAGATGGCCACTCACAAGCTTTTAAGACCCCAGTTGCCACTCACTACAGTAAGATGTGAAATACTGTCTTTGTGTTGACATTGATGTCCCCTGAAACTGTGGTCCTGAGCCCCCAGGCCCAGTGACTCTTTCCCTCAAGGCGTTTTGTTAAGGCTAAAATTCTTCAGGAGCTCTGGTAATGTAGTGCCTAAGGCGTTTGACTTATAACCAGAAGGCTGGCAGTTCAAACCCACCAGCCACTCCTTGGAAGGAAGGTTGGGCAATCTACTTCTGCGGTGATACTGCCTCAGAAACCCAAGGAGGGGTTGCTATGAGTTGGGGCCAACTCGACGGCATGTAACAACAAAGAAGTCTTCATAACTTTGCCCCCTGCATAATCTACTGTATTCATGGATATATTTGTAGCATATATAAATATGTACGTAGAAATATGCTTTGTAAAACCTATATATATTCATAGGTATAGTCCCATTCACCTTCCCATCCCTTTCACTTTGTATATCTATGTATCCACTTGTCAGTTAGTGTTATTACTGTTATTGCAGAATTGTGTCTGTAGTAGTAGTTCCTCTGTTGCCTTTACCTCTGTGCCCCTCCCAGTGTCTTCCTTTGCCTTGATCATTTTGTGAGGACTTCCCTTTCATTGTGTATCACCTTTCCTTCACCCAGGTCAAAACATGTCTGCCCTCTAGTTGTGATTTATTCTCCCTTCCTTCCATCACACAGGTCAATACATGTCTGCCCTCTAGTTAGTGATTTACTCTCCCTTCCCCTCCCACCCTGGTACCCTTCAAAGAATATTTCTTTCTGTGAGTAAAACTTTTTTTGACTTTTTATAGTAGTAGTGTCATACAATATTTGCCTTTTTTTGATTGACTAATTTTACTCAGCATAATGTCCTCCAATCCCATCCATACTATGAGGTGTTTCACAGATTCATCATTATTCTTTAACATTGTGTAGAATTATGCCTTAATATTTAAGTAGATGAAGAGGAAGGGAAAGCAATCAAGAGAGGTACAATGAGCAGTCTTTCAACAAATCTGTTACATTTGACCCTTAAACAGCACTTAATATTCCTTAATATTCACCTCTTGCAGAATCCTGAAATTGGCACCTTCAGGCCTGAGCTATCATTCCCATTTCACAGATGGGGAAACTAAGGCTTTTAGTGGCAAAGTAGCTTTCCAGAGATCGCAAAGTAATAGTTCAGGAGCTAATCAAACCAAGGTCCCTAACTTCAGAAAATGTGCTTCTGATCACTGTATTGCCAAGTGTTGGTCATGGAGTCATCGTTTCTCTCTGTGCTGCTTACATCATTATGAGGAGGCCTAAGCGCTGCAGCAGTTAACCATTCGCTGCTAACCAAAAGGTCAGCAGTTCAAACCCACCAGTGGCTCCATGGGAGAAAAGACCTGGCAGTCTTCTCCCATAAAGATTACAGAGTAGGAAACCCTATGGGGCCATCCTGCTCTGCTATAGGGTCACTCACTATGAGTCAGAAGTGACTCCACGGCACGTTGTTATGATATTTTGTATCTGGACTGGCTTACTTAGTTTAAAATCCTCAGAAAAGTAGGGGAAACCTCACTGTTACCCCTGTATACCTGCTATTCACAATAGCTAGCAAACCCCTTAGCATAGGGTGTTAACCAAAAATGGCACGCACACCAGTAGTGGGCAAGGTCACTTAATAATTTAAAGAGTTTCTTTGCAGCAAATTTGCACGTCATTTGTCATTTGATTTCTTAACTGCTGGCTTCTGTGGGCGTTGATTGTGGATCCAAGTAGAATGAAATCCTCCACAGCTTTTTTTTTTTTTTTTTTCCCCACTTACCATGATGTTACTCATTGATTCTGTTGTCAGGGTTTTTATTTTGTTTATGTTGAGGTTCAATCCATACTGAAAGCTGTAGTTTCTAATCTTCAGCAGTAAGTGCCTCAAGTCTTCTTCACTTTGAGCAAGCAAGGTTGTGTCATTGCATATTGTAGGTTTTTAAGGAACCTTCCTCCAATCCTTATGCCATGTTCTTCATACATTCTAGCTTCTCAGGTTTTTTTCTCAGCATACAGATTGAGTAAGTATGGTAAAAGAAAGCCACCCTGATGCATACTTTTTCTAATGTTAAACCATGAAATATCCCCTTGTTCTGTTTTAACAACTACTTCTTGGTCTATTAATGTTCCTTATGAGCACAATTAAGTGTTCTGAAATTCCCATTCTTTGCAGTGTTATTCATAATTTGTTAATGATCCATACAGTTGAATGGCTTTGCATAGTCAATAAAATATAGGTAAACATCTTTCTGCTGTTCTCTGTTTTCAGTCAAGATCCATCTGACATCAGCAATGACATCCCCCGTTCCACATCCTCTTCCAAATCTGACTTGAATTTCTGACAGTTCCTTGTCAGTATATTGCTGCTAGCATTTTTAAATTATTTTCAGCAAAATTTTAGTGTGTGTGATATTAATGATGCTGTTTCGTAATTGGGAGCTCTGGTGGTGTAGTACCTAAGGCATTTGACTGCTAACCAGAAGGCTGGCGGTTCAAACCCACTAGCCACTCCTCGCAAGGAAGGTAATCTACTTCCCATAGTGATACCGCCTCGGAAACCCAAGGAGGGGTGTCTCTGAGTCGGATCCGACTGACGGCTGTGCGTTGCATTTGTTTTTGTTCTGTAATTTCCATGTTGTGCTGGATCACCTTTCTCTGGAATGGACACAGATGTGGATTTCTTCTAGTCCATAGCTGTCAATAGATATCAGCTCCTATAATAAAATAATAACTATTAATATGGTTGTTATTATCATTACATCTATTGGATCTGTAAAGAACAGATGTAATCTTTTGCCCATGTGACAGTTTCTCACCTATTTGAAAAGAGCTAAACATCCTCAGTCCCAGAAATAGTCTACTTGTCCACATAGTTCTGTGACGATGACACGGGGAGTTGGAGGCATTGAGGCAGGTTTAATACACTCAGGCCTAGTTGTAGAACTCACCATTGAAACATTGTTAATATATGAGTGATGATGACTTCTTCAGGAATTTCTATCCCCAAAAGAAAGATTTTAAAAAGCATGGATAAACTAAGTGTAACAAGAAATTGGCAGGGGGTTTTTCATAAGACAGTACTTGCTTGTGATAGGTATGAAGGACTTACTTGTTTTGTTTTGTTGGGGGGAGGTCATTTATGCAATAGAATCTTGGACATTTTAGAGTATCGGTGTGACTTTTTGCAGAATCTCCCCAAACCTGCAAAGCAAGCTGGATAGCCTCCTTTGCTGATAGATTGCTTGAGGCTCATCGATTACCAGGGGGGACTTGGCTGAAAGACTGTGTGCACTGTCTGGGACAGCCGTGCAGTGAGAGCCGTGAGTGCCTCAGACCTTTCCCACCCTTCACCAGTGATGACAACGAGAAACCTCCCCAGGAATTAGGTTTTGACAGGCCCAGGGGCTGGGAGAAATCAGACTGCCTATTCCAAGGAGGTTATCACCCCTTGTATATGTTTACGACCCATTTTATTGCTGGCTTTTAGCTTTAAACAAGGATCTGATGTTTTGTTTAAGAATCAAAATCACTCTTTCCAGACAGCTGTGGAGTTAGTCCCCTGGGACGATGACAGGCCAAATCTTCATTAAACTGCTGAGGAATGAAGGCGGGTGGGGGCTCCCGTTTCCCTCCCACAGTGGCCAGCAGCAGGTAGGCTGCGATGTGTGGGCTCCTCCAGACTTTTGTTTGGTTTCTGTGGCTGAAATGAGCTGCTCTGCATGGAGTCGGGAAGGATCCAGCTTGTAACGCTAGCTGGGATTCA
Source organism: Orycteropus afer afer (assembly GCF_000298275.1). Taxonomy (NCBI): domain Eukaryota; kingdom Metazoa; phylum Chordata; class Mammalia; order Tubulidentata; family Orycteropodidae; genus Orycteropus; species Orycteropus afer. The sequence continues at coordinate 1,507,035 of NW_006921909.1, read as the reverse complement.
ACATGGTTCTTTTTCTTCTCTGTCCAAGGCTGGATTTATGAGTGGAGGCCATCATTATGGAGTGGTTTGAGGGTCATGGGTGTGCGGGAGACAAAAGTTGGGCATTGTCAGTTTTGCTTGATACTGGCTCCGTTGCTTCCCCTTCTTCCTGCCAGTAGCGTGGTAGTGTGACTATGCACAAAGTCTATGCTGGAGTCACCCAGGCACAAGATCAAATCCTGACTGCCTTTCTAGGCAGTTTCCCAACTTGGGAAACAGGGCTGGTACTAACTAGTAGCCTCTGAGTGGATTACATAAAAGAGTGGATGTAGAGAACCGAGCACAGTGTCTGGAACATATAACCTACATTTCCAAAGAGGTAGGGGCTGATTCTCCTTGGTGCTCCCAGCCAGGATGCAAGCGTCTGTAGCAGTCATGAAGGAATAATAAATTCTAGAAGTCACTGACAAAGACTGTGCTTTATATCTCCTCATAAAAAGAGCTTTTAGTTGCTTTAGCGTTAAGGTGCTGTGCACATGCCAGTATGTGAACACACACACACGTTTCTCAGGTGCTAGGGGGCCCATAGCTGGATTGCTTAGTCTCACCTGCTTGTTTTGCCCTAAGAAACTAGTGGTGCCATTTCAGGGTGCACCAATAGGAAATAATTAAGCAGACCCTAAATGTGAGCAGATCTCTTAGTCATAGTCTCTTCTGCTTCCTTCCTTGCCCTCAGACAATCAGTAGGCAGCCTGTTAGGGCTTGTTTTCTAGAAAGGTGGAGAGGCCGTCTTTTGCACAGTCATCTCTGTAAGGCAGCTAATCCTGGAGCATGGTGGGCTTTTGAGTAGGTGCTAACAGGTGATATGAAAGCAGGTAACTCCTGCCCTGGAAGAGCTAAGCTGGGAAAATAAAACTAGCCCACCAATTAAGTGCTGAATTCTGTGCCACAGATCGGTGCTGGAGTTGAGTGTGGGTGAGGGTAACAGGAGCACAGGCCTGGCTCCCTTTGTACCTAGCACTGGGCCTTGCGGAATGATTGAGCAATGTGGTAAAAGTATAAAAATAAATGCATGTGGCAGCTTTTACTCTTTCTTGTAAAAAAAGACAAAATTAGAGTTTTAATTTTAAGCCATAACATTATTATAACATTAAAAGACTGTTTTTTTGTTTTGGTTTTTGGGTCTATTTATTTATTCATGTTTATTGCAATCAAGGTGCAAATTTACAAAGCAGGTTTGTTTTACATTCAACAGTTCATGCACAGTTGATTTCACGGCCCCAGTTACCCTCCCCAACCATAAAAACTCTCCTCCCCTCCCTTCCCTGTGACTGCCCCTCCCTGTGACTGCCCCCTCCCTATCATTGTATTCCTGTCCGTCCAGCTTGCCCTCTGTGTGAATGCTGCTCCTCTCATGTCTCATGGCTGATTGATCTAAAGGGTGCATCTCCCTAGAGTAGGTGGGTACATCGCCCTGGGGTAGGTGTTCTGGATGTAGGTCTTTCTGCTGTTGTACTGAGAGCCAATCCATGGAAGTGACTCTATTTCCGGGCCAGAAGGGTAGCCCAGGGCCCATAATCTCAGGAGTTCCCCAGTCTCTATACCAGTAATTCTGGTCATTTTTGTGTTTTTTAATTTTGTTCCACATTTTTCCTCCCACTCTATCCGGGATCCCCAGTTTTGATACCTTTCCGAACAGTTGGCATTGGTAGCCAGGCACCATCTAGTTCTTCTGGTCTCATTGTTGTGAGAGCTGAGGTCCTTGTGTCCATCTTATCTTTGGATTAATTGTTTGCAGATGACCTTGCTTTTCTCCACTCTTCTCTGCTCCAGTTGAGAGGAGACCAATAGTTGCATTTTCTATGGCTGCTTGAAAGCTTTTAAAACCCCAGTTGCTACTCACCCAAGTAGGATGCAGAACAAGATTTTTATGTACTGTTTTGTGCCAGTTGAGCATGATGTCCTCCAAGACTGTAGTCCCGAGCCCATAGGCCTGGTGATTCTCTCTCTCAAGGTGTTTGGTTGTCTCTGAGAAGCTACTCCAACCCTGTCTTCTGTTGCTTCTGTAATGTATGTGGCTAATTTTGTAGCACAAGTGCATACGTAAGATTATCTTCAGCCAAATCTATTCTTGGTTTAGGGTATATTCCTGTATGCCTCCCCCCACCTGATCTTCTCACCTGTCTGTGCATTTACCTGTAGCCTAGTGTTTGGTGCTAGTGGTAATCCAGTATTGTGTATGTAATAGTATTTGCCTCTGTTGTCTGAATCTGTTTTTGTGTGTGTCTGTGTCTTTGCACATTAAAAGACATTTTAAGAAGAAAAAAGAAACCATCCCTAATTCCACAGCCTGAACACTGTTTATCAAAGTGTGTAGTTCATTCTTACTCCCTTCAGTACCTGGAACACAAACTGGGCCCAGTGAATGGCTGTGAATGTCCGGACAGTGGCTTTGTGAAGAGTACCAGACCAGCACCTCTTGCTGGACAGCTTCTCCATTCTTGTGTTGAATTCTTCTCATGGTGCTGAGAGGGGGTGAGGGTAAGTGGAGGCCCTACCAGGTTGGGTAACTAGCTGCCGGACACCAGCTGGTGAGTGCCTGGGAGGGTCTCACATCAGAGTATGAAGATGTTTCCATTTGATCAGAGAGCCTCTCGCGATACAGTGAAGCTAGAGAGGTGGTACCTGGGATAGAGTCCTTCCCCCACCACACCTGGGCGGTAATAACATTTCTGCCTCTCTTCCCTGTGGGGGAGGATGGAAGCTGCCAAGCTCCACAGAGAGCATTCTCATCCTCACAGAATCAGTGCCAACAAGTTCTATGGCTTCTCAGGTAAGGCGGGCTTACTTGTTGGCACTTGTGCAGCATTGAAGAGTTGGCTGTGGGCCCTGTTGATGTAAGACAAATTAAAGCTGATTCAAATTCTCCTGTCTATGATTCCCCCTCCCCATTCCCTACCTTCTCTCTCTCTCTCTCTCTCTCTCTCTGTGCCACTAAATCGTTTAAACCACAACAGGTGGGCTAACTGTTCACTGAATAAGCCCTTGGTGCTCCTCAATCCAAGCCAGGGGTCACAGCAGTACGGATACATCATTCTTCTGGAGAAAGTTGACACCTTCTTGTGTGTCTGGTCATGGAGTTGTGATGATCCTGCTTTTCTTTCTTTCAACACTGTGGGTAAGCAGCAGTACTTATTTTCAAAATAACAGTCTGGGATAAATTGAATCTGGGAGCAAATACTACTCTCTCCTGTTTCCTGCGTCCCATTAAGTGTAAGTTCATGAGCACATATTTTGCTTCATTCACTCCTATATCCCCAGCTTTTTGAAGTAGTAAAGCAGTCATCAGCTTGGGAAAAATTAAAGCCAGTTGGTCTTTCATCTATTCACCCAATATGTTGACAACTGTTGTTTGCCAGGCACTGTGCTAGCACAGGGGAAACAGAGTGAAATTAGCACTACCTACAATGAGATGGAGGAGGTCTGGTAGCATAGTGCCTAGGGCACTTGCCTGCTAACCAGAAGGCTGGTGGTTCAAACCCACCAGCCACTCCTTGGAAGGAAGGTTGGGCAATCTACTTCCGTAGTGATACTGCCTTGGAAACCCAAGGAGGGGTCTCACTGAGTCAGGTCTGATTCAACGGCACATAACAACACAACAAGATGGATTGACACAGTGTCTGCAATGATGGACGCAAACATAGCAAGTCTTGTTAGGATGGCGCAGAACCAGGCAGTGTTTCGTTCTATTGTACATAGGGTTGCTATGAGTCAGAGCCTACTCAATGGCATCTAATAACAACACAATTTATTGAGCATCTACTATTTCACTGTTCCAGTGAATCAAACATCTGCTTTTTCTGATAACAACTATGAGAGCATAATGAATACCCTCTTCTTTGTTCAGTCTGACCCCAGCTACCCATGCAGCATATCTTCCTCCAACCGTCACTACCTAGAATTAGGTGACAGCTCACAGGTTAAAGGACACAATTGTCCAGACTGACAACTAGGCCTATGATTTCAGATTCCGGCACTGGTTTGGGAATCCATGGCACCCTAACTTCTGAAATGCTGGCTACAAATTTGGAGAGTTTCCTCCTACTTCAGGATGCCACCTGCAAGCCCAGGGGGCTTCCCTAGGGCTCCCTCACTTCTGACCTCCTAGATACAACCTTGGGGTTTACTTCTGCTTCCTTAGAATAGTAGCCACAGCTTAAGGATTTCTAGCTTTGTTATTTCTGACTTGCTGTCTCCCAGTACTCCCTCAGGTTCAGTCATTTGCTAGAACAACTCACAGAACTCATGGAAAGTACTGTATTTACAATTACAGTTTTATTGTAGGGAAAAGGATACAAATGAAGAGGTTCACAGGCTGAGGTTTGGGAACGTTCTCATTGCAGAGCTTTCGTGTCCCAAAGGGTGCACTGCCTTCCCCGGGCCTCAGTGTCTTTCACCAGCCAGGAGGCCCTTGGACAGTCAGTGCCCAGAGTTTTGACTGGTTCTCATTACGTGATGCAAACTCAAGACTCTGTCACCTGAGGTTGGTCAGTATGATGAGGTGAGCTTTACATAGGGGTCTTTATGGCCTGGCGCATCCCCAGAGTCACCTCATCATCTCACTTAACCTGTTGAGGTATGGTCTGGAGTTCTTACCGAAGACACTTAAATTCCAAGTTATGTTTTGTTTAAGATTATCTTTCAGGAAAAGAGTACTGAGAGCAAATTCTTTGGGTAAGGTTAAATTCTAAACCCCACAGCTAGGCTATCTGTATGCTTTATGATGAATCTTCGAAAAATCAAAAGGTAGGCAGTTTTCCACCACTTGTCTGTCAGTTTTGTCAGTTTGATGCTAGAAGCTATGCCATGGGTACTCAGATACCGGCAGAGTCACCCTGACAGGATTCAGGGAAGCTTCCAGACTGAGACACTGAGAAGATGGACCTGATGGTCTCCTTCTAAAAAAAGAAAAAGGCCACTGAAAGACTTACAAATAGCAACGGAACGTTGTCCAGTACAGTGCCAGAAGGTGAGCCTCTGAGGTTGGAAGGCACTCAAAATGTGACCGGAAAGAGCTGCCTTCTCAAAGGAGAGTCAGCCTTAATGACATGAATGGAGTAAAGCTTTTGGGGCCTTGATTTGTTTGTGTGGCAGAACTCAAAATGAGAAGAAACAGCTGCAAACATCCATTAATAATCGTAATGTAGGCTGTATGAGGTATGAATCTAGGAAAATTGGAAATCACCAGAAATGAAATGGAACACATAAAGATCAATACCACCAGAACTACTTCTCAATTTGTTACATGAGGTTGATAATAGCAGCTACTTCATAGAGTTGTTGAGGTTAAGCTTCATTAATTTAATACATACAAAGCGTTAAGAACACCATCTGACACATAATAAATGCTCAATAAATGTTTCCCGAGGTTTTGACGTCTTTATCATTATCTTTGTTGTTATTAATCCTCACAACAAACTTTAAGGTAAGTTTACTGTCCTCCCCATTCTTTACCTGAGCATCAAGTACGGAAGTTTCACAGCTATAGCTAGAATGGGGACCTACTCGATCTCAAGTGTAATCTTTGTTGCAGCCCATGAAGCATCCTGTGATCCATGTAAGGGATCCTTTTATAAAGCAGTAATCCCTTGTTATGTTGTTGTTAGGTGCTGCTGAGTTGGTTCTGACCCCCAGCAACCCAAGTAACAACAGGAGGAAACACTACCTGGCCCCATGCCATCCCCACAACTGTTGCTGTGTGTGAGCCCATTGCTGCAGCCGTTGTTGAGGGTTAGCCTCATTTTCACTGACCCTCCACTTTACCAAGCATGATAGCCTTCTCTGTGGACTGATCCCTCCTGGTAAATGTCCAAAGTCCATGATATGAAGTCTTGGCATCCTTGCTTCTAAGGAGTGTTTTGGCTGTACTTCCCCAACACAGATTTGTTCATTTTTCTAGCAGTCCATGGTATATTCAATATTCCTCGACAACATCGTAATTCAAAGGTAACATTCCTTCTTCAGTCTTTCTTATTCATTGTCCATGTATATGAGGAGATTGAAAATACTATGGCTTAGGTCAGGCACAACTTAGTCCTCAAAGTGACATCTTTGCTTTGGAACATGTTAAAGAGGTCTCTTATAGCAGATTTTCCCACTACAGTATGTCATTTAATTTCTTGACTGCTGTTTCCATGGGCATTGATTGTGGATCCAAATAAAATTAAATCCTTGACAGCTTTCTACATTTGTATTTGTATGTGCTACAAGAATGTCCATATATATAATAGAGCTTGTTGTTGTTGTTGTTAAGTGCCGTCGAGTCGTTTCCGACTCATAGCAACCCCATGCACAGCAGAACGAAACACTGCCCTATCCCGCGCCAGCCCCACAATCCCTGCTATAC
>NW_006921909.1:1485654-1499170 GCF_000298275.1 Orycteropus afer afer | reverse complement strand
CCGAAAGCCAGATGAATTATGGGAAGATATCAAGAACATTATCCATGAAGAAAGCAAGAGATCACTAAAAAGACAAGAAAAGAAGAGAAGACCAAAGAGCTTACAGGGGGCTAAATTATGACAACTTCTTAGCCACAGCCAAACACCTTGAAGATAGTGAGTCACTGGGTCCATGGGCTCAGGACCATGGTCACGGGGAACATCAAGCTCAACATACTTCCTACTGCTACTACTACTATTAGTATATACATACTACTACTACATACTACACAACATAACATACTACACAAAAACTTTGTTCTACATCTTGCTTTAGTAAATAGTGACTGGAGTTTTAAAAGCTTGCAAGTGGCTATCTAAGATGCAACAATTAGTCTCTCCTTGTCTGGAGCAAAGAATGGAGAAAATCAAAGATGCATGGAAACAGTTAGTCCAAGAGATTAGTGGACCACTGAAGCCTCAGCCTACAGGACCCTGAGTTTAGAAGAACTAAATAGTTCCTGGCTATCACTGCCAACCGCCCAGAAAGGGATCACAATTGGAGATCCTGGATAGTTGTTGTTGTTAGGTGCTGTTGAGACATCTCTGACTTACAGTGACTCTGTGCCCAGCAGAACAAAACAGTGCCCGGTCCTGGCCAGCTTCATGATCCTCACTATATACCTGAGCCCGTTGTTGGAGCCACTGTGTCAGTCCATCTCGTTGAGGGCCTTCCCCTTCTTCGTTGACCTCACTCTACTTTACCGAGCCTGATGTCCTTCTCCAGGGAATTATTCCTTCTGACAACATGACCAAAGTGGGTGAGACAAAGTCTGGCCATTCTCACTTCCAAGGACCATTCCGGCTGTACTTCTTCCAGGAGAGATTTGTTAGTCCTTTTAGCAGACCATGGTACTCTTAGCATTCTTCTCCAGCACTGCAACTCAAAAGCATCAATTCTTCTTTGGTCTTCCTTATTCATTGTCCTGCTGGGGCCCAAGGTAGATGGGCATGAGGCTCGGGGGCTGCTTTTCTCTTGGGGGTGGCTGTATTTTAAGGCCGGGGCCTGAAGTAGGCAGGCATGGGGTGGGACGGCTGCTTTTCTCTTGGGAGTGACTGTATTTTAAGGCCGGGGCCTGAGGCAGGCAGACACGAGGTGGGACGGCTGCTTTTCTCTTGGGGGTGACTGTATTTTAAGGCCGGGGCCTGAGGTAGGTGGGCACAGGGTGGGACGGCTGCTTTTTGCTTGGGGCAGCTCTATTTTAAGGCCAGGGGCCCAACATAGGCAGGCTCAGAGAGATTAAGAACAACTAAGAGAGATGAACTTGTCTGTCAGTTTGTTGTCCTGTGGTGGCTTACGTGTTGCTGTGAGGCTAGAGGCTATGCCACCAGTGTTGCAAAATGCCAGCAGGGTTACCCCTAGTGGACAGGTTTCAGTGGAGCTCTTGGGCTAAGACAGACTCAGAAGAAGGAAAAGGCAATCCACTTCTCAAACAACTGGCTAGTGAAAACCTTATGAATAGCAGTGAAATCCTGGATAGAGTAGGAGGAAAATGTGGAACAAAAGACAAAATCATAAAGAAGAGCAGGCTTACTGGTCTGATAGAGACTGGTGAAACCCCCTAGACTATGGCCGCTAATGACCCTCTAGGCCTGGAATTGAACTCACTCCTGTGCCTTAACTTCTAGCAAACAACAGGCCTATGAGGTGAACAATTGCTCCAGGTAGGTATACTCCGTAGAAAGTCAGTTAGCCATGGGGGATCAGAAGGGCAGCACCTGCACAGAGCAGATGCTCTGAGGGGAGGAATGCGTAGGAAAAAAGGACACGTGGAAAAGGTAACCTCAGCGAAGAAGTGGAAAGAGAGCTGTTACATGGTGGCGATTGCAATCAGTGTCACAAAACAAAATGTATATGAACTGTTGAATGGAAAACCAATTAGCTGTTATCTTTCACCCAAATCACAGTATTAAAAAAAAAAAAAAAGTAAATAAAATGAAATGCTAATACACACACACAAAAAATCCTTGACAACTCCAGTCTTTTCTCTCCTTATCATGATGCTTATTATTAGTGAGGATTTTTCTTTTCTTTGTGTTGAGGTGTAATACAACTTAAAAGGCTGTAGTTTTCTTCATCAGTAAGCACTTCAGGTCATCTTCACTTGCAGCAAGTAAGGTTGTGTCACCTGCATATCACAGGTTGTTAGTGAGTCTTCTTCCAATCCTGGTATCATGTTCTTCATACATTGCAGCTTCTTGGATTATTTGTTCAGCATACAGATTGAGTAAGTATGGTGAAAGGATACAATCCTGATGCATACTTTTCCTGATTTTAAACCACACGGTATCTCCTTGTTCTGTGTGAATAACTGTCAGTTGGTCCATGTACAGGTTCTGCTTGATCACAATCAAATGTTCTGGAATTCCCATTTTTATATATCATAGACTTACCTTTTTGCTTTTTTTGACACTGATTTGCCAATAGCAAATTTATATACTGTTACGGAAAATCTCAAATATATCATTAAGTAGGAAGAAAAAAGTACATTGTGCATGTACTTTAACCACAAGTGTAGTGGTTTTGAAATTATATTCATATATATTTTTATATGCGTAAAAATTTCTGAACAGTAAGAAGTTGCTGACAGTATCTATTTTTGAGAAATGAGACTTACATATTGTGTGAATATGAGTTCACACAATCATGAGTTTTTTCATATATATATATATATATATATATATATTTTTAAGTTGGTGGGGGGGAGAGAAATGTCCAACAATAATCCATCTCTACCATGTTTCCCAAATTCAGATTCACGGTGTCCCCTCCCCCACAGCACAAACATGTTCTATGTCTGACCCAAAAGCTTTGGGAAACATGGAACACTATGTTTCTGCAGCCTCTAGGGTCACAATATGTATCACCATATGAAAGGCTGTGAGAAGCTACAGTAAAACCTATGGAGAACACTTTAAAAAAAAAAAAAATTGTATTACACCCTAGAATGATATTCCATAGTCTATCAATTTGGGAACTACTATTAAAAAAAATAAAGATAATGTGAGCAGGCTGTATGTAGGTCAAGTGAACATTTCTTCAGGAGTGGTGGGAGCCATTCTTGGTGGTAGGTGACCAAGCACCAGACATATGTCCTAAACGCTAGGTCTCAATTTACTTGCTCACTTGTGAAAGAGGAATAATGATACCTCCCTCTTAAGGACATTGTAAGGATTAAGTGAGGTAATATCCTGGTCCACAGACAGGTACTAATAAGTGGTAGCTCCCTTTTCCCCACTGCTGGCTTCATCTTCTCCTGACTTCTCCCATGCCCTTGTATATGAGGACCGGTACTTACCAAAACAGATCACTGAAGGAGCCCCCTGTTTATGAGAGTTTTCATTTCAGGACGTGTTCAAAGCCAGGCTATCAAGTAACAAGTTCTTGCATTTACAATGTGAATCCATTTCTAAAATCTGATTGCTGGATACCATTTCAGGAATGTACCTCTTGTAGGAGGCAAAGTTCAGAGGCCCTGGAAGACTGTTTAGAATACTGTTTCTCTAGAGTCTCAAAGAGAAATCACTGTCTCCATCACGTCCAGGTTTGCTTGCTCCGGGCTACTCCAAACCCCTGCCTGAGGGTAGCCACCCACTCTCATTTCCTTTTGCAGTGTTAATGCTCACACACAGTGGAGACACATTCTATGTTAAATGTGCAAAGGTATGTGCAGTAAAGCATTGTTTTCTCAGTATAACCTTCACATTAACTTCTTGGAATCTAATTATCCCAGGGTTATTTGCCTCCCCCAAGAATCCGTGCCTGTGCAAACTGAGCTTAAAGTTCAGGAAGTATTAACAAAAGGAATCAGAGCGAGATCTCAGGGCACAGCCTCTGAGGAATCTGGGCCTTGCCTCCCCTCCTCCTGGGTGTGCCCGCCCGCCAGGGAAAGCCAGTGAGTAACCTGCACTCTTCCGACCCAGACAAGAGGACTGAGTGGCAGACAGGCAGGCAGACAGCCGTGAGTCCTGTTCACTCATTCAAGGAGCATACCTCCACCAGCTCCCTGGAACCCTCACTACCCTCACCCCACCCCAGGAGAAGCCAGAGCCCCAGAGAGGGGGACCCAGCTACCCGTGGTAAGGACTGCCAGCCACAGGGCCACTTCAGTCATTTTATTTATACTTTGGTGTTTTATTTTTATTTTTCATTTTCACTGTGCTTAGATGGGAGAGTTTTTGAGGGAATTAAAGGTGCTTTGTTTCCTTGGTTGATTGGTTAGTTTTAGGTGGTCTTGGAACAAAGAAATATCTTTTCCCAGAAGGGTTTATTAGAACTTGTAACCTGATAGCCTAGACTTGGAGCAAAACTTAACAGACTAATTACCTTTGGTTAGTACATCTTACCCTGTGGCCCTGTAGAAAAAAAATAATAACATTGCTTACCAAGTTGGCTTTGAGGAAGACAGTGCTAAGAAGGATTGTGCATTTCAAGGCATGGGCACCTGTGACTAACTGAAGTGTTCCTTCAACGTTACCACAGCTTTACAATAAACCGCGATGGGATTTTGTCTCAAAGCAAAACAGACAGACAAAAACCCTCGATTTGAAAGATTTTTGTTTTGAAAACGCCAGAGGTGCGGGTTGAGGAAAAGAGAGTTAAAAAAGATAAATCAATTTTGTTAAATATACATGAACATGGGAATGTTGAATTAAATCTGTGGTGATCTGGGAGGAAGGAAAAAAAAACAGATGTTCTGTGTGGGATTCATGTGGAATTTGGGGGAGAAAAACGACATCATTGTGTAGTGTGTGGAGAGAGTCAGAAGGCAGAAGGAGGCGGCTGGGGAACAGGGTTTTTTTGCACGAGGCTGGTGCCAAGGGCTTCTCCTTTCAATTGCTGTGGGTGAGAGAGTAATTCAGAGTAATCAAGTGTTGCATTGTCAACAGGCTTCTGTGCTTCAAATATTTATTCTAAACACAAGGCATCTATGGCACTGGCATGTGAAGGAATAAAACTGCTGCCCTGGTTCATGGTCTCGCCCAAATGTTAACAGCTGGGAAGATGTCAAGGAAAATGTTGCAGGAAAGGAAAGGGTATGTCGAAAGTTAATTTGATACCATGCTATGGTTGTATAGTTGAAGCAGCCCTGTTATTTTTCAGTAGCCATGGGGTATCACATTGTGATTACATTCAAGAGTGACGCTGCTGACTGAAGGGGTTTTATAGAATGGCATGTGGTTGGTTGGTAGCTGTCGTGGCGTCGCCCACAACTCATGATGACTTCACATACAGCAGATCAAAGCACTGCCCCCTCCTGCACCACCCCCTGCAGATCAGACTGTTGTAGTCCAGACAGTCACAAATCACTGGCTGGCTTTTGGAAGTAGATCACCAGGCCTTTCTTCGTAATCCATCTTAGTCTGGAAGCTCTGCTGTAGCCTGTTCTGTGTCATAGCAGCAGGCAGTCTTTCACTGACAAATGGGTGGTGGCTGTGATACATTGGCTGGGAATTGAACCGGGGTCTCCCGCATGGAAGGCGAGCATTCTACCACTGAACCAAACCAGAGCTATTCCCTTGTCACACGTTAAAGTTTTTCCATACCCATGAGCAAATGCATCACAGGTTATCTTGGCACCGGTGCACAGGCGACTGAAAGATTCTCTACAAGGAGCCGTTTATACTTAGCAGCTCTAGGTTTGTAGAGCAGCAGTGTGCAAGAACCCTGTACAATAGTGCACCAAGATGACAATCCAAACTTTCTGGCTTATACAAAGTATACATGAAATCTGCTGTGTGTGTGCATGTGTTGGAGCAGAGAACAGGTACTGGTAGGGTGAAAACCCCTCTTAGAGTACATTCCCCTCTTCTTAGTTTCAGGAGTGTTCAGTGTGTCTTTCACTGGAAAGAAATGAGTACTTACTCATCATTGTCAGCATCAGTGTTCCTGTGGTGATGGTGCCAGTAGTTTGCTTTCTTTTGACTTTGGTTCCCATTGGCTAATTAATCAAAAGCATAGATCGGTTGTCTGCAGCTCAGCCAGCCAGCTCATTAGAAGATGGTCCAACAATGCCACTCATTGTGTGGCTGAGAGAGCAAGATGTTGGCTGGGAACAGTTGTGATTATATTCCTGGAGGTGTGAGATTTAAATTTATGCTTCTTTTCAGTTGTGATTAAAAAAAAAAAAAATGGCTATCAGTTGAAGCTTCCTGTGGCATTTATGCACTGATAAGCATTCTGACACCACCACCACCTCTAGCAAACTTCTTTCTCCCCCAGACGGAGTGCTCAGGAATAGAATACAGTGTGAATAGAAGACACTGGTGGCCTTCTCTGCGCATTTTTAAAACTTTTTAGGGTTTCCTCATAAACTAAATTGAATGCAATGTCTGCCTGAATTAGGCTTTCCTTATGTATTTGGTGGTGAATTGGCCATTTGTTTTTATTTCATTGTTTCACATACTCCTATCATTTAGTCTTTTAAGCAGTGACTCTACCAAGCACTGACTATGCACTTAAGCCAGCCTTTCCTTGAGCAGGATATTCTTTCTCCTCCTTGATTTCCACCTCTGTCTTGGTGTTCTGGTGCTGCTAGAACACATACCACAGGGGATGGCTTTAACACACAGGAACTTGTTCTCTTACAGCTTAGGAGGCTGTTGTTGTTAGGTGCCATCAAGTTGACTCCGACTCATAGTGACCCTGTGTACAGCAGAATGAAACACTGCCCAGTCATACATCATCCTCACAACCCTTGCTATGCCTGAGCCCGTCATTGCAGCCACGGTTGTCAATCCAACTCAGTGAGGGTCTTCCCCTTTTTTGCTGACCCTCTATATTACCAAGCATGATATCCTTCTCCAGGGAATAAAACTGCTGCCCTGGTTCATGGTCTTGCCCATGTTCTTGTGACAGCAGAACCAAAGAAGGTGAGATGAAGCCTGGCCATTCTCACTTCCAAGGAGCATTCCAGCTTCACTTCTTCCAGGGCAGATTTGTTTCTTCTTCTGGCAGTCTATGGTACTTTCAGTATTCTTCACCAACACTACAACTGAAAAGCATCAACTCATCTTTGGTCTTCCCTATTCACTGTCCAGCCTTCATGTGCAAATGAGGCTATTGAAAATACTGTGGCTTGGGTTAGGCACACCCTAGTCTTCAAAGAGACATCTTTGCTCTTCAACAGTTGAAATAGGTCTTTTGCAGTAGATTTTCCCAGTGCAATATGTCTTCTGCTTTCTTGACTGCTGCTTCCAGGTGTTGATTGTGGATCCAAGTAGTACAAAATCTTTGACAATTTCAATCTTTTCTCCATTTATCATGGTGCTGTTTATTGGTCCAGCTGTGAGGATTTTCATTTTCATTACATTGAGGTGTAATCTGTAGTGCAGACTGCAGCCTTTAATCGTTATCAATAAGTGCTTCAAGTCATCTTCACTTCCAGGAAGCAAGGTTGTGTCATCTGCATTTCACAGGTTGCTAGTGAGTCTTCCTCCAATTCTGATGCTGCATTCTTCATATAATCCAGCTTCTTCCGTTATTTGCTCAGCATACAGATTGAATAAGTATGGTGAAAGAATACAACCCTGACACGTACCTTCCTGATTTTGAACCATACAGTATCCCCTTGTTCTGTTTGAATGACAGTGTCCCGGTCTGTGTACTGGTTCCTCATGAACACAATTAAGTGTTATGGAATTCCCGTTCTTCTCAGTGTTATCCATAATTTGTTATGATCTATACAGTCGAATGCTTTTGCATAGTCAGTAAAACACAAGTAAACGTCTTTCTGGTATTCTTTGCTTTCATCCAAGATCTATCTGACATCAGAAGTGATACCCCTCTTTCCACATCCTCTTCTGAATCCTGCTTGTGTTTCTGAACATTCCCTGTCAATATACTGTTGCACCATTTTTAAATTATCTTCAGCAAAATTTTACTTGCGTATAATATTAATGATATTGTTTGATAATTTCCACATTCTGTAGGATCACCTTTCTTTGGAATGGGTACAAATAGGGGTCTCTTCCAGTCAGTTGGCTAGGTAGCTGTCTTCCAAATTTCTTGGCATAGACAAGTAAGTGTCTCCAGCATGGCATTCATTTGTTGAAACATCTCAGTGGGTATTCATCAATTCCTGGAGCCTTCATTTTTCACCAGTTCCTTCAGTGCAGCTTCAAATTCTTCCTTCAGTACCATTGGTTCTTGATTATATGTCACCTCCTGAAATCGATGAATATTGACCATTTCTTTTTGGTACAGTGACTATGTATCCCTTCCATTTTCTTTTGATACTTCCTGCATCGTTCAATATTTTGCTCACAGAATCTTTCAGTATTGCAACTCAAGGCTTGAATTTTTTCTTCAGTTCTTTTAGCTTGAGAAACGCCAAGTGTATTCTTCCCTTTTGGTTTTCTAACTCTGGATCTTTGCACATTTCATTATAATAAGTGACTTTGTTGTCTGAGCTGCTCTTTGAACTCTTCTATCTTGTCATTTCTTCCATTTGCTTTAGCTACTATCTGTTCTAGAGCAAGTTTCAGTGTCTCTTCTGACATCCATTTTGGTGTTTCCTTCCTTTCTTGTCTTTATAATGACCTTTTGCTTTCTTCATGTATGATGTTCTTTATGTCATCCCTCAATTTCTCTGGTCTTCAGTCACTGGTGTTCAATGAATCAAATTGGTTCTTCAGATGGTCTCTAAATTCAGGTGGGATGTAATCTAGGTCATATTTGGGCTCTCATGGACTTGTTTTAATTGTCTTCAGCTTCAGCTTGAACTTGCATATGAGCAGTTGATGGTCTGTTCCACAATCAGATCCTGACCTTGTTTTGGTTGAAGATATTGAGCTTCTCCGTCACCTCTTTCCACAGATATAATTGATCTGATTCCTGTATATTCCATCTGGTAAGGTCCACATATATAGCTGTTATTTATGCTGTTGAAAAAATGTATTTGCAATGAATGTCATAGGTCTTGCAAAATTCTATTTTGAGATCTCTGGTGTCATTTCTGTCACCAAGGCCATATTTTCCGACTACTAATGATTCTTCATCTCCATCTTTTGCATTCCAGTCACCAGTAATAATCAGTACATCTTGATTGCATGTTTGGTCAATTTCAGACTGCAGAAGTTGGTTCAGATCTTTAATTTTCTCATCTTTGGCTTTAGTGGTTGGTTCATAAATTTGACTAATAGCAGTATTAACTGGTCTTCCTTGTAGGCATATGCATATTAGCCTATCATTGACAGCATCGTACTTCAGAATGCATCCTGCAACACACTTTGTGACAATGAATGTGATGCCATTCCTCTTCAGTTGGTCATTCCAGGAATAATAGTCATGTGACTGTCTGATTCAGATTACCACAACCAGTCCATTTCAGCTCACTGATGCCTAAGATATCAACCTTTATGCATTCCTTTACATTTTTGACAACTTCCAATTTTCCTACATTCATACTTTGTACATTCCACGTTCTGATTATTTATAGATGTTTGCAGCTGTTTCTTCCCATTTTGAGTCATGCCCCATTAGCACATGGGGTTCCCAAATGCTTTACTCTATCCTTGTCATTAAGGTTGACTCCGCTTTCAGGAGGCAGCTCTTCCCTAGTCATATTTTGAGTACCTTCTGACCGGAGGTGCTCATCTTCCAGCATTATATCAGACAGAGTTTCAGGGCTATTCATAAAGTTTTCCAGTACTATATCAGACAGTATTTCACTGCTTTTCATAAGGTTTCCACTGGCCAATTCTTTGAGAAGTTGATGGTCCTTTCCATCTTCTGAGTCTTAGTCTAGAAGCTCCACTGAAACCTGCCCACCAGGGGTGACCCTTCTGGCGTTGGAAACACTGGTGCATAGCCTCCAGCCTTACGGCAACATGCGCACCAGAACAATATGACAAACCGACAGAGAATGGTGAGTTTAGGAGGCTAGAAGTCCACATTCAGAGTCCTAGCTCTATGGTCTAGGGCAAGGTCCCTTGATTGTAGGCTTCAGCTATGCCTCTTTTTCTAGGCCCACTGAAGCTAAAGCTGTCTCTGACTCAGGCAGCTGCTGGCTGCTGAGGTGATGAACCCAAAGTCATCAGGTAAAATGCCCCAGTCCCAAGATCCTCAGGCAACACAGCAGGCTACTGCAGGTATTGGAGATGAAGAGTCAGCCAAATGCAGGGTCCCAATGTGCCAAAAGCTAGAGACCTTTCTCAGAGCTTCTCTTAAGTATTGGAAACAGGACACACCCTGAAGGCAACTACTTAGCTGCTGGCAGCAGATTCCACCATGGAGGTGATTGCAATCTCATCATGGGGAAAAACTACCTCCAGCTGCCCAGCCACTCAAAACTACAGCCTGGCCAAGATGACACATAACCTTAACTATACCACCATCCCCTTCCAAGAACCTTCAGGTACTACCTAGCCCTGGCCACCTCTCTTCCAGCCCTTGTGTTTTTTTGATTTCTAGTATTCTTTTCTCTTCCAACCCCTTTTGTCCCAGTTCCTTAAAAGTAGTTGTTTAGAGAATTTAGGTGGAGCTAATCAAAAGATCCTGGTGGTATTTCTAAAAAGTCTAAAGAGCACCTTAGTTGTAGGGATGCTGTAATAATTATGGTGTCCCAGGCAGATTGTATACATCTTAAACCCTAATCAGGGAAAATAGTTGTGCATTCAGCCCAGTAGTTTTAGTGCAGGAAGCCCTGTGGCACGGTGGTGCAGAACTTGCCTGCTAACTGAAAGGTCGACAATTCATTTTCTAAATGGTCAGAGTCAAGTGCAAGGGTGGGTGAAGGAGGGAGGTAGCTTGAAGAGGGCTTGGTCAGCCACGGGTAACTAAAATATAATAATTAGCAACCCTCTGTAATCTTCAGTGAGCTCCAGTTTCCTGCTTTTCACAGCTGTTTATCTCATGCGATGTTTCTTCTTACCATTGTTGCTCCCTGTGTTAATGCTGCGGTTTCCTTTGGTGAATGTAGCCCTGATAATTATTTGGCCACACTTCATCTGTGTCATTAGGGGCTGATGAGTTACTTCTAACTCATAGCAATCCCATGTGACAGAGTAGAATGACCCGTAGCATCTTCTTGGCTGTAATCTGTACAGAAACAGACTGCCCAGTCTTGGTCCTGTGGGGCCACCAGGTGAGTGTGAACCAACAACCTTTCAGTTATTTAGGTATATCCTAGGAGCTCTGGTAGCGTAGTGCCTAAGGCACTTGACTGTTAACCAGAAGGCTGGTGGTTCAAACCCACCAGTCACTCCTTGGAAGGAAGGTTGGGCAATCTACTTCTGTAGTGATACCTCCTTGGAAGCCCAAGGAAGGGTTGCTATGAGTCGGGTCCAACTCTACAGCACATAACAACAGGTATATCCTAAACCAGAGAGAGGGACCTTGCCCCCCCCCCCCCCGTCGGCCTTTCACAGAGAGATTTGCCCTGAACAAATCCGCATAAGGCTGTCATCAAATCTTTTTACGATTTTTTTTTAAAGCCCCAAAGGATAAGATAAAATAGTGCTGAAAGTAAATAGGTGGCTTTTACTCCAGTTTGAGACTGAGATCTTGAGAGTCAGTAGGATGTGTATGTGAAGGCAAGAGCCGAATTGAGGAAGATCAGATGATCTTAACCTGAGGACTGCATAACTTTCTGAGGTTAAGGTGGCAGTTTTGGCCCTCACGTGTTGTTGTTAGGTGCCGTTGAGTGCGTTCTGACTCATGGTGACCCTACATGACACAGAGTGAAGCCCTGCCCTGCCCCGCACCATCCTCACAGTCACTGCTAGGCTTGAGTCAAATGTTGCAGTCACTGTGTCAGTCTGTCTCATTGCGGGTCTTCTCTTTCACTGACCCTCTACTTTACCAGGCATGATGTTCTTTCCCAGGGACTGGTCACTCCTGATAAAATGTGCAAAGTCTCACCATCCTTGCTTCTAGCGAGCATTCTGACTACTTCCTCCAAGAGAACGTTGTTTGTTCTTCTGGTGGTCCATGTTATACCATACTGTTCCCCAACAGCATAATTCAGATGCATCAATTCTTCTTCAGGCTTCCTTACTCATTATCCAGCTATCACATTGATTTGAGGGGATTGAAAATACCATGGTGTGGCTTAGGCACACCTTAGTCCTCAAGGTGACATCTTTGCTTTTTAACACTTTAAAGAGGTCTCACTTAGAAGCCACATTTTGCCAGAGGTGATAAATTTTTCCCATTATGTGGAGTTGCTTGCAAAAATTATTCACTTGTTCCCTTCTTTGACTATACCTTGCAATATGACTTTGCAGCTCTTCTCATCAAGAAGTGGAATTTGTTTCCCCTGTAGTTTATTCCTTATCACATGGAAGTGAGCTTTGGACCCTTTGTTCCTCTGATTTATCTGATGGAAATTTGAAGGGAAAGTTCCTGCCTCAGACTTGATGGGTGCAGAGATAGAGTTAGAATCCCAAAAGAATGCCACTTTATCCTACAAAGTGTAAAGGGTATAGGTTGCTGAACTTGGTTGTTCACTGACCAATTTCAGAAGGGGGCTTTTTTTTTTTTTTTCTTGGCCAAAAAAAAAAATAAATTCCACTTTAGATCACATGACATTCCTTTGTTATCATCATCTCTTTCTTAAGCAAAGAGGAACCAGTTTCCATCTAAAAAAAAAAAAAAACCCAAACGCATTGCTGTTGAGTCCGATCGGACTCATAGCGACCCCTCCTTGGGTTTCCCAGGCAGTATCACTATGGAAGTAGATTGCTCAACCTTCCTTCTGAGGTTAGCAGTCAGATGCCTTAGGCACTATGCTACCAGAGCTCCTCAGTTTCCATCTAGTCAGAATATTTTTGGACCTTTGCCTCAAACCCTAGCCTAATGTTGCAGTGGTTAAAAGAGCTTTTGACAAATACCCCTTCCTGGTGACCCATCTTTCCCTGATGTGTTTCATGAAACGTTTGTGTTCTGTGATAGGTTAAGATTCTTAAATATGATTGAGGTTCTCAAACATTGTGCAAGGCAGAAACTGTCTCATGATCTAACCAATGAGAAGTAATAATAGAGCACTTTATTTCAGATGAAGAAGCTCTGGTGGTGTAGTGGTTAAGACATTTGGCTCATAACCAGAAGTTTGGTGGTTCAAACTCACCAGCTGCTCCATGGAAGAAAGATGGGGTGGTCTCCTTCCATAAAAATTTACAGCCTTGGGGACTCAGTGGGGGTTGCTATGAGTAGGAATCAACTTGATGGCAGTGAGTTTGGTTTTTAGGTTTATTTCAGACTGATTGTTAGGCATTGCTTTTATTATTCTGTGCCATTGGATCTAGGTGGCATATCAAATTCACCTGCAAGGAAATTGAGGCACAATGCATTATGTAACTTTCCTCAAATCACATCTATTGACCAACAGAGATTAGCAACCTGTCCTCTTGGTTTTTCAGCTTTTGCTTGACAATCTAATTGATGCTGCCTGTTGTTGTTGTTGTTGTTGTTGTTATGTGCCGTCGAGTCAAACCCGACTCCAAGCGACCCCTCCTTGGGTTTCCGAGGCAGTAT
>NW_006921909.1:1461706-1485554 GCF_000298275.1 Orycteropus afer afer | reverse complement strand
TCTGGTTAGCAGGCAAGTGTCTTAGCCACTATGCTACAATTGATGCTGCCTAGTTTCACAAAATGCCTATCAGGATATCATTACCTACTCATTTATCCTAAGAAACCCCTCCCTCCTAGTATTTGTGCTCTGTGAGAAACAAGGAAGTTTAGCAGGGAGGTATTTAACAGTATGAGATTTCTACACCACAGTATTGTTGTTGTTGTTATGTGCTGTTGAGTTGGACCCGACTCATAGTGACCCCTCCTTGGCTTTCCAAGGTGGGAGCTCTGGTAGCATAGTGGCTAAAGCACTTGACTACTAACCAGAAGGCTAGCGGTTCAAACCCACCAGCCACTCCTCGGAAGGAAGGTTGGGCAATCCTACTTCTGTAGTGATACTGCCTCAGAAGCCCAAGGAGGGGTCGCTATGAGTCGGGGCCAACTCGATGGCACATAACAACAACAACAACAACAACATCACTACGGAAGTAGATTGCCCAACCTTCCTTCCAAGGAGTGGCTGGTGGGTTTGAACCGCCATCCTTCTTAGCAGTCAAGTGCCTTAGGCACTATGCTACCAGTATTAGAGAAAGTAAAATGTATAATTAAATTCTCCATTATTGTCTTGATTACAGAAATAAATTGAGGTGGAGTCTGTTTGGAGGGCCTTTCAGGACCTTGTGACTGTGCTGCTTTTGCAACTTTCTGAGTCCTCAACTGCTGTGTCTGTTGCCTGGTGACTATAAAGGAGGCATCTTAGCCCCATGCTCAGCGATTGCTGGTACTGGTTCTCTGATGGGCAGTGCTGTTTCTAGTTTACGTGAAAATGGGTATGATTAAATAACTCATTTAAACTAATGCTTTGCAGGAGGCATGATATGATCAGAGCAGGCATTTCTAGTGGTAGTTTTGGCAAATTAACATATGCAAGCCATCATGTAATTGCAGTGTCCAGGAGTATATGGGCTCTGCTACGGTTAATGTATAAGCTGGTTCTCTTGCATAGGTTCTTTCTGACAATTTGCTAAATTCTCTTGTGGCTCCTCTCTAACATGGCTGCCCCGTACTCTGTTGTTACATGAGCACTGTGTTAATATTCTACTTCTCCTCTTGCTCAGTGCCAAGGGCCACATCTACCTTGTTTATGACTGACAACCCCAGAAGCCAAATAATAGAATCTAAAATGATGCTAGTTTACAGCATCCAGTCCCTAAGAAAAATTTGGGGTTCTTCCCAGGTGTTTTTGCTCTTGAGAAGAGACATTGAAGAGTTAATGTTCTCTGTTTGCCGGAGCAGCAGCTTTAGTTTGGAGGGATTTGGATAGGGATCTCTGCAGAGCTGTAGGGCGAGTTTGAAACACATTCTTTCTGCTACTATAGCAACAGGTTGAGAATTTTACCAGCCCTGTTGCCTGCCTCCATTGGAAATGCCTGTGTGCATACGACTTCATTGTCCGGGGGGGACAACTGTTTTTTCTAGGAGGTTTCAATGAAGCAGCTTCTGTGCAGGAACAAAGAGGCCAACACAAAGCAGGGGCTAAGAATCGTGGAAAGAGAGAGAGAGAGAGCTTGTTTTGATTGGAGAGATATTTCCAATCTTTTATCCCCTGAAGAGGTGTGAGGTGGAGGAGGAATGGAGGTTTAATCTGTAGCCAGTGGCATATTTTTCTCCCTCCTTAATGAGGCCTCTCTCTTGGGAGATTACCACCCCACCCCACCCCACCCCCCAACGTTTGAAAAACTGTCATGCTATCATTGCTTAAATAGAGTGAGGCTCTTGGATTTTTGCCCACGGTTCACTTCCAAGTTTAGAGATGCCAGAATGGACCAGGATATAGGTGTTTCCTTTCTCTTTACCAATCCTTCTAATCCACTCTGTACCTGAGTTGTTTACTGAGAAGGAAAGGCTAACCAAGTGACTCACTCACTCTGGTCAGGAAATAGATTGCCTAGTCTTCCTCCTAGGATGGCTGATAGGTTTGAACCTCCAGCCTTCTGGTTAGCAGTCTGGTTAGTGTAGCCTTAGGCACTACACCACCAGAGCTAAAGGTGTTAGTTTCTACTTGGTGTAGCAGTGTTGTAAAGAGAGAAAGGAAACTGAGGAAAGTTGTCTGGCGTTATTAAGGTCCTGAAAGGCTTCACGGGCACTTTAAGAATGCCCAGGCTTTTAGTAGAGTTTCTTGTCACATCAGAGAAGGGCAAGGAAGGCTCAGGTGTGATGATAATCAGTGCTCAGGAGCAGTTGTAGTTCTTGCTGACTAACGGAGTCGGCAGAATTTAAAATCCCTTTCTTTGGATTGTTTTTTTTTGGTTTGGTCGGTTTATCACATTGCCACGGTACTATTATCACTTCAACCTCGTGTTTTTACTTTACACACAGATGGAGAAATCTGCCTGGTTCACCCCTCATTTCTTGTTTTACAAATACAGTTTAGTCAAAACTACCTGCATGTACTGAGCCTTTTTTCAGAAGCAGCAGTGAGTTCTTTTATTAAAAATTCAATTTTAGATGCTTTTTCCCCAATCTACTATATACCATTTGAATATGGGATAAGCCCATCATCTTTTATAAGGATCTGAGCCCTGTTATCAATGCCTTTAAATTCCTCATACCCACTGAATCCCCCATTCTTATTGCAGAGTGCTACAAAGAGCACTGGTCAAGAGCCACAGCCTGGTGGTCTAGTCCTAGCCAGGTGTGGCCCTGGGTGGCTTACATGGGGATTTCATTTCCCTATACATAAAATGAAAGACCTGGACAAAATTTTAGGACTTCTTCCACATCTCTCCCCTGCACTGGCACTCAGTTGTTTGAAAAGGCTAAAAGGTTTTGCTTTCCTGAACCTCATAATTTGCAAGGCACCAAGATGCTCTCCTGAAGCACCTCTAACTTGCCAGCTTAACTCCTGCTCACCCTTCAGAGCTCCAGTTCAGTGTCACTTCCTCTGGGATGCCTTCCCTGACTGCCAGGCTAGATCAGGACTCCAGGTATGTTCCCTGATAACTGGTTTTTTTGTTTGTTTGTTTTTTCCATTACACTCACTAGTCTGTAATTATATATTTCCTGTTTTGTTTTAATTAATGTTCTCTTTACCCAGTACTCCATGAAGCCAGTGCTTGGTGTGTTGTGTTCGCCACTGTCTTTGCCTGCAAGAGCCACTCCATAAGTGTTTGTGGAATGACTGGGCTCCACATTTGGCTTTATGGAGGGCACAAAGATGATTATATCGCACTCTCTGCCTCAAGGATCTGGAAATTTACTTTCCTTGTTTCTCTTCTCTTCCTTTACCATCCTCTACACCCCAGTCCCAGAATATGCCAAATTTTACAGACCACAAACTGCAGGAAACTAGAACAAAACAAAACCCCTGGGTTCTCACAACAGATTGGATTATTAGGTAGGTTTTGATTATCTTTGATTGGGCTGATTAACCTTTTGTGACAGAATCCATGAGATAAGAGGCCCTGAGAGGAAATTATTAGAAGATGGTAAATAGGATGGAAAAAGAAGAGAAGGGGGGAGGAGTGGGAAAAGGGAGGGAGGGAGGGAGAGAAGAAGGACAAGAACTAGAAGAGCAATGAAAAATGCCAGTGGACCAAATATGCATGAACCTTTGTGAGTAAAACAAATCTGCTGTAAATTTGCATTCACATTACAATAAAAAATAAAAATGCCAATGGGTGTTTCTAATTCAGAAGAAGCAAAAGAGAAAAGAATATATCCCAGATATATCTGAGAGATGCTTATTAAATTCAATAACCATTTTAAAAATTCATAGTATGTGCCAGACACTGTGAAAAAAAAAGTTTTTCTTGCATTGTCTTCTTTGCTTGTCATAAGGAACCTGTGTGAGAGAGATTTTTAACTCCACAAAGCGATGAGGAAAATTAGGCACAGAGGAGTTAAATAGCATGATGCTGTGCCTTTTTCAGGACTTGTGGGATTTTACCTTTTTGATGAATTTGCCGGTAAGATCCCTTCTAACTTGACTGTCAGGCTTTGCAAGCAAGGACATGTTTTTGAGCAGAGTTCTTACCAGAAGTATTGAGTCACAATACAGAGTTTGCCACCCAAAGGTGAATATATGCACAAACAAAAAAGTTAACTGAAATATTTTTGCTCTAAAAACCAGAAAGATGCCAATTTTTAAAAGGACTGGCAGTAAAACAGGACTGTTCTGAGCAGAACAAACCACTGATTATGAATCAAAGCTAGTCATATACCAGGCACATTTAAACAGTGTGGGACAGCTTGATTTCAGACAGCAAGACCAGTGAAGACTCAGGGAGGGAAGAGCGAGAGTTCCTTAGGTCAGAGGGTGGAATCCACCCCATTGGCCAAGTGCAGGAGGCTTAGGGGAAGTGATTGAATGCGATGATACACCTACTTTTGGTCTCACTGAGTTTGCAGTTTGCAGCAGACGTTGCTTGGGGGAGTTTTACTAATTGAGTTTCAGTGAAAAGCATGAAATCTCCAGCTTCAGAAAGCCACAGCTGTCACAATTTATCTTGGGAACTTGTCTAGATATAAAAGAGTATGGGTAGGTGAGCTGTGTGAAGTTTCTCTTCTGACTTTTCTCCCCAGAGAACTCAGCTCTAATGGCAAAAGACAGCCTTTCTCTGCACTGTGGCCGCTGAGCCCCTTTCTCATCAACACCCACAGACACAGAGCGTGTCAGTAGGATGCTTTATTCTCGCCCCAGTTGGGAGCTTGAACCCCAGCCAGACAGTATCCCTCCCAAAACCATTTCAGGAAGATAGGGATGACTAAACTAATCACATAATCTCTCATCTTTATGGAGAGGAAGGAATTTTAGTCAAGAATGCAAGGTGTGCCTGTGTGCTTTGTACCTATGCTGCCACATACACATGCACACACATGCACACATCCATCTGCTTATTCACTTGCTTAGGCAGAGAAACCATGGTACACCATGTTGGCCAAAGACCAGGAAATAGCGGTGTGTAGTTGACAAGTAGCCAAGCCATAAGGCTCATATGTCTCACTCAGCAACATTAACTGGCCACACCTTCATTTGTAAAAATATACATAACAAAGCTAATACATGGGAATATGTTGCTTTCCTGATCTGATGTTTCCTGGATTGTTGGAGAATGTCAGCTATAAGCATTTGCTTAATTTCCAGAGGGATTTGCCTCCTTCTGAAGGAAATAAATAACATTTTATAACATTCTAACAAAATGCTTTACAAAGCAAATCCTTTTCAGTGGCCACACATCTCAGCTCTGCTACTTCCTAACTCTGCAAGTTGATCATCTAACCTCTCTGTGCCTCACTTTCTTCATCTTTACATGGATTTGAAAATAATCATACAATTCTAATGAGAATCAAATAAGATAATACACATTTTTTCTTCACAGTGTCTGGTATGTAATATGAATTTTTTAATAGCTGTTGATTTTAATAGGCACACCTCAGAGATATTTGGCCCTTTCTTTTCTCCTTTGCCCCTTTCAAATTAGAAACACCCATTGACATTTGGTATTTGTCAATGTCATGGCTTCTATTGCCGTATGAAGGAATTCTGGTGGCACTGTGGTTAAAGCACTGGGCTGCTAACCAAAAGGTTGGCAGTTCAAACCTACCAGCTGTTCGATGGGAGAAAGATGAGGTAGTCTGCCTCCATAAAGATTTACAGCTTTGGAAACCCTATACGACAGTTCTTCTCTGTCCTGTAGGATCACTATGAATCAAAATCAACTCTTTGGCAGTGGGTTTTATTGGAAAAAGGTGAAGAGGAGAAGATGGGAGGGAAAAGGAGGAGAGATGCTGGTTGGGTAGGAACAGGGATGATGGAGCCCTCGGCTGTGTTTTCCGACACCCACCTATAGCACTGCTCTTCTCCGGTACACCTACCATACTACTTCTTTGCCTGTCGATGGCTACATGCGATAGCAGGTATGTTAGGAAGAGGAATACAAATTCAATTCTTTCTTGTAGGGACTGGTAATCTAAGTTTCAGGCTTACTTTGTCCTGTTCTCCAAGCCTTTACATGTACTTGTTATTCAGCTCAAATCCCAGCTCAAACTTACCACATGAACTAATGTCTGACACCAAACAAACACTCAAGAGATGTCATTGTCCCCAGTTGACTTGATCACAAGTGGTCATTGAACCATCTGGTGTTTAGGGAAAAGCTCTTTTAAAAAGTCAAAGAGCAGGTCAGGTATCAGACTTCCCGAGTGATCCAGCCTCTCAGGACTTGCAGACTTGTGAGGAAGGGCCATGAATCAGTGGACCTGGAAAGAGGGCATAGGGGAGAGGAAACAGGAGATTTCCTGCCCACCTCCCACTGTGAAAGAGCAGCCAGCACCCTGCAGCTGAGTAGCACGGCCTGAGCTTCTGCAGTCTTAGTTTCCTGATTACTAAATAGATGTGATAATTGAGTGTTAAATGAGGTAATATGTATGTAATGCATATAACATTATTACAAAAGGTTGCTGTGGAGCAGTTCTCTCTCAAGGCAACCCCATGTGTGTCAGAGTGGAACTATACTCTGTAGGATTTTCAGGGAAGGATTTTTCAGAAGCAGATTGCCAGACCTTTCTTCTGAGGTTCTTCTCTGTGTACTCAAATTGCGAACCTTTGAGTTAGCAGCTGAGCACCTAACCGTTTTCATTATCCAGGGACTCCCACATATAATTCAGGGCCTGGCATATAGTAAGGACTCACACGATGTTAGCCATAATTATCTCATGAATAACACCTGTATACTTAGCTATTTGGAGTCCTGGTGATACAGTAGTTAAGTGTTTGGCTGCTAACCAAAGGTCAGCAGTTCAAACCCCTCAACCACTCCATGGGAGAAAGATGTGGCAGTCTGCTTCCATAAAGATTATAGCGTTAGCAACCCAACAGGGCAGTTCTGCTCTGTCCTATAGGGTCACTGTGAGTTAAGATCAACTTGACAGCAATCGATTTGGTTTACTTAGATATTTGGAGGGAGCTCTGGTGGCATAGTGCCTAAGACACTTGACTGCTAACCAGAAGGCTGGTGGTTCAAACCCACCAGCCACTCCTCGGAAGGAAGATGGGGCAATCTACTTCCGTAGTGATACTGCCTCAGAAACCCAAGGGGAGGGGTCACCGTGAGTCGGGTCCGACTCGACGGCACATAACAACAACAGCAGCAGCTATTTGGAAGCCAGTTAGATTTTTAGTGCTATGTAACTTACACAGCATCCCTGCTCCTGGCCTTGTCCATGCTTACATGGTGGCTAAAAGAAGCCAGAAGGAGGTGCCACTCGCACTGGCCCATCTGTCTACAACTCTGGTTAGTTAGTCTTCACAGGTTCATAAATGGGAATTAAATGACCCATTTTGAGGATTCTTATTAAAGTGTTAAAAAGCAAAGATGTCACTTTGGGGACTAACGTACATCTGACTCAAGCCATGGTATTTTCATTTGCTTCATGTATGTGGTAGCTGGACAATGAATAATGAAGACCAAGCAAGAATTTATGTCTTTGAATTATGGTGCTTGTAAAGAACATACCATGGACTGACAGAAAAATGAACAAATCTGTCTTGGAAGAAGTCTAGCCAGATTGTTCCTTAGAAGCAAGAATGGCAAGACTTCATCTTACATACTTTGGACGTGTTATCAGGAAGGACTAGTCCCTGGAGAAAGACATACTTTGTAAAGTAGAGGGTCAGTGAAAAAGACAAAGACCATCAACAATATAGACTGACACAGTGGCTGCAACAGTGGACTGAACATAGCGACAATTGTGAGGATGGCACAGCACCAGGCAGTTTTGTTCTGTTGTACACAGGGTCATTATGAGTCGTAACCAAATTGGATGTCATCAAACAACAACGAAGATAGGTGTGTCACATTACCATAGATGGGTAAGAGAGAAATAGCTATGACAAGCAAGTCCATCACATGGAGAGCAGGCAGCTCTTCTGGTAATGACTGCAAGATGGCAGTACATGTGTTCTTGTCTTGAACATGAATTTACAGTTTATTATTGCCTCCATTGGTATGTCATCAATAGTCGTAGTCTTAATTCTTTCTGCCGAATTACTCTAGGTTGGTTTACACTGTTATCTTTCACAGTACAAAGTAGAAGAAGAATGAATATTAGTTATAGGGTTTTAAAGACAGAACAAATTTGGGATTATCTAATCCAGCCCTCTCACTTTACAGATGTGGAAATTAAGTGTATTCTCCCAGTGGTAGAGTAGCCAGTCTTCCACCCCCAGTGCAGGATCTTAGATATATGGTTTCTTGGTATTCCAAAGTGACCAGTGGAGATAAAACAAGTTAAGAGCCATTGTTCTGAAATGTAAGAATGGTTGTCATGTGGCAGATTCTCAAATAAGATAATGATACCTTTGGCCCAGTCTCTTTACGTCTTTGGCACATTATCTCTGATTTTTCTTTCCAAAGGAAATGTGAATCTTTCTGTTGTGTGAAAGGGACAATGATGACAAAGTGAAGTTCCTGTTTTTCCCCACCACAAGATAACTTCCCCACAAATCCTGTGACCTTAGGCGCAAAGCCATGATCCAAATGGAACCAGATTCCTGAGCTCCATACATGGTCCAGGAACTGACTGAAAGAGTACTCCACTGTAGAACCTTATCCTTCAGCTTTGTAACTCCGTGAAAAGGTCACATATGCAGAGCACAAGACTTGGATATTTATGAATAAATTTTCTCCAGGATGGTTGATTTTTTACAATTCTCTTAAGTAAAAATGTGAGCTATATATAAATAAATGAGAAGATACATAGAAAGTACTTATAGCAGATATACATTCAAGAGTTACTAGCATTGTTCAAACCAAGGTACAGCAAATCTAGAATTATCCAGACCAGACAGATTTTTCTCTCATCTCTAGATGATTACCTTCTTTATAGTTCAGATACAATATTTGACATCTACTTAAATTCAGTAATAATAACTTATTTATCAAGCAGCTGCTATGTTCCAGACACTGTAATAAATGCTTTTCATGAGATCTCATTTACTTTGCCTAGTACTGTGAGGTAGGTATGATATCCCTTACTTTTTTTGATAAGGAAACCAAGGCTGAGGGAACAAGGTAACCAGTTCTCTAATGTTGATGACCTATTTCAGTTCCCCTAGAAGCAGGGCGGGAGCTCTGGTAGCATAGTGCCTAAGACACTTGCCTGCTAACCAGACGGCTGGCGGTTCAAACCCACCAGCCACTCCTCGGAAGGAAGGTTGGGCAATCCTACTTCGGTAGTGGTACTGCCTCGGAAACCCAAGGAGGGGTCGCTATGAGTCGGGGCCGACTCGACGGCTAATAACAACAACAAGAAGCAGGGCAGACCAAGGTTTTAGATAAACACCTGGGAGAGGTTATTAATCTAGGTGCTGAACCAAATAAAGCCCTCTTATCAGAAGACTTGTCAGTTCTGTCTGGCTAGCATTATGCCAGAAATCAGCCTTTCTGAATTTTAAAGATACGGCCTATTATAGCAGCTCTCCTGTAAAGAATTTTCCCCTAATCCTTCAGTGCATATGTCTGTGGAAAGCACCATGTTGTCTTCTCTTTGTCCTTTGAGTATTTCTGTTTCCTCAATCTGTTCCTTCATTTTTCCCTTTATCAAAAGCCATCATCTCCTTACTGTTACCCTGTACTCCCAACAAGTTGCTAGGTATGGACTCAGAGTTGTAACTGGAGTGGCTAGACCTTGTTAGACACCGAGAGGACCACCTGTGAATAAATGCCTCAACTTTTGTACATGGGCTCCGATTGTGTTTTGTCTGCACAGAGTCTGTTGAACAATAATTTCTGGGTCTGAGCTATTTGCATAAATTCAGTGCAAGTCCTGGTGCCTATGCTTAACACTTTTTCACTTCTATTGGGTCTTTTCAGAATCAGTATCCACCCAACAGACAAAAGTCATTGTCCTTCCTTAGTAATAATAAGAAAAGCTATAGAGTCACTATGAGTTGGAATCTACTCAGTGGCATCCAACAATATAATAGCTTCAGATATATTATCTCATTTAACCAGCCACACCCATCAGATGGACTGCTAAGCCTTATAGTACATAAAGAAATTAAGGCTCAAATAGAGTTACATCTTGTGTTCCAGAAAACACACTAGCAAGTGACAGTTCGAACCAGGTTCTCTAACTCCAACGTCCATGCCCTTAACTACTAGGTTGTGTGGTCCCTTTTTAAGAAAGGAAATAGAATTATATTAACTTACTTGGCATCTTTGACTGCAAGTGAGTTATTACTGTTCTGAAAAATTAAAATCCACCCAAACACAAAGCATGAAGGTTTGCTTCCACTTAGGTCATGCTGAAGACATGTTCTGAGAACACTTCCAGTAGATGAAAGCCAGAAATGACTAATACAATAAGTGCACCAGTGCAATATGTGCATGGCTCCCCGGCGTGGACTCATTCGGAGGTGTACTGTCTGATGGTTTTGTTTCCGTCATATCTCTTGTTAGTGTTGGCCTCTCCTCGGAGATTGTGAAGGGCTGAGAGAAGTGATTGCCAAGATAATTCCCCAAACGCTCTTCCAGTTGCAATAGTCAGTGTTTCTGTAGCTGTGCATCCACCCCATGCTAGACTGTTCAGGATAAATTTGATTTTTAGAAGTACTCCTTGTTTAAATAATATTCCACCCAAAGTATTGTTTGCTCTTCCATTTAAATAATCAGTGCTCCTTCTTACAACTGCCAGCGAAAAAGGTGGTAATTATCGTGCTTAGGCACAGCTGCAGAGCTGCCTTTGCTTGATAATTTGTTAAGGGGTTAATGGTCTATTGTACCTTTTTATTGTCTGCTTATCTGCAGAATGCCTGGTTGTAGCTGGATTTCCCCAAGAGCTAATGAGATGAAAATGCCACAGTTTCTCCCAGTACAGTGAGTGTCAAGGCAGAGCCAGCCCTGGGATGTCAGAAACCTGTTTTAAACCGTGCTGAAATCAAGGGTGAGGACTGCATTCTCAAGAAGGGACTATCTCTTACTTGCACAATGTGACTGATTAGACTGCAATTTTGTGTTTAATACCTTATATAAATATATAGAGAGAATGTCAGTAGAGTGAGAGTGAGTGAAGGAATCAATAAGGATTCTTTGGTTGCAGGCAAGTTTTGTTTTCCTGGAAGAATATAGTATTAGGAGACAGGGAGGGGCAGGTGCTCACAGAATTGAATTCCAGCTGAAGAATTAGCATTAGGAAGTAGACTCAGAAACAGCAGGCACTGGCACAGCTCTTGGGTATCTGGCAGGAACTTGCAGATGGTTTCTTCAGCATGTCTCTGTCCTGAGGGATGAACCGCAACCACTTCCACTTTCTTCTTCATCTTCCTTAAATGCTGTCATTCGAACAGAACGAGGGGACACTGCATGGTTTAAAATCAAGAGGGAAGTGCGTCAGGGTTGTATCCTTTCACCATACTTATTCAATCTGTACACTGAGCAGATAGTCCAAGAAGCTGGACTATATGAAGAAGAATGTGGCATCAGGATTGGAGGAAGAATCACAACCTGCAATATGCTGACAACACAAGTTTACTTGCTGAAAGTGAGGATGACTTGAAGCACTTACTGAGGAAGATTGAAGAATACAGTCTACAGCATGGATTACACTTCAATATAAAGAAAACAAAATTCTCACAACTGGACCTATAAGCAGCATCATGATAAATGGAGAAAAGATTGAAGTTGTCAAAGACTTCATATTACTTGGAACCACCAGCCTTCTGGTTGGCAGTTCAAACCCACCAGCCACTCCTCGGAAGGAAGGTTGGGCAACCTACTTCCTTAGTGATACTGCCTCAGAAACCCAAGGAGGGGTCGCTATAACTCAGATCCGACTTGACAGCAGTGCGTTACAGTCAACACCAGTGGAAACTTGTTGTTGTTTTTGGTATGTTCCGTTGAGTTGGACTCGACTCATAGAGACCCCTCCTTGGGTTTCCGAGGCACTATCACTACTACAGAAGTAGATTGCCCCATCTTCTGAGGAGTGGCTGGTGGGTTTGAACCAACAGCTTTCTGGTTAGTAGTCAAGTGCCTTAGGCACTATGCTACCAGAGTTCCTCCAGTGGAAGCAGTAGTCAAAATATCAGATGACATAATCACACTGGGCAAATCACCTACAAACGACCTCTTTTAAAGTGCTGAAGAACAAAGATATCTCTTTGAGGACTAACGTACGCCTGACACAAGCTATGGTATTTTCATTCGCCTCATATGCATGTGAGACCTGGACAACAAATAAGGAAAACCAAAAAAGAGTCAATGTTTTAGCGTTGTGGTGCTGGTGAAGAATGCTGAAAAGCACCATGGACTGCTAAAAGAACTAACAAATCTGGCCTGGATGAAGTGCAGCCAGAATGCTCCTTGGAAGTGAGAATGGCCAGACTTCGTCCCACCCACTTTGGTCATGTCAGAAGGAACTATTCCCTGGAGAAGGACATCAGGCTTGGTAAAGTGGAGAGTCAACGAAGAAAGGGACGGCCCTTAATGAGATAGACTGACACAGTGGCTGCAACGATGGGCTCAGGTATAACAAGGATCATGAACCTGGCATAGGACCAGGCAGTGTCTCATTCTGCTGTACCGTTCGGTTGCTGTGAGTCAGAGATGACTCGATAGCACCTAACAACAACAACAACAAAGTTAGCACATGTGGCTACAGAGGGCAGGGAACCGTGGCTGACACTTCCACCAGTCAACCTCTAATGAAGTGTTGTTGTTGTTGAGTCAGACCCGACTCATAGTGACCCCTCCTGGGGTTTCTGAGATAGTATCACTATGGAAGTAGATTGCCCTGTTTTCCTTCCGAGGAGTGGCTGGTGGGTTTGAACAGCCAGCCTTCTGGTTAGCAGTCAAGTGCTTTAGGCACTGATGTTAGGACCCAAAAATGACTGACCATAAAAGGAAAACCTTGGTAAACTAGTATACATGAAAATCAAGAATATCCCTTCATCAAAAGACACTATCAAGGGAGTTAAAGGCAAGCCACGGCATGGAAAGAGATATTTCATATACATATATTAAAAAGAACTCATATCCATAATATATAAAGAACTTCTGCTAATCAATAAGAAAAGGACAGATCACCCAGTGGTCAAAAACCTTGAAAACAGAATCTCCAAATGGCCACTAAACCTATGAAAAGATGTACAACTATATTAGTCATCAGTGAAAGCCCACGTAAGACCATAATATGATACCACTGCATACCTGTTATAATAGCTAGAATGAAAATGACAAGCAGTAGTAAGTGTCGTTAAGAATATAGAGCAAACAGAGTTCTTATACTTCAGGGGGGCATGTAAATTGGTAGTCAGTTGCTTACTCAGTAACAGATCAGTTCTGCTGCTAAGTATGTACCCAAGAAAAATGCATGCATATATGCACCAAAAGACGTGTGCAAGAATGTTCACCACAGAACTAGTCATAATAGGCCAGACCTGGAAGCAACCAAATGTCCTTCAGCACTAGAATGGATCAATTGTGTTGTGTTCACACAATAGGATACAATATAGAAATGCACACTACATGCAGCAAAGTAATGAATCTCACAAGCATAAAGAGAACATACTGTGTGATTCCATTTCCTTAAACTTCAAAAACAACTAAGGTCATGTATGGTGGTAAGAGTCAGGATAGTGGTTATCCTCGGAAGAAGGGGCACAAAGGGGTCTTCTAGGGTGCAGGTCATATTCTGTTCCTTCATCAACCCGGTTGTCTTCACTTTGAGAAAATTCATTGAGTTTTCAACATATGACTTATTTTCTTTTCTTTATGTGTGGTATACTTTAATAAAAAGTTTACTAAAAAAAAAAAAAAAAAAATGAACAGAAGGAAAAAGTTAAAGGCTGTCTGTGCCAACCCTGCATAGCAATGCTTGAGTTTGAATTTGAACCCCATCTCTCTCTGTGTGATTTGAGCAAGTCACTTAATTTCTCTATGCCTCAATTTTCTTAGCTATAAAAAGAGGATAATAGCAGTACCTGCCTTATTGGGTCGTTGGAAGAATTGAATGAGATGATTCATATAATGTGTTTAAAACAGTGTTACATACTCAGTGAGCACAAAATAACTTTCATTACATATCAGATATGCTACCCCCAAATCCACAGCCCAACGTTGAGTCAATTCTGACTCATAGTGACCCTATTAAACAGAGTAGGACTGCCTCATAGAGTTTCCAAGGCTGTAATCTTTACAGAAGCAGACTGTGCCTCATCTTTCTCCTGTGGAGCAGCTGGTGTGTTCAAACTGGTTAGCAGCTGGATGCTTTTATCTCTGCACCACCAGAGCTCCTTACCAGTTACGCTAACAAAAAAAAAAAAAAAAACAACAAACCTCACCGCCATCAAGTCAATTCTGACTCATAGTGACCCCTCCTTGAGTTTCTGAGGATCTCTACAGAAGTAGATTGCCCAGTCTTCCTTCTGAGGAGTGGCTGGTGGGTTTGAACTGCCAGCCTTCTGGTTAGCACTCAAATGCCTTAGGCACAACACCACCAGAGCTCCCCACCAAATATGCTGCTGCTGTTGTTATATGCTGTCGAGTCATCTCTGACTCATAGCAACCCCTCCTTGGGTTTCCAAGGCAGTATCAATCACTACAGAAGTAGATTGCCCAGCCTTCCTTCTGAGGAGTGACTGGTGGGTTTGAACCACCAGTTTTCTGGTTAGCAGTCAAATGCCTTAGGCAAGGGCATGTAAAACAAGTCTGAAACCCTGCCCTCTTAATTAGAAAGACAAGGTATATGAAAGAACAAATAGTCCTTACAAGAGAGTATTGGGAAATTCCAAATGGGTTGTGCAGATAGGAAAAACTTAGGAATTCAATGGAAGGAGAGATTACTGTAGGCTAGAGTGTTCTGGACTAACGACATGCATGTTAAAACACATAGCAGTGTTATTAAGGATGAAGAGTAAACAGAGCTCATACTCTGCAGGTGGGAGTGTAAATTGGTGCAGTCGGTTTGCATACCCAATGGCAGATCATTTTCACTGCAAGTATGTACCCCAGAAAAATGACAGTGGTTACCCTTGGTGGGGTGAATGACTGGAAGAGAGTATAGGGGACTTAGTTCTTGATCTGGGTGCTGGTTACATGATAGTGTTCAGTTCATGAAAATTCATGGAGCTGTATGTACACACATAGGCGTACACATACTTTTCTTTATGTGTTCAAGTAGATGAAAAAGGCACTGGCTTTGAAACTGGATTGATATTTGACCATTAAAAACAGAAAACAAAACAAACAAATTCATTGCCATCGAGTCGTTTCTGACTCATAGCAACCCCCATTGGGTTTCTGAGGCTGTAAATCTTTACGGAAGTAGAGCACCCCATCTTCCTTCCACTGAGCAGCTGGCGGGTTTGAACTGCTGACCTTCTGGTTTGCAGTCAGTCCCTTATCCACTACCCCACCAGAGCTCCTTATTTGACCCTAGGCAAGTTATTTAATCTCATTGAATTTCATTTTGTTCACCTGTAAACTATAAATATTACCTTAAGTAAAGTTGTCATGAAGATTAAAGGAAGGTAACATATGTATAACACCTAGTACTTATAGGTCAGTAAAATATGCCATGCACCCGATCTGCTAACTGGGGTGGTGGTTGTGTGCTGCGAGTGGGATCTGACTTGGGGCTACCCCACGTGACGTGGTAGAACTGCTCCCGGGGGTTTTCTTGGCTATAATCTCTACAGAAGCAGACTGCCAGATCAGGTGACAAACTGAAGCAGACTTTGTGTATGTTATGATCTGGAGCCTCTTTCAGGTTTGTTTCTTCATTGGGGAAATGGAACCTGTCACAGTGTCAGTGTGGTGACACAGTGACTCAGCCACTGGGACAAAGGGCACCTGTGCTTATCAGAACCACCACCACTGTGGATTTTCTTTTCCTTGTTTAGTCATGGCCAAGGGCAGTGGCTAATCAGATGTCCACTCTCTGTTTATTTACTGAGTGCCTGCTGGATACCAGGTGTTAGGCTAGACTCTATGGAATGTACCATGATGACTTTAAAAAAGGGTAAAAAGTCAAGTAAACGAAAACCTTGTCTTCAAAGAGTTTACAGTCTAGGAATAAGGTACACATGTTTCTTCTGAAGGCTGCCTTCATTCCCTTCTCTCCCTTCTTTCTCTGTAACCCTGTTCACCCAGTACACATGCCTTCTCTCATTTTAATTCTCTAACTCAGTCTTTCTTTTCTTCTTCTTCTTCTTTTTTTTTTTTTTTTTATTGTGCTTTAGATGCAAATTTACAGAGCAGAATTTGTTTTACATTCAACAGTTCATGTGCATTTGGTTTTACTCTCTGACTACCATCCCTAACCCTTACCCACTCTCCTCCCCTCCCTTCCCAGTAACCACACCCCCCCTTCTTAGTTATGCACTCCTGTCTGTCCAGCTTCTCCTCTGTGTGACTGTTGCCCCTGTGGTGCCCCATGGCCGATTGCTCCAAGGAATGTATCTCTGAAGAGTAGGGAGGTGTGTTGCCCCGGGTTAGGTGTTCTGCATTTAAGTCTTATTTACTGTTGGGCTGAGAGCAAGCCCTTGGGAGTGAGTTTCATCCCAGGCCTAACTCATTCTCTTTCTCTCTTTTATACATACATACACAACCCAGCCACACACTACATAACACATTAAACTCCATTCCATATCAGCTGGCCAAAAACCATTTGGCATGCCCTCTCTCCAAATAAAAGTAATTGACTGACAGCATATATTTTTCCCTGGGTCCCCAAAAGTATAGATGGCAGTACCTTACATTAGTTATAGTAATAGTTGTTGTTGTTGTTGTTATGTGCCATCGAGTCAGCCCTGACTCATAGCGACCCCTTATTGGGTTGCCAAGGCAGTATCACTACGGAAGTAGATTGCCCAGTCTTCCTTCCGAGGAGTAGCTGGTGGGTTTGAACCGCCAGCCTTCTGGTTAGCAGTCAAGTGCCTTAGGCACTATGCTACCAGAGCTCTATTAAGTGTTCATTACATATAAGGCACAATGCCAGACACTTGCCTTCATTATCTATGATCTTCACAATATCCTGCAGGACCATACTATCCCCATTTTATTGGAGACGGATTTAAATAATTTACCCAACATCACATAGCCTGTTTGTGGCACAGCTGGGATTCAAAGTGTAGTCTGTCTTTCTAGTAAGCCTGCTTTAAGACTTCACTTGTCATGCTCCTTGAAGGTCTGTTTGCAGTATTTGATCTGATGGTTAAATGACATGAACACTTTTCTGCCTCAGTTTGCTAGTCAGCTGGCACATGTAAACCCATGTGGTTAGCAAAGGTTGACACCCTGGTCTCTGATACCATGGTCACTCTCTTGTTCTGTTGGTTGTAGTTTAAGTAGAAATGTCAGTCAAGAACTGAGTCAGCCTTGCAAACAACTTGTGAGCTCTTCTTTTGTAAATGCCCTTGTATTCAGCAGCACTAACCTGCTGTGCCATCCAAAGGGATCCTGAGCCTATTTCATAATCTATATTAAAATCTTGGATGCAGGCAAGCCTTACAGTCAGTCCTGTGTGTACTGAGAAAGTTCTGCCATTTTGGTCCTATTTTACTGGACCATCTCAGATTAGTACTTATTGCTAACGTCTGCTCTAGAAATTTGAAAGCAGACAGGGGAATCTGATGTTGATTAAAGGGAGCATTGCTGTGCGCCAGGCACCAGGGAGGCAGCTGATAATGGACATGCTTCTCAGTGGTTTTCTAGGAGGAGGTACGGTCCAAAGTAGCAGCTACTCCCACTAGTTGTAATGTTTTTAGGTGCCAGCCACTAGTCTTTTCATAAACTGCTCAGTCGGAGACAGCCAATTCTGCTTAACATCAGTGTCGTGGTATGTCTTGGGGCTAAAGTCCTGAAGCCAGGAAATTACTAGGGTTTAGGATCTAGCCTCAAGCGTTTCAACCTCAGAAACTTTATTATATATTGAGAGGCAAGCCTTATTGGAGATTGACACAAATTTACAATAGGAGATACATGTTGGCAATATGACTAACATCAGTTATTTGTTCAAATACTAAAAGTTACTGTAAATTGAGTTTCTTCTGCAGGACAGGAAATGTGCTTGGATCTTCAACAGGTTCTCACAAAAACCCTTCAAGTTGATAGCTAATTGTCTGCATTTCACAAATGTGAATACTGAGCTGGCATCCAAGCCAAGTCTGTTGTTGTTGATGTTCTGTGCTGTCGAGCATAGTTGGTTCCAAATCTTGTGCTCTTTTCCCTCCCTCAGTACCTGAAGGCATTCTCTCCGATCGCCCATCTGAAATGTCAGCTGCTTTGCCAGTTTGACTTCAGCCAACCCAGCCAGAATTGTCAGTCATTTTCTTTTTTGGGTTCATATGGCACTTTGTGTGTCCAATTTATAGACAACTGGTACTTGCCCTTTAATGTTATGTAAATATGCCCTCACTTTGAAAGAACCGAACCAGCCCATACTCACAACAGATTCTTCATCACAAGCCCTTTAATTGCTGCACATGTAGCTTTTAAATCATTGAAAAGGCTTTGAGCCTTTTCTAGAACCATACCAAACAACCTACTGCCATCAAGTCGATTCCTACTCATAGCAACCCTATAGAACAGAGTAGAACTGCCCTGGAGTTGCCAAGGCTGTAAATCTTTACAGAAACAGACTGCCACATCTTTCTCCCTCCCCTAGAGCCACTGGGGAATTTGAACCACTGACCTTTCCTTTAGCAGATGAGTACTTAACCACTGTGCCACCAGGGCTTGTATTGCACTAAAACAAGGCCAAGTAAGTACCACAAGCATCTGTCCTGACAGACATACAAATTCTTAAAGACACAGCTAGGAATGGATCTTGTTCATAACTCAGAGACTGCCTGTGTCTGTTAAAGTACTTTGTATTGTAATTGCTGTTACTATATTGTAATTGGTTGTCTGCTGGTTTCCTCTGTTAGACTCTGAACTTCTTAAGGCAGGTATAGTGGAAGACCGTGAACTTTGGAGTCAGACTGAATTAAAATCTTCTGATTTTACTAACATATCCTCAGCACGTGACATACTGCCTATTGGGATATAGTATATCCTCAGTAAATGTTTAATGAATGAGTAAACATAACCTGGGATGTTATTTTTCAGATACTCATCATAAAACCAAAAAACCAAACCCTTTGCCATAGAGTCAGTTCCAGTTCATGATGGTTCCATGTGCCTCAGAGTAACCTGACCTTCTTAGGGTTTTCTTGGCTGTAATCTTTGCAGAAGCAGATTGCCAGGACTTATTCCTATGGCAGTCCTGGGAGGTTAGAACTGCCAGCCTTTCAGTTAGTAGCTGAGTGCAAACTGCTTGTGCCATCCAGGGACCTAAGACTCATCATAGATACATCTTTGTCATTATCAAAACAAGGGAGGGTTAATATCTGAGTTGCACAGTTGGTGACTCATAACAACCCCTCCTTGGGTTTACAAGGTGGTATCTCTATGGAAGTAGATTGCCCAGTCTTCCTTCTGAGGAGTGGCTGGTGGGTTTGAACCACTAGCCTTCTGGTTAGCAGTCAAATGCCTTAGGCACTATGCCACCAGAGCTCCTTTTATTGTTATAGTAGAATTTTATTATATGAATATGACACAGTTTGTTTATCCATTCTCTTATTGATGGATATTTGAGGTGTTTCTTCCCCCCACCCCCCACCCCCGATGAACAAAGCTGCTGTCTTTGAATATTTGTGTGCAGGTCTTTTTGTCAACATATGTTTTATTTCTTTTGGGCACATACATGGGGTGAAATTGCTGGGTCATAAAGTAGGTGAATGTTTAAATTGGTCAGAGAATGCCAAACAGTTTTTCCAAGTTTTCCCAAGCCCCTGTTGGAGTCTTGAAGTTAACTTGTGGAGACGGAGCGTTGTTATTTTCAGTTTCTTCTTCATCTCCCTTCTTAACAGCTCAGGAGTTTCTTGCTTTACTTATCCTTCAGAGTCTCCCTTTTCTTACCCAACTACCTAATAGAACTATTAACCTCAGAATCTGACCATTGACATGTGACAGTTCTCTGTTAGCATCAGTATAACATGTCCCCTGGATTGTTCTGGAATTACACCAAACTCTTCCTATCTACATGTACTTAGGGGGGGAAAGTCTGTAAGAGTATTCCACTAAACCACTGAATGAGGGGACTTTGGGTACTTTTTCTTTCATTTCTTTTACATATGTATATTTTCTAAATTTTCTTCTGTGAACGTGAATTAAAAAAAAAAAACCCAAAGCCATTGCCACTGAGTCTATTTCAACTCAGAGTGACCCTACAGGACAGAGTAGAAGTGCCCCATAGAGTTTCCAAGGCTTTATAGATCTCCAATGTTTAAATCTTTACAGAAGCAGACTGCCACATCTTTCTTCTGTGGAACCACTGGTATATTCAAACTGCTGACTTTTCAATTAACAGCCTAGTGCTTTAACCACTGTACCACCAGGGCTCCTTGAGCATGGATTACTTGTGGGTTTTTTTTTTTTTTTTAATTAAAGTTCTAAATAAGTATTTTTTAAAAAACCAAACCAAACTCATTGCCGTTGGGTTGTTTCCAACTCATAGCAACCCCTCCTTGGGTTTCCGAGGCAATATCTCCAGGGAAGTAGATTGCCCAGTCTTCCTTCTGAGGAGTGGCTGGTGGATTTGAACCACCAGCCTTCTGGTTAGCAGTCAAATGCCTTGGGCACTATGCCACCAGAGCTCCCAAATTACATGTTAGTGGACTTCAAGCTCATTCCTATCAATTCCTATCCTTTCTGAAATTATATCCAAGTCACCTTGAATGGATTTGAGTATTTCCTAAATCTCTGTTGGCAACAAATTCACAAATTACTGAATGGTGGATGGCTAAGTTCCTCTCCCCGCCCCCCACATCCTTTTTTTTTTTTATTGTTGAAAATATGCGTAGCAGAACACACAGCAGTTCAACAGTTTCTCCCTGTACCGTTCATTGACACTGATGATATCCTTCAAGTTGTGCACCCGTTCCTACCCGCTCCTCTGTTGATCTTTACATCATTTAATTTCAGGCAGTCCTCATTTTACCCTCTGTCTCAACTTTAGATTCCTGTATGAAGCTCACAGTGCATTTCCTCTTAGCTCAATAGGCTTTTCTGTGACTCCTCTTCTTTAGGGACTTACTGGTCAGAGTGCGGAAATGAATTCAAATAGACCATTGTCGGTATGTGTCATGATAGAGATACGGATCAGGGACTTCAGCCGTGCTGGGGAGTTGCATGACTTCCGATAGATCAAGTCTGAGTCCAGAGTGTCTTTGCTCTGAGGTAACTCTTTCTAACCTTGGCTTTTAAATTCTGGTGTTTTTGTCCACTGGAAGCAGTTGAGGCTTTAGGGACCTGGAGCTAGAAGCAGCTTCTTCTGACTTGACTGCAGATGGCTGCTGTGGGCTGTGGGATTGGGATCAGAAATAGGCTGTTACTCCCAGCTGCTGTGCTTTGTTTTTGTGAAACGGGAAGGAAATCATTATCTGGAGAGCCACAAATCCTGAAAGAAAGTTCATGTCCCCTTTCCAGGAGAGGAAGTGTCAGTCGCCTGCCAGCAGAGGAGAACTTCATCACTGGAGCTCGAGGGCCCCGCACAGAGCCTGCTAAGTCACTCGCTCCTCAAAACTATTACTAGCTTTTTTTCTTTCTAATCACAGGTTCCTGATACAGGGAGCCTTTTCTGCCCTTTCTTAATGCTTAATGCACCTGCCAGTCAATATTAGTTGTTTTCACTGTCCTAAACTGATTATTAAAATTAAACATGTTTTATATTGGACACAATGAATACCTCAAAGTGGAAGAATAAGGCTTTCTTTCTCTTCTTTCATTCATCATAATGAAAACAGATTGTTTAGCTTGTCATTACAAATGTCACTCACATGGCTCATTTGGTCCTCACCACCACCAGCCACTCCTTGGAAGGAAGGTTGGGCAATCCTATTTCTGTTGTGATACCGCTAAAGGAAACCCAAGGAGGGGTCGCTATGAGTCGGGGCTGACTCGATGGCACATAACAACAACAACAACAACCATACTATGGTAGATAGGCCCAGTTATTTTTAAACTTTTAATTGTTATGTGGGTGAAATTTTACAAGGCATGTTCATTTTACATGCAACATTTCATACATGTTTTGTCTCGTGACACTGATTCCAATCCCCAGAGTGTAGCAGCTCTCTTACCACTTTCTCCCTGTGGTTACCCTTTCCCTATGTCCTTCTTGCCTATGCATTCCTGCCTCCCCAGCTTACTCCCTGTGCAAATCTCCCATGGTTGATTGTTCTAAGGAGTGCATCTCTCTGATACAGTTGTTTAGCTCATAAACCTGGCTGTTATTTGGCTGAGAGTTAAGCCACAAGAGTAAGTTCAATTCCAGGCCCAAAGGGTAACTAGGGGGCATAGTTTTGGGGGTTTTACAAGTCACCAGTAATCCTGGTCTTTTTTATGTTCTTGAATTTTTGTTCCACATTTTTTCTCCACTCTATTCAGGATCTCCAATGTTGATCCTTTTCCAAATGGTTGGCATTAGTAGCCAGGCACCATCTAGTTCTCTTGGTCTGAAGGTCATATATATATATAGGCCGAGGTTCTCATGGTCCATTAGTCCTTTGAACTAATTGTTTCTGTGCATCTTTGATTTTCTTCGTTCCTCTTTGCTCTGGACAAAGAGAGACCAATAGTTCTTAAATGGCCTCTCATAAGCTTTTAAGATCTCAGTTACTACTCACCAGGGTGGGATGTAGAACAGTGTCTTTGTGTACTATGTTGTGTCAATTGAGCTTGATGTCCCCCATGCATAGTTCTGAACCTACAGACCCAACAACTAACCCCCTCAA
Organism: Orycteropus afer afer; assembly: GCF_000298275.1. Lineage (NCBI taxonomy): Eukaryota > Metazoa > Chordata > Mammalia > Tubulidentata > Orycteropodidae > Orycteropus > Orycteropus afer. The sequence goes on along the minus strand of NW_006921909.1, from coordinate 1,462,733 downwards.
GGTGATGAGTAGTGGCTAAGAAGTTATCCTAACTTAGGCCCCTGTTAGCTCTATAATGAGCTATTTCTATAGCACATACAAATATGTGTGTAGGATTATCATCTGCCAAACCTGTATATGGTCATGAGTATAATCCTATTCACCTACACATACCTGATCTTCTTGTCTGTCAACCTATGGATATACCCATATAGATTAGTGTTGGCTATTACAGAGGATACAATGTATGTAATAGTATCCACCTTTGCTTTCTGTACCTCTAGTGCATCTCTCCATGTCTTCCTTTTCCTTAGTGGTGCTGGGATGGTCACATGCTTTTGTTATATTGCCTTTCCCTTAACCCAAATCAGCACATGTCTCTTAATTAGTAAGCAATTTTCCTTCCCCTCCCATCCCTGGTACTCAACACAGATACTTTCCTTCCCAGTGTAAACCTTCCTTGACTTTTTATAATAACAGACTCATTTGGCCCTCTGTGTTCCACAGTACGGGGTAATTTGCAGATTCCTCATTATTCTTTAAAATGTTGCATAGTATTCCATTGTGTGTATGTAGCATAGTTTGGTTACCCATTCACCTGGTTATCCATCCAACAATTTAGGTTGTTTCCATCTCTTTGCTATTGTGACTAGTGCTGTGATGAACATGGGTGTGCATGTATCTATCTGTGTCCTGGATCTTATCTCTTTAGGATATAGTCCTAGTAGTGGAATTGCTGGATCAAATGGTGTTTCTGTTTCTGACTTTTTAAGGAAGCATCATACTGTTTTCCACAGTGGTTGTACCCTTTTACAGTCCTAACAGCAGTGTATGAGAATTCCAATCTCTCCCTGCCCTTACCAGCATTTGTTGTTTTCTGTCTTTTTGAATTTAGCTATTAGTGCTGGGGTAAGACAATGTCTTGTTTTGGTTTGCATCTCTCTAATGGGGCTCTGTGGGAGCTCTTGTGGTGTAGTGCCTAAGACACTTGACTGCTAACCAGAAGGTTGGTGGTTCAAACTCACCAGCCACTCCTCGGAAGGAAGAC
>NW_006921909.1:1458287-1461606 GCF_000298275.1 Orycteropus afer afer | reverse complement strand
GACTCTGAGTTGGAGATGACTCGATGGCACATAACAACAACAACAATGGAGCTTTGGTGGTGTAGTGCCTAAGGCATTTGACTGCTAACCAGAAGACTGACAATTCAAACCCACCAGCGACTCCTTGGAAGGAAGACCAGGCAATCTACTTTAGTGATACCACCTCAGAAGCCCAAGGAGGGGTCACTATGAGCTGGATCCAACTCAACAGCAGTGAGTTTGGGGTTTTTTTTGTTTTTGTTTTAGTTTTAGTTTTTTTATGTTCTATAAAGTCATCAGGAACATTGAATTAGTGAACACTGGACCATTACTCCTAGAAGAAATTCAGGGTAAGTTCCAGCAAGTCTCTGGTCACAATTTTCATTAACTGATAAGCACATAACCTTGTTTTAAGAGTGTTTTTGTTTAAAGACACCTTATTTAATATATATTTCTCATTCATTAGCATTGAACTCATGGCTGACAGCACTATTACTTATGCCTAAACAAAGCTTTTCTGACACATGTATCTTCTTTGAAGCACATGCTTGCCTTCTTGCACTTAGGAACTCTAGATAGCACTTCAGCCCTACATTTGGGAGCCATTTTAAACACCACCAACAACAACTAAAAGAACAGAAATGCAGAAAAAAAGAAAAGTGGCACTGGAGATGTTGCAGAAAGGACACTTACTATAGTGTGAGAACTGAAACAAGAATGCAGAGTGTTGCCTCACTTGACCTTTTATGGGATGTGCACATTTGGGTAACTCAAATTTTTTGCCATTCTGCACATATCCATGTGTAACAACAAAAGTACCATGAGCTTTTATTTTGGGGTTACAAATAACTTTTAGGGACAGATACTGAATCCACAAAAATGAGGATCAACTAAAAACAGAGCTCCTGGTATATGATAAATAAATGCTTAGTGAACCTCAGCTGTGCTGCTGCTGTTATCTTGGTGATGGTGATGGTGGTGATGGTGATGGTAGTAATGGTGGATTATTTATGATCTGTCTCCTTCCAGCCACCTCTCCTGTCCTGAAGACACCAAAGTACTCCAGACATACTCCAGAAGTCACCAAGGGCTCTGTGGAATTAGAGAAGTTAGAGAATCCAATTCCAAATTCTAAATTCTTTGAAGAAAAACTCTAATCATAAAGATGTCTTTCTTGAGTTAATTTTGCACTGATGCTGAAGGAAGACAGTTATAGTTATTTCCTCTTTCACACCCTTGCCACTCTTAATCAGTAATCCCAAGAATGTTTTAGATGGAACTTCTTCTTTAAATATCTTATGGACAGTTTCCTACTTATTTGCATAACAAAACCAAAACCAAACCCACTGCCATCAAATTGATCCGATTCTATAGGCAAATTCATGCTAGCCCCAGTGTATTTGCCACAGTCTGCTCTTAAAGACAGGAGAGAAGTTCCCATGCTTTACAGTGTGTGCTCTTGCAAAGTCTTTGAAGAGACAGTCCTTTGTGTTTTGTGCTTTGCAACTAAGGTTCTTGCTTAAGTGTGGGCAAAGATTCCACATTTATGTCCTTCTCTTGACTTTGTCATGTATGCAAAGAAGAAGAGGTAATAAGTAACCACACATGCCAATCTACTGTGTTTCTGGCTGCAAAAGGGATTCAATTTGGAAGTCAAGACAACTATAAGATAGAACGGACTGTTCTAAACTTGGGAAGAAAACTCTAAATCACAGGGTAACCTCAAAGAAAAATGATAAACCTTCACATCAAAAAAGAGGACTAGCATAAGTATTCAGCAAATACTAAAACAATAGCAATGAAGGAAGTGATAACATGCTTCATAAAAAAAACAAGCTCAGCATAAAAATTATCTGGAACAAAGAAATCGACACCACGAAAAAGCACATAACAAAAATGACAGCAACAAATTTATATTTGCCAATAATTACATATCTGGCAATGGACTTATCTTTAAGATTTATAGTGGAAGAGTGAATGACCAAACTATGGTACATACACATAATGGAATGTTATAAGCACTAAAGAATAATGTAGAATCTGCAAAGCACTGCATAATATGGATGAACTTGGAGGACATTATGCTGAGTAACATAAGTCAATCACAGAAAGACAAATACAGTATTAGTTCGTTGTTGTGGAGGGTCAAGGAAAGGTTTATATATGGAGGGAAGCTTTCTTTGTTGATAGCCAGGGGTGGGAGGGAACAGTAGGGAACACAGCAAAAAAAAAAAAGGATTGACCCATGTCACTTTAGTTTTGTGTATTTCACTGTATGTAAATTATATTCCAATGAAATGCATTTTAAAAAAGGGGGGATTCAATTTGGTCCTTTGGAAAAGCCCTCAATGTAGGACAAAAAGGTTACTATTATTAAAGAGTGGAAGAGGCATGATGGTCAAGCTATCATGATGTGTCACAGCCAAGTCATAAGCTTTATTTAGATTTGAAAGTAGAAGCTCTGATTCCATTACTCATGTCTGTCTATTAAAGACTTTAAATTTTTGTCAATCAGAATCAGATTTACTTTGTACACATTTGTTGACTCAAATCTTGAGCATTGGTAATTCTTAATCAAGTATTACACTTTCTCATTACTTTTTACCTATCTTGGACTCTCCCCATGGTAGCTGGGTAATGCATGTATGTATGGAAATTAATAAATTACATACCTACTTCTCATTTATCAACTGTCTTATTATCTGACATTTTGCATCTATGACAATAGTGAAAAATCTTCTCTCCAATTATTTTTTTTGCATTAATGATGTATGTCTGGCAGTAATGAATGCTAAGGTCTGAGATGAGAATAACGCTGGCTAAGATGGTTAAAGTTATGTGTCAGCTTGGCTGGGCCATGATTTTCAGTGGTTTTACAGTTATGTAGTATGTAATTTGGCAGTTATGTAATGATGTAACTTGACAGTTTAATTATGTGGTCGTCCTCCACTTTGTGATCTGATGTGATCATCCTCCATTTTTGTATAATGCCTATTTTCACCTGATGGCCTTGTCTTTGGAACCTACCTGTGTTGATGAATGAGGAGTGGGTGTAGCGTTCTTGGCATACATAATGCTCATTGCTAGTAGCTTGGTTGAATGAGGCCAACAAGTGCTTGCATTCTCTCCTTCTCCACTGCCTAATTTGAATATCACGTGAAAACTCTCATAGTAAGCACAAAAAAAAAAAAAGAAAGAAAGAAAGAAAAGGTTGACTATAAAAAAAAAAGAAATAAAAGGTTGAATGATGCAGGAAACATCAAGAGAAGATGGCAGGAATACATAGAGTCACTGTACCAAAAAGAACTGATCGATCTTCATCCATTTCAGGAAGTGGCAT
>NW_006921909.1:1448112-1452978 GCF_000298275.1 Orycteropus afer afer | reverse complement strand
ACTCAACGCCACCTAACAACAAAAAAAAAAAAAACTATATGCAGAATAATCCCTACTTTGTAAACACAAATGTTTGTAAATGTGTATGCAGAGTGTGCTATCTGGAAGGAAACACACTATGATGACAGTACCAATCATTTCTGTGTGGCAACAGCATTTAGGTGACTTTAATCACCATTATACTTTTATGGACATTCCAAACATTCTAAAGCATGACTTCTTCCTTGAAACTGTAGTTCAAGTTTTATCTTCTTGGTATTTATTTCAAGTTTTTGATGGGGACATTTATAAAACCAGTGTGCTTTGAAATGAATTGACATGTGAGTGCATTAGATGCAATGTCTTAAATCATAAATTGTCCCCATCTGAGGCAAAGAACCTCAACTTTACAGTCTTTGGGACAGTTCAAACAGGTGACATCTATCAGTACAGATGTGTGAAAATGTGAGCACATGCTTGCCCTTTCACTTTGCGCTTTTCTCTGGTTACTAGATTCATTTCCTTCATTTCCATTGAGAGACTGTTGAAAAGGCCATGTCTTTTTTGACCTGGGAAGTAAGAGGGCTTCTCGCCCTAGATCCATAGTTGGTATAGACAAATATTGGTTTAATGTACCTTGGAATAAATTATTATTCCAAGATAGCATTTCTTCATTATCTCTAAACCTCAATTGCCCATCCTGGTGAGACCCTGAGCATGAGAAATTATAGGGCTCGTTTGGAACCTAAAACTACCTCAATACCTGAATAGTAATTATAGGCCTTTGTACGTAGCAGTTGAGTACTTTAGAATGTATAGAAGTGTGTTCAGAGCTGCTGTTTCGGTTTTGCCTTGAAACAGCTCTGTGGCCCTAGAACTGGGATTAAGATTATTCTTTGTTACAATGAGGAAATGGCACAAAGGGGCTTGCTTGAGACCACAGCAAGTTTGTGGCAGAGCCAGGACTAGGAATAAAACGCTCTATTCCACGGCTTATAGAAGGCCTTGTAATGCCAAATGCCTCTGTTCTAGATCTTCAGAGGGTACCTGAACTCTGAGGAATAATCATGATAATAATGATATCAAATACTTAAGTAATGCTTACTATGTGTATTTATATACATTAACTCGCTCAATCCTCACAACAACTTGTGAACACTATTATTATCCCCATTTTATAGTAGAGGAAACTGAGACCTAGAGCATTTAAGAGCTAAATGGAGTAGCCAGGATATGAACCAGCCTAGAGCTACAGTCCATGCTCCTGACCATTGACAGTGCTGCTTAGGGGTGAACAGGCTCTATCTGCTTCCCACCTTTGTTGGCTTAGGGTGACCCAGGCCAAAGATGGCAATTCTTCTGATGGTATCTTAGTTATCTAGTGCTGCTTTAACAAAAAAGGAAAAATACCACAAGTGAATGGATTTAAAAAACAGAAATATATTTTCTCACAGTTCTGTTGGCTGAAAGTCAAATGTAGGGTCTCATAAGTGTTTGTTCTTTTTATAGACCTCTCTCCCAGTTTCTGGTGCCTGCCAGCAATCTTTTGTGTTCGTTTTCTTTTAAGAGAGTCTTCATTTAGTACTGTCTCCCTGCATGCACACGTGTGTGTGTGTGTGTGTGTGTTCCTTTGTTTTCATAAGTCAAAAGTGATTAGGTTTAGGACTCACCCAACTCTGGTATGACTTCATTAACATAACAAAAGAAAGGTCCTATTTTCAAACAGGATTACATCCTAGGTCCAGGGCCCAAGACTTCAGTACATATTTTGTTGTTGTTATGTGCCGTCGAATTGGACCCGACTCACAGTGACCCCTTCTTGGGTTTCCGAGGCAGTGTCACTATGGAAGTAGATTGCCCAACCTTCCTTCCAAGGAGTGGCTGATGGGGTGAACTGCCAGCCTCCTAGTTAACAGTCAAGTGCCTTAGGCACTATGCTACCAGAGCTCCTTCAGTCCACAGCAGATAGGAACTCTAAAATTTCTTCTGTCCAAGCGTACAGAGTTCTAATTACGTGTGTTGTATTACCTAAGCAGTAAGAATACTGATCTATCTTGTGGAAAGAGCAAGACATAGTAGAGAAGAATAGGAAAACTGAAAGATTTTTGCTCAGTGGCCCAACTACTTGGAAACCTTTTAGGAATCAAAAGTTGAAAGAAAGGGAAGAAGTTTCCCCAAAGGACAGTTTTGAAGTTGTTACTCAAAGAAAGGGAAAGAGAAGCAGGGCAGACAATACAGTATGATGTTCATATATTGACCTTGTACTTTCCCTATGAACCACATGGGCTGACTTTTCTTCTAAGAGTTTATTGAAAAGAAAAGTAACAATCTCAACATTTACTTGAACAGCATGACATTTTAAACTTTTAACTGAAAAAATAATTTCTAGTGTTATAATAAGGACAGTGGTAGCACAGTGACTAAGGCATCTGACTGCTAACCAGAAGGTTGATGGTTCAAACCCACCAGCCACTCCACGGAAGCAAGACTGGGTAATCTACTTCCACAAAGATTTACTGCCTCAGAAACCCAATGGGGGTCACTCAGAATTGAAACCATCATAGTGGGTTTGGTTTGTTTTTGGTAGTGTCATAATGGTTAAATGCTTGGCTACTAACTGAAAGGTCAACGGTTGAAGACACCAGCCCCAGCCACTCTGCAGAGGAAAGATGGGGCAGCCTATTTCCATAAAGATCATAGCCTTGGGAACCCTGTGGGGCAGTTCTACTCTATTGCACTGGGCAAATCTGCTGCCAAAAATCTCTTTAAAGTGCTGAAGAGCAAAGGTATCTCTTTGAAGACTAACGTGTGTCTAATCCCAGCCAAGTTATTTTCAATTTTCGTGTGCATGTAAAAGCTAGACAGTGAATAAGAAAGACCAAAGAAGAGTTGATGCTTTTGAACTGTGGTGTTGGCAAAGAATACTGAAAGTACCATGGATTGCCAGAAGAAGTAACAAATCTGTCCTGGAAGAAATGCAGCTGGATTGTTCCTTGGTTAAGTGAGAATGGCCAGACTTTGTTTCACCTACTTTGGTCATGTTGTCAGAGGTACCCTTCTCTGGAGAAGGATATCATACTTGGCAAAGTGGAAGGTCAAAGGAAAAAGGGAAAGGCCCTCAACAAGATGGATTGACACAGTGGCTGCAATGATGGACTCAAGTATTGCAAGGATTGTGAGGCTGGTGCAGGACCGGGGAGTGTTTCATTCTGTTGTGCATGGGGTCGCTGTGAGTCAGAGATGACTCCATGGCACCTAACAGCAACACTGAGTTAGAATCAACTTGACAGCAACAGATTAAGTCAAAAGACATTTGTTATAAGGCTAATGATGGCCTTGACACAGGTCCGGGTCTTACAGGCATGTTCTTTTTTTGTCATTCACTCTGGTGGTGTAGTCCTAAGGCATTTGACTGTTAACTAGAAGGCTGGTGGTTCAAACCACTAGCCACTCCTTGGAAGGAAGAGTGGGCAATCTATTTCCATAATGATACCGCCTCAGAAACCCAAGGAGGGGCCACTATAAGTCGGATCTGACTTGACAGCAGTGAGCTTTTTGGTTTTGTATATTCATTGAACATCAAGAGCATAGTCAAGAAAGGCAAAGATTGGTAATCTTGACTCCAATGGCTGTTTGTTTAGGTCAGTGTCTTAATATCTGCAGAAATGAAAGTCTGGTTTTAAAACCTGTTAGAAAGCAAGGAGGTATGGTGATGAAGTCAACTTTTGGCTGCATTTCAGGCAATGGGAAAAGTCTGAGATAGGCTGTTAATGTTGCCACAAGGGAGCTAGGATTTAAGACTGAATTATTGCCCAAGTAATAAAAGGCCTTAAGAGAATAATAGATCCTTCTTACTTGCCAAAATACCTTTCCCTTTGGACTGATATGAGGGTGTTTCTTGTTACAGTAACTTACAAAAGACAGGGAGGAGGTGATAGCTGTTTTTATGTGTGTCTGTTTCTGTGTGTATACTCAAGCTAAGTATTTGAAACATGTATAACGGACTGAAACAGTTTTTGCCAAAGATTTGACCTGCAGTCTCCAGTATATTTATGTATATTTGTAAATATAATACACTATAAATTTATTAAGAACCTCTGGTGGTATAGTGGTTAAAGCATTTGGCTACTAACCAAAAGTTCAGTGAGTTGAACCCACAAGCTTTTCCACAGGAGGAAGAGGAAGCAGTCTGCTTCTGTCAAGATTTACAGCCTTGAAAACCATATGGGGCAGTTCTGCTCTGTCCTATAGAGTCGCTATGAATTGGAATTGACTTGATGGGTTTTATACATTTATTTATAAATTATAAACATACTATATGTTTTAGTTAATGTCCTATAGCATATAATAAACAAACAAAAAAAAAGAGAATGTTTTTAAAGGATGAGTTAAAAAGAGAATAAAAATAGAAGTTGTGATTTTTTTCCCCACACCTCAGTGAATCATCCTATTTATCTCCTTGAATGTACTCCCTCATTTAGGGGCCTGCTTGTCTAGGAGCTCTGGTAGCATAGTGCCTAAGGCATTTGACTGCTAACCAGAAGGCTGGCGGTTCAGACCCACCAGCCACTCCTCAGAAGGAAGATTGGGCAATCTACTTCCGAAGTTACTGCCTCGGCAACCCAAGGAGGGATCGCTGTGTGTCTAATCAACTGGACGGCAAGGAATTTGGTCTTGGTTTTTGGTCTAGCCTACTAAAACTGATCTTTTGTCTGCCCAGCAATTAGAAAGGCTGTTCTTAGTACCAGAGAGATAACAGTAAGTTGGATGTTCTATCTTGACCAAAATGTATTTATGACTTTCACTTCTTTATGTAGTGGATGCTAGTGCTTCTTTGTCATATCCACAAATGGCTTTGTGAGTATACATGTGTATGCACTTGACATC
>NW_006921909.1:1444951-1446077 GCF_000298275.1 Orycteropus afer afer | reverse complement strand
CCTACTGATCTTGGATTCCTCAGCCCTAGCAACCTGTTGTACTGCCTGCCAGTCTTGAGTTCGTCAGCCTCCGTACCTGTGTGAGTCAGGAGAAGCCGCCGCCTTGCTCTAGTGGGCCTGGAAGGCAGAGCTGAAGCCCAAGGTTAAGGGGCCTCTACCCAAAATCCCTTGGAAGGAAGGTTGGGCAATCTACTTCCATAGTAATACTGCCTCAGCAACCCAAGGAGGGGTCGCTATGAGTCAGGTCTGATTCGATGGTACATAACAACGACAATCCAAAATCCAGAGAGAGAAAGCCTTCCCCTAGAGCCAGAATTCTGAACTCGGACTTCTAACCCAGTCTTCCCCTAAGTTGGCACTTCGAGCCTCTAAACTATAAGATAATAAATTTCTGTCTGTTCAAGCCATCCACTTGTGGTGTTTCTGTCATAGCAGCACTAGAGAAATAACACCAGTACCCAGGTGTTCCTTAGAGCTTACAGGTATCCTGGCTTGTTGCTGAGGTATAGCCTCACATGGTGACAAGTGAACAAAGAGTGAGGATTTGGAGGCACAGAGTGACTTCTACTGTGATAGTGAAGCAGAAAGTCCTGGTGAGTCACGTGTCCTGGCCATAGCAAGGGCACGGGCACTGGACTCCTGCCATTGTTTCTCAGGACTTAACCAACACCTTTCTGAGCTGTCCTTGTCCTGGGCCTTAGCTAGTACTTCTTGGGCATAACTATGCTTAAATGAGAGTTACGATTGTTGTTGTTAGGTCCCATCGAGTCAGTTTAAGCTCATAATGACCCATTAGGACTCCCGCATAGGGTTTCCTAGGCTGGAGTCTTTACGGGAACAGACCGCCTGGCCTTTCTCCTGTGGAGCTGCTGGGTAGGTTCAAACTGCCAACCTTTCAGCTTGCAGCTGAATGCTTAACTGTTTCACCACCTAAGGGATCCTTAGAGTCAAGATTGTTGTTGTTGTTATGTGCTGTCCAGTTGGACCCGATTCATAGCGACCCCTCCCTGGGTTTCCGAGGCAGTATCACTGCAGAAGTAGATTGCCCCATCTTCCTTCCGAGGAGTGGCTGGTGGGTTTGAACCACTAGCCTTCTGGTTAGCAGTCAAGTGCCTTACGCACTATG
>NW_006921909.1:1441065-1443746 GCF_000298275.1 Orycteropus afer afer | reverse complement strand
AATTGCTGGATCAAGTGGAATTTCTAATTCCAACTTTTTACAGAGTCACCATAGTGCTCTGATACTAACTTTTCTGAGCAAAAATGAGAGACACATGAACAGACTCATGCTGTCTGGCTCTCCTTTTATATCACAGTGTATTATTATTATTATTTTAACTTTTTATTGTGATTTTGTTTTGTGGCACTGTTTATATTCCCCAAAGTGTAACATCTCACAAATGTGTTGGGTCAGCCCATCTTGATCAGCAGGGAGGGATCTGGCAAGGAAAGCTGAACCAGTCATTTGAAGAAGGCACTTAATACTGCTTTATTGGTCCTCTTAGCAAATAAAAACCAGAATGTAGATGAATGTTCTTTATAGAGATTTCTGTCAAGGAGTGGCAAGTGGTAGTTTGATGAATCAGCTTCTTCACTTTGGGGGTATTTCTGACTAGATAACTTTACCAGCTGTTGTTATGAGTCGGAGATGACTTGACAGCACATAACAACAACAACTTTACTAGCCTTGAAGCATCCTCTTTCTGGACAATGATAAAGACACTTGAACAGACTCATGCTGTCTGGCTCTCCTTTTATATCACAGTGTATTTTTATTATTTTTTTAACTTTTTATTATGATTTTGCTTTGTGGTACTGTTTATATTCCCCAAAGTGTAACATCTCACTTAAACTTCCTTCCTATAGTTACTCTCGCCCTGTATCCTTCTTGCCTGTGCATTCCTGCCTCCCTGCATTTCTTCCTTTGCAAATATTGCCCTTATGATCTCTCCTGGTTGATTGTTCCAAGGAGTTCAAGGAGGGGTCACTATGAGTTGAATTTGAATTGATGGCAGTGAGTTTTAATCCTTACTTAACTTATTTTCCCCATTGAACAATGTTCTTAAGAAGTTGTATGTGGAGATGTATTTTGCCAATCTCAAAAGTAGAGGGGAAACCCAAAAAGAATTGGCCAGCATTCTACCATTTCAGGAGGTAGCATATGATAAAGAGCCAATGGTATTGAAGGAAGAAGCCCAAGCTTCACCGAAGGAATTGGTGAAAAACAAGGCTTCAGGAATTGACAGAATACTACTTGAGAAGTTTCAACAAACAGATGTGGCAGGTGTTCAGTTCATAGGTCTGTTGTGTGATTGAGAGTTAAGCCACAGAAGTGAGATCAATTCCAGGCCCGAAGGGTGACTCAGGGCCATAGTCTCAGGGGTTTCATTTGCCTTTATCAGACCAGTGAGCCTAGTCTTTTTTATGAATTTGAGTTTTGTTCCACATTCTTCTCTCACTTTATACAGGACCTCCAATTCAGATCCCTTTCTGAGTGATTGGCATTGGTAGCCAGGTACCATCTAGTTCTTCTGGTCTCTGTGTCATATAGGTTGAAGTTCTCATGGCCCATCAGTCCTTTGGACTAACTGTTTCCATACATCTATGATTTTTTTTTTACTATTCTCTGCTCCAGACAAGGAGAGACCGGTAGTTGACACTTCTGTGGCCACTTACAAGCTTTTAAGACCCCAGTTGCTACTTACTGAAGTAAGATGTAGAACAGTATTTTTGTATACCATGTTGTGCCAATTGAGTTTGATGTTCCCTGTGACCATGGTTTCTAGACTTCAGGCCCAGGTGCTTATTTGTGGTTAAGAAGGTATCCTAATTTTGCTTCCTGTTATGTTTTAAACTGCATGTAGACATTTTTATAGCACATAAAAATACATATGTAGGAATATCATCTGCCAAACCTATGTATAGTCGTGGCTTTATTCCCATTTGCTTATCCATGGCTGTCTACCTATGTATCCACCCATAGATTAGTGTTTGCTGTACTGAGAATGCAGTATTGTATCTGCAGTAGTATTTGCCATTACTGTCAGTATCTCTTTGCACCTCTCCTTATCTTCCTTTACCATAGTGATATTGTGCTAGTCACATACTTTTGTTGTATTGCTTTTCCCTTCACCCATATCATACCTCTCAGTTACCATCTATGTCCTCCCTGGGAGGAGAGTGGAAGGGAGGAATAATAGATATCACAGTGTATTTTGATGATTAGATAGATAGACAGACAGACAGCTGCTGCCATTAAGTCGACTCCGACTTGTACATGGCAGCTTTATGTATAGCAGAATGAAATACTGTGGGTCCAGCATCATCCTCATGATTGCTGGCATATGTGAGCTGGCATCATTGTGGCTTTTGTTCCAATCCATCTCACCGAGGGTCTCCCTCATCTTCACTGGCTCTCTCTATCACCAAAGATAATGTCCTCCTCCACTGATTGATCCCTCTTGATAACATGTGATCAGGCGAGTTGGACAGTGTTCTGTTGTGATCCATAAGGTTTTCATTGGCTAATTTTTCAGAATTAGATCACCAGGCCTTTCTTCCTATGTCTACCTTAGTCTGAAAGATCCACTGAAACCTGCCCACCAAGGGTCACCCAACTAGTATTTGAAATACCAGTAACATAGCTTCCAGCATCACAGCAACACATAAACCACTGCAGTTTGACAAACTGACAGATGTGTGATGGCATGACTAGGTGTGGTGTAATAAATTACTTAGTGTGGCTTTTCTACCCATAAGTCTTTGTAAACCCCAAGGTGGGATTTTCTATGAGCAAGTGAGGAGCTCCTGATTGCTGAAGTTGTCCACCTGGAGTATTTCTGTTGGGAGTGGCACAAAACA
>NW_006921909.1:1435694-1438105 GCF_000298275.1 Orycteropus afer afer | reverse complement strand
CTAGCTGCCCTTCAGGTCTGGAATTGAACCCACACCTGTGGTTTCCATCCAAACAATATACAGACATATGAGTTAAACATTTACCTCAAGTAGATACACTCCTTGGAGAGGACAATCATAGGAGAAAGAAGGGCTGCTTATGCACAGGGAGACAGCTTAGGGGGCAGGAGTGTGTGGAAGGATGGACACTGGGAAGAGGTAACCATGGTGAGGAAGTAGGAGGGGAGCTGTTACATTGTGGTAAATTGTGGTCAATGACATGAGACAAAGTATATGTGAACTGCTGTTTGGAAAGTGAATTTGCTCTGTAAACTTTCACCCAAATCACAATGAAAAAAAAAAAATTAAAAATGTTAAAAAGTCTGGTAAAAAAAATGTTAAAAATCCTAAAAAAAAAAAAAAAGTGCCATTAGAACAAAGTAAGGGAATATTATATGGTTTAAAATCAGGAAAGGTTTGAGTCAGGGTTGTGTCCTTTCACCATACTTACTCAATCTGTATGCTGAGCAAATAATCTGAGGAGCTGGACTATGGGAAGAAGAACATGGCATCAAGACTGAGAAAGACTCACTCACTAAAACCTGTGATATGCAGATAACACACCCTTGCTTGCTGAAAGTGAAGAAGACTTGAAGCACTTACTGATGAAGGTCAAAGACTATACAGCCTTCTGTATAGAGTATGCCTCAAAAACCAAAATCCTCACTACTAGACTAATAAGCAACATCATGATAAATGGAAAAAAGATTGAAGTTGTCAAGGATTTCCTTTCTCTGGGATCCACAATTGATGGCTATGGAAGCAGCAGTCAAGGAATCAAAGTGTTGCATTGGGTGAATCTGCAAAAGACCTCTTTAAAGTGTTGGAGAACAAAGATGTCACTTTGAAAACTAAGGTGCGCCTGCCCCAAGGCATGATATTTTCAGTAATCTCATATGCATATGAGAGCTGGACAATGAATAAGGAAGACCCCAGAGGAATTGATGCATTTGAGTTGTGATGTTGATGAAGAACATTGCTAACATGGACTGCTAGAAGAACAAACAGTCTGTCTTGGAGTGAGTACAGCAGGAATGTTCCTTAGAATCAAGAAGGGCCAAACTTTATCTCTCACAGTTTGGTCGTGTTGTCAGAAGGGATCAGTCCCTGGAGAAGGATATCATGCTGGGTAAAGTAGAGGGTTAGGGGAAAAGGGAAAGACTCTCAACAAGATGGATTGACACAGTGGCTGGGACTATGGGCTCAAGCGTGGCAACTACTGTGAGGGAGACGCAGGACTGGGCAGTGTTTCATTCTGTTTTACATGGGGTTGCTATGAATTGAAACTGACTCGGTGGCACAACACAACAATGAAAACTAGTAACGAATGCTTTTCCTGAGCATTATGTTCTTTTAAGAACATCTGTACAGGATCAAATTGATAATAGCAACTTGACAGATAAGATGGGAGTGTTAGGGGCAAGTGAATCTGTGTGTGGGGGGGAACTCTGGAAAGGGGAGTGACGATGTTTCGCGGGACTCAGAGAATGAAATCTCTGTCACTGACTGGTACCTGTACAAACTGTTGAGCTGGCGTATGTTTTGCTGTGGAGATTCTCAACAACAACAACAAAGCAAATCTTTTTTTAAAAAAATTTTTAAAAAAGTAGGGAGAAAAAACAAAATGGGTTTAGTATAATGAACAAACATTAAGGAAATATCAGCATTAATGAAAATTAAAAGTAGGACTTGAAGTCTGGTCTAATCTTGGGTTCTTTACTTAAACTTACTGAGTCTCTGTCTTCATAGCAATGTGAAGGGGTCAGGTTTTATTATTTCTGAAATCTCTTCAAGTCCTAAATTTCTGTGTTACTTCTCACTTTACAGATCACTCCACAAGCATTTCAGTACCAACTATGTATCTGGGGCTGGTTATATGTTTTAAATATCTGCACATATATAACAGTGACTGCTATTTCCTGTTGAGAAAACTATAATAATCCGGGTCTGTGTGCTCTTGCCACTGTTAATAAATTCCATTTATCAGCTCTCAAGCTTTTTGCATTTGCCACTGTGTTAATAAATTAGTTTAGCAAATGTGGAAAAGAAGATGGCAGAGTATCTGCTCTGATCAAAACATCATAGAAATTGTTCATTTTTTCCCATAGCTCTTACTATTTCTTCAGTTTTGATGGAGTTGATTATGATGAAGCACTTCATTTACATAAGTCTTTCAGGAACTTAATCTTAAAATAGATTGTACTCTAATGTTAAAAGAGTCCCCCATTTTTCTTCTGTTACATCTGTGAAGACACTCGGAAATAGTTGGAAATTCTTACTGTGGTACAGAATGGGAACATAATCTTTCTACGTGGCTTCTGTTTGGTAGCAATCCAGCTCATAGTACAAGCAGTTTGGAGGTAGCAAGTAGA
>NW_006921909.1:1433689-1434759 GCF_000298275.1 Orycteropus afer afer | reverse complement strand
CTTGGAAACCCAGTGGGGGTCACTTTAAGTCAGAATTGACTGGATGGCAGTGAGTTTGGCGGCTGTGTGTGTATATATGTACATATGTGTATGTGTGTGTGTGTGTGTGTGTGTAATCTGATACTTGGAGAATTGTATTTCATTGTATTATAAGGTTAAATTTTTTCCTGAATAATTATCCAAAATACATAAAAACAAAGTAACTGCTATCGAGTTGATTCTGACTTACAGGGACCCTCTAGGACAGAGTAGAACTGCCCCATGGGGTTTCCAAGGCTATAAATATTCATGGAAGAGGACTGCCACATCTTAATTCTGCAGAGCAGCTAGTAGGTTTGAATCTCCAACATTTTGGTTAGCAGCCCAGAGCTTTAACCACTGTACCACCAAGGCTTCTCAAATAGTTATTAGACATTTATATTTCTTCATTAGTGAGTTGTCTGTTTGTTCTCTTTATCCTTTTTATTTGTGAGGATGTATCCATTTTTATTAAGGTTACCCACACCCTTTATGGTAGTTATGTTTGTGTGTCAACTTGGCTGGGCCTGGTTGAGTGGCTGGGCAGCTGGTGGTAGTTAATCCCCATGATGAGACTGGCAATCACCTCCATGGTAGGATCTACCACAAGCAGCTCTGCTTGCTGTATATAAGGAGAAGCTTTGAGAATGGTCTCTAGCTTATGGCACCTTGAATCCTGCATGTAGCCACGTCATTGTTCAGCAGCCTGCCATGCTCTGCCGACCTTGGGACTTACAAGGGACTTGAATTAATGGCCTGCCATGTGATTTGGTAACATCGGGACTGTGCTTTGTTACTTGTCAACCTTGGGCTTGGCAGCCTCGGCAGCCAGTAGCTATCTGAGTGAAGAAAAGCCTCTAGCTTCAGTGGGCTGGGAACTGGAGGCAGACCTGAAGCCCAAGGCTGAGGGGGGCTTTCACCAAGCCCCTAGAGCTTGGCACTTTGAACTTGGACTTAAAGCCTCCAAATTGTAAGAATGAACTCCTGTTTGTTAAGGCCATCCCATTTGTAGTATTTTCTTGTCAGAGCAACACTAGGTAACCAGAACACCC
>NW_006921909.1:1432027-1433107 GCF_000298275.1 Orycteropus afer afer | reverse complement strand
CTGCCCGGTCCTGTGCCATCTCACAACCCATGCTGTGCTAGAGCCCATCATTGTGGCCGCTGTGCCAGTCCATCTGGTTACGGGTCTTCCCCTTTATTCCTGACCCTCTCTTTACAGAGCATGATCTCCTTCTCCAGGGACTAGTCCCTTCTGACAACATGACTAAGGTAGATGAGACGAAGTCTGGCCATTCTCACTTCTAAGGAGCATTTGGCTGTACTTTTTCCCGGACAGAATTATTTGTTCTTGAGGCAGTCCGTGCTATTTCAGTATTCTTCACCAACACCAAAATTCATCAGTCTTCCTCACTTATTGTTCACATTTCACATGTAATGACATGATTGAAAAGACCAAGGCTTGGATCAGGTACATCTTAGTCTTCAAAGTGACATCTTTGCTCCTTAACATTTTAGAGAGGTCTTCTGCAGCAGATCTGCCAGTGCAATACAACATCTGATTTCTTGACTGCTGCTTCCATGGGTGTTGATTGTGAGTCCAAGTGAAATGAAATCCTTGAGAACTTCAATCTTTTCTCCATCTATCACAATGATGCTTATTGGTCCAGTTGCTTATTGGGGACTTTTGTTTTCTTTAGGCAGAAGTATAATCCATATTGAAGAGTGTAGTCTTTGATCTTCATCAGTAAGTGCTTCAAATCATCTTTACTTTCAGCAAGCAAGGTTGTGTCATCTGCATATCACAAGTTTTTAATGGGTCTTCCTCCAATCCTGAAGCCACATTCTTCTTCTTATAGCCCAGCTTTTTGGATTATTTGCTCAGCATACAGATTGAATAAGTATGGTGAAAGGATACAACCCTGATGCATAGTTTTGCTGATTTTAAACCATGCGGTATCCCCTTGTTCTGTTCAAACGACAACCTCTTGGCCTGTGTACAGGATCCTCATGAACACAATTATGTGTTGTGAAATTTCCATTCTTTGCAGTATTATCCATAATTTGTAATGATTCATATAGTAGAATGCCTTTGCATAGTCAATAAAACACAAGTGGACATCTTTCTGGTATCCTTTGCTTTCAGCCAAGATCCGTCTGCCTTAGCAATAGCTCTCATTCTTTT
>NW_006921909.1:1430816-1431382 GCF_000298275.1 Orycteropus afer afer | reverse complement strand
TTTGGCTGGAAACCACAGTTGTGGGTTCAATTCCAGACCTGAAGGGCAGCTAGGGGCCATAGTCTCAGTGGTTACACCAGGCTCTATTGGACCAATAGGTCTCATTCTATGTCCTCTTCTAAATCCTGTTTGAATTTCTAGCAGTTCTCGATCAATATATTGCTATAAGTGTTTTTGAGTTATCTTCAGCAAACTTTTATTTGCATATGATATTAATTATATGGTATGATAATTTTCACATTCTGTTGGATCACCTTTATTTGGAATGGGCACAAATATAAATCTCTTCTAGTCAGTTGGCCAGGTAGTCCTCTTCCAAACTTCTTGCCATAAGCATCTCCAGCGTGGCATCGTTTGTTTGAAACATTTCAAGGCATATTTTGTCAGTTTCTGGGGCCCTTATTTTTCACCAATTCCTTCAGTGCAGCTTGGACTTCTTCCTTCAGTACCACTGGTTCTTGATCATATGCTGTCTCCAGAAACAGTTGAACGTAGACCAATTCTTCTTGATGGAGTGACTGACTCTGTATTCCTTCCATCTTCTTTTGATGTTTCCTGCATTGTTC
>NW_006921909.1:1406655-1430446 GCF_000298275.1 Orycteropus afer afer | reverse complement strand
TATAATCAAGGTCATATTTTGGCTTTCATGGACTTGTTTTAATTTTCTTCGGCTTCAGCTTGAACTTGTGTGTGAGCAATTGATGAAATGCTTGAATTAATTGAAGCAAAATTAAGAGCTCACAAATAGGGAAGTCACTGTTAATAAGAGGTAATTTTTAAAAGTAGTATTTGGCAATATTTGGGTCCACTTCAAGAAGTGGCATATGTCATGTTTACTATGGACTAGCTTATGCTTTTCATCTGTAAACGATTTTTTTCTTTAAAAATTATTTCCCATAAAAGTAGATTCTCATTTTTAAAAATCTGGCCTACTCTTATCACTACCTTGAATGGTGGGTTTTAAACATGAAAGATTTAACTGCAGAAAAAAAAAAACCCAAACTCAACTTCCATCAAGTTGATTCCGACATATAATGACCCCCCTTGGGTTTCTAAGGCAGTAAATCTTTGCGGAAGTAGATGCCTCATCTTCCTCTTATAGAGCAGTTGGTGGGTTTGAATCGCCAACCTTCTGGTGAGCAGTCAAATGCCTTAGGCACTGTGTCACCAGAGCTCCATTTAACTACCAAAGGAGGCAGAAATTTGTAACAAAGTCTTTTTAATAGCCATCAAAGAGAAAATAGAATCTTTGGAAATGAGTTTAATTCCAAAGTTCTCCCTCCAAGTTTAAAGACACTTCATTTAGATTGTATTAGGAGTCTAATCCTTCAGTACTGTCTAGGGGTGGTGTGATTTTAAATAACTTGGTTTGAAAGAGAATTCTTTGGGGAAAAATTGTCTTCAGTGGAGACAAAAGTCTTTTTTTTTTTCCCTTGGTTTTGGGGAGGAAGATGAGAAATGCTATTTTGGGGACAAGATTTCCAACAGAAGGGAATCCTTTAGCAGAAAGTATAAACAGTTTTGGCAGAAATCCACCCTGTAAAGGAATGGGTTTCATCTGGTTTTAAACTAGGGAGTGGTCATGAGCTCCAAGGCAAAAAGGATATTCCTGGTACAAGGACTGGGTCAGTCAGGGACTGTCTGGGTGGAAACATTACATCACAGAAGCTCCGTAGAGATGCCTCATTAGAAATCAGTGAATTTCGAGATACACTCCTTTCCCTGTTTTCTGGGAAGGATAAGTCACTGCTACAAAGTATTGATTATTACTTTACTTGGGGCGACAGTGTTCTTTTTAGCCTTCCTTACCAAAAAAAAAAAAAAAAAGGGAAACAACAATGAATTAAATAAAAATCCTACAACCCTGGGTTGTGTCCTGACCCTTTTCCCTACATTTTTCTAGAAAATAAATCGCTTACACATGTCCAGAAGTTTCCAGTGATTTCATTGCGGGAGATTCTCCTTTAATTTTAAAGTGCTCTGAAATCTTTTGTGGTGCTGTATATACAGAAAATACTTTTTGCTCATTATATTTCTAGGGTAGGCGTCAATATGTATGCCTGCATGCTCTTGTGTTTAGTCTACATTAGCATACTGACCTTTTCATTTGAAGGAAATGCTGTTTGAGTAAATACACAGTGAAATCTGTGAGAGCCAGAATTCAACAGGACTGCCTTCTTTTTCCCAATCTTACCAGTTTTCTACCTTTGACAGAGTCCAGTCTCACCACTTTTCTTCTGCTCTCTATTAGTGGAAAATAATGTGTTTTCCTTCTCTGGTAGGTGTCTGTCTTACACAGGTTCTGGCTTTTGCAGGTTTTACTGTACTTGGAAATGTACACAGTAAGCCAGCCATCCCATCCATGTGTGTGCAGTTATGTGTGGCATTAGAGATTTGGCGTGGTTGGGTATTCATATGCATAATGACTTAGCCAGGTGGGCGGACATCGCAGCCATTTGAAGAAGCATTTCTCTTTGATTCTAGATGACTAGCAATAGAAACAGTGGGTAGATTGACATCAGAAATTCCTATACATGTTCCTCCAAAGACGTAGAATGGAGAATAGAAGGACTACTCCAGAGCTAACTTTATTTTCCTCATTCATCAATCAAACCTTTACTGAGTATCTGCTATATGACAGATATTGTAGTCTGTGTCATTCTTTTATCAGAACCTACTCCTCCTTGCTCAGGCTTCATTTTCCCTTCCCTTCCCCAAACGCCAGAGTACCTGGGTGGTGGAAACCGTTCATACACTGAAAGAAGGGAGGCTGGAGTCCCCCAGACACACCTTGGAAGAAAAGCCTGGTGACCTACTTTCAAAAAATCAGCCATTAAAAACCTGATGGTGCACAGTTCTACTCTGACAGACATGAGGTCACCATGAGACAGAGTCAACTCCATGATAATTAATTACTGGTGTCCTACAAGCCCACCAGACACTCAGGATCCTTATGCTACTTAATAGGTTTGATCGTTCCTTCATCAAAACTCACGTCCTACCTGATTTATCCTGGAAAGCTTGTTAGGGTGGAGTATTATATGTGATAACCTTTTTACCATAAAATAAAACCCTCAAATGGAAAAGTCTTGTAGAAGGAAAAAAAAAAAAGAGATTATGCCATGGACATTTTCTCATGTTATCGTATACTTTCTAAACATTTTAACGGCTGGGTGTTATTTCATTGTGAGCCTTAATTTCTTAAACATTAACCCAGCTGTTAGATGTTTAAATTATTTCCAATTTTTTTCTTTTTGCTATTATGAACAGTTGTTGTTATAAATAATACTAAATGAACATCTCTTTTCTTCAAATTTGTTCACAATTTTGATTCATTTCATTAGGGAAGTGATAATTTAGAAATGGGAGTGCTGGTAGCCTAGTGCCGGAGGTATTTGACTGAACCAGGAGGCTGGTGGTACAAACCCACCAGCCACTCCTTAGAAAGAAGTTTGGACAGTCTACTTGCATAGTGACACCGCCTCAGAAACCCAAGGAGGGGTCGCTATGGGTCGGGTCCGACTTGATGGCACATAACAACAACAATAACAAATTTAGAAACACTAAGTAATCACTCAGGAGCTCTGGTAGCATAGTGCCGAAGGCACTTGACTGCTAACCAGAAGGCTGGCGGTTCAAACCCACCAGCCATTCCTCGGAAGGAAGGTTGGGCAATCCTACTTCTGTAGTGATACTGCCTCGAAAACCCAAGAAGGGGTCTCTATGAGTCGGGGCCGACTCGATGGCACATAACAAAAACAACAACAAGTTATCACTGAGAATATTTGTAAGACCTTTAGTAAAAATTGCCCAACCAGTTTTCAGAGTATGTAACAATTTAATAGTCTCATTAGTTGTCTATTTAGTGTCTATATCATAAATCCCTTACTCTCATTGAGGGTAAACTTCTAAATTCTTGATAGATTTTTAAACACTTCATTTATTTTGCATTTCAATTACTGTGACTTGTTGTTAGGTGCCATGGAGTCGGTCCTGACTCGCAGTGACCTCACGTGCCACAGAACAAACACTGCTGGGTCCTGGGCCACCCCCACCACCATTGCTGCTTTGGAGCCCATCATCATAGCAGCCGTGTCAGCCCATCTCACTGACGGCCTTCCCCTTTTTTGCTGACCCTCTCCTTTACCGAGCATGATGTCCTTCTCCAGGGACTGCTCCTTCCTGATAACGTGTCCAAAGTATGTGGATGACGTCTCACCATCCTCGCCCCTAAGGAACACTTTGGTTGTACTTTTTCCAAGACAGGTTTGTTTGTTCTTCTCTCAGTCCATAGTATATTCAGTATTCTTTGCCAGCACTATAATTCAAATGCATCATTTCTTCTGTCTTCCTTATTCATAGTCTAGCTTTCACCTGCATATGAGATATATGATTACTAGTGAGGTGATTTCATATGCTTATTAGAAATATGTGGTTTCTCTTTCATGAGTTGTCTATTTATGTCCATTGCCCATATTTCTATTAGATTTTCCATGTTTTTCTTACTGATTTGTGGCATTTGACTGCTTACCAGAAGGTTGGCAGTTCAAACCCACCAGCCTCTCCTTGGAAGGAAGATTGGGCAATCTCCCTCCATAGAGATACTGCCTTGGAAACCCAAGGAGGGGTCGCTATGAGTCAAAAACGACTTGATGGCAGTGAGTTGGTTTTTTTTTTTAACTACATATTATGGATGTTAACATTTTGTCTTTAGTGTTTATCACATTTGGACTAAAAATCCTCCAATTACACCAGTTAAATTACATTATCACTTACAGCAGAACTTGTTTATTCAATGAGATCAGTTTATATCATTTTATATACATGGTTTTCAGTATTTGAAAATTAAGAATATGTCCCTTAGACAGAGTAAAGACAACATCTATTTAGCAAACTTATATAAAATAAAGGATCATTATCAAAGTTAAATTTCAAGTGACCTTGGTCCTACCAGTGTTTCAGTATTGATATAGACATTTGTATAGACTGGATTTAATGTGATAATATGATGGCCCTTGTGTTGTGCTAATTACAAAATTACGAGATCTATGGGTAGATTAAGCAATTGAGATAGGTAATGAGCTGCTTTGAAACTTACTAGACTCTAAGTAAAATTCCAGTAAGCTCTCATTCAGGTATGTGCTCAGTTAAAATGACAGTCCCTCTTATGTTCTCCCTTTTTTTTTTTTTTTTTTTTTTCCAAGACAATTCCTCCTCTCTTCAGGAAGATGAAGAAATAGAAATGGAGGCCATCAGCTGGCAGGCGAACAGCTCAGCCACGAATGGGCATCCTGCCATTCCAGTGACCTCTGCTCGTTTCCCCAGCTGGGTCACTTTTGAAGACAATGAAGTCAGCTGCCCTTTGCCACCAATCACCTGTCCTCTGAAGCCAAACACACCACCTATTGCACCTGTGATTCCAGATGTACATAATAACTCAACTGGGTCTTTCAAGAAGAGAGAACGTCCCAAGAGCACTTTGATGAACTTCTCTAAAGTTCAGAAGCTGGACATTTCCTCCTTGAACCATCCACCTTCCATAGCCGAGGCTCCACCTTGGAGAGCAACCAACCCTTTCCTGAATGAGACTCTGCAGGATGTGCAGCCCTCTCCTATCAACCCTTTCAGCGCTTTCTTTGAGGAGCAGGAGAGGCGCTCCCAAAACAAGTCCATTTCTAGCACCACAGGCCAAAGCCAAAGAGACTCCCTCATCGTCATCTACCAGGACGCTATCAGTTTTGATGACTCAAGCAAACACCAGTCACACTCCGATGCTGTTGAAAAACTCAAGAAACTCCAGATTGATGATCCTGATCACTTGGGCAATGCTGCGTTACCTGACGATGACCCAATAGCCTGGATTGAACTAGACGATCACCCCCCCGCTTCAGCACCACCCCAGGCCAGAGATGGATGGCCAATGATGCTAAGGATCCCTGAGAAAAAAAACATTATGTCTTCCCGGCACTGGGGACCGATATATATCAAACTTACAGATAGCGGCTATCTGCAATTATATTATGAGCAAGGCCTAGAAAAACCATTCCGTGAGTTCAAGCTGGAGATCTGCCATGAGATTTCAGAACCTCGGCTCCAGAACTATGATGAGAATGGTAGGATCCACAGCTTGCGGATTGACCGTGTCAGCTATAAGGAGAAGAAGAAGTATCAGCCCAAACCAGCCATAACCCACACAGCAGAGAGGGAACAGGTGATGAAGCTGGGTACCACCAGTTACGATGACTTCCTGAGCTTCATCCGTGCGGTTCAGGACTGTCTCATGGATTTGCCAGTGTCATCAATGGACTTGAGCACTGTTGGTTTGAACTATCTTGAAGAGGAGATTACAGTGGATGTCAGAGATGAATTCTCTGGCATCGTGAGCAAAGGAGACAATCACATTCTGAAACACCACGTCTTGACACGGATTCACATTCTGAGTTTCCTCTCTGGGCTGGCAGAGTGCCGCTTGGGCCTCAATGACATCCTCATCAAGGGGAATGAAATAGTTTCCCGGCAGGACATCATGCCTACCACCACTACAAAGTGGATCAAGCTCTATGAGTGCCGTTTCCATGAGTGTGTGGATGAGGGTGTATTCAGCAACTCACGGGTTATTCTGTTCAACCCTTTAGATGCATGCCGGTTTGAGCTAATGCGGTTCAGGACAGTGTTTGCTGAGAAGACCTTGCCTTTCACACTCAGGACAGCAGCAAGCATCAATGGCGCAGAGGTGGAAGTGCAGAGCTGGCTTAGGATGTCAACTGGCTTCTCCTCTAACTGTGACCCTCTCACTCAGGTTCCTTGCGAGAATGTGATGGTTCGTTACCCTGTGCCCAGTGAGTGGGTGAAAAATTTCCGCAGAGAAAGTGTCCTGGGGGAAAAGTCCTTGAAAGCCAAAGTGAACCGGGGGGCAAGTTTTGGCTCAGCTAGCCTGTCTGGCTCTGAGCCTGTCATGAGAGTAACTCTGGGAACTGCCAAGTATGAGCATGCCTTCAACTCCATCGTGTGGAGGATAAGCCGACTCCCTGACAAAAACTCAGGTAAGTAGAGCTTTCTTTTCTGTGAAAATAACTGCATGGTTATGATGGAACTGGGATCAAAGCTCTAAATCCTATTCCTGTATAAAATGTTCATTGGTTTTGTGTGGCAGGAGTAGTGATAGAGGGGATATAGCAGGACCAGAAAAATTCACCCCATCTTTTCACCACCTTATTCTCATACTTGCATAAAGCTATGTATTATTCTTCTCTTCTGAGCTGCTAAACAGCTTTCTAGAGCAGCTTATGAATGTTTATCTTTTTCTGACTTACTCAATTATTAGTTATAGTACTGGAAATAATCCATTTCCACATCCTAAGGCTTTTGGGCTCTGAAGAGGTATCTTTCTAACTGTGCTCAGAGTGTACGTAAAAGGGCCAATGTAAAGCCAGTCATCTGTGCAATACGTGTAAGGAGTTAGATTTATAATTCCAGCTACCCTGTGTAAGGCCTGTCAATCATGACATCTCAAGCTTAGAGTATGGTTCTGGGGCTTGGAGGTGGGGAAGAGAAGTGACCCCCAGTGAGACTGAAGATTCACCCAGGACATGAAGGTCCAAAAGGGTCTAAAACGGCAAAAGGTGAAGGAAGGGATGCTTTATTTAAACCAACTTTCCCTCCTACAGCTGCCCTCCCCCCCCAAAAAAAAATTACCAACCCCAGCTGGCTTGCTCCCAGGTGTCATGAATAAGGGCTGGAGGTATTTCTGTGCTTGGATGAACCTGAAAGGCAGTAACTTCCCTTGTGGGTCCAGAAAGATTTAGGGAAATGGCAAAATTAAGGAGCAACCTAACTCTTTAACAGCCTCATTTCTTAAAGAACTCCAGTGGCAACATGACTGTGATCCTGTGAGCCTTTAAACCACTTCTCTTCTTGTTTATAACAAATGTTGCCTGTCTGTTAATAAGAGCAAAAATCCTAGCCAAGTGAAAAGAAAAATGTTTGGAAGAACTCTTAGTTGAAGCGTCATACTCTTATACAGCTAGCTTTCTCCCTGCTCTCACTGTTAAATCCTCACGGTGTGCTTAGTGTCTTTCCGGTTCTGAGTGTGGACTGGCTGTGTCAGCATACCCTAGATGTAAGCCTTCAGTGTGGATTACATCCCAGCATAAAGAAAACAAAAATCCTCACAGCTGGGCCAATAAGTAGCATCATGATGTTGTTAGGTGCTGCTGGGTTGGTTCCGACTCATAGCAATCTTATGAACAACAGAACGAAACACAGCCTGGTCCTGTGCCATTCTCACAGTCTTTGTTGGTACATGAGCCTATCATTGTAGCCACTCTGTCAATCCATCTTGTTGAGGGTCTTCCTCTTTTTCACTGACCAACCACTTTCCCAAGCATGATATCCTTATCCTTCTCTAGGGATATATCAGAGGGAATACTGAGGTTGTCAAGGATTTCATTTTACTTGGCTCCATGATCAATGCCCGTGGAAGTAGGGGTCAAGAAATCAAATGATGTATTGCATTGGACAGATCTGCTGCAAAAGACCTCTTTTTTAAAGTGTTAAAGAGCAAAGATGTAACTTTGAGGACTAAGGTGCACCCCTGACCAAGCCATGGTATTTCAGTCACCTCATATGCATGCAAAAGCTGGATAATGAACACAAGACCAAAGAAGAAGTGTTGCTTTTGAATTATGATGTTGGTGAAGAATGCTGACTATACCATGGACTGCCAGAAGATGAACAAATATGTCTTGGAAGAAGTACATCCAGAATGTACAAGTACAAGTGAAGACGGATGAGGAGACTTCATCTTATGTACCTTGAACATGTTATCAGAAAGGCCCAGTCCCTGGAGAAGGACATCATGCTGGGTAAAGTAGAGCGTCAGTGAAAATGAGGAAGACCCTCAACAAGATGGAGTGACACGGTGGCTACAACAGTGGTGTCAAGCTTAGCAATGACTGTGAAGATGGCACGGGACCAGGCAGTGTTCTGCTCTGAGGCACTTGGGGTCACCATGAGTCGGAACCGACTTGACAGCACCTAACAACAACAGCGTGATGTGATATGATGGGATGGCAAAGGCAGTCCAATTTTGTAACCTCTCCAGGCAGTGGACCCACACTTCGGGACAGTCTGTGTCAGACACTGGGGATAGCAGTGCAAAGCGAAGAGACAATTGAACCTCTGTGTTTGAGCCTGGTTTTGC
Organism: Orycteropus afer afer; assembly: GCF_000298275.1. NCBI lineage: Eukaryota > Metazoa > Chordata > Mammalia > Tubulidentata > Orycteropodidae > Orycteropus > Orycteropus afer. The sequence goes on along the minus strand of NW_006921909.1, from coordinate 1,421,863 downwards.
CAGCCTGTTTCTGTACTGACAGAATTTTTCAGAGTTTTCCTCTCTGGGCTTGCTTATTCTTTTCCCCTGACGTTCACACTGTTTTCTGCGGGTGACAGCCCACAGCCACAGGACTGACAGGGCAGAAGAAAAGGAGAAACCCTGACTCCCCCTTTGGCACAGGAGCCCTTGGGAAGAAAGAACCAAGGTGATGAGGAGAAAATGACTATTTGATGTGTTATAAGCATGACATGAGAAATGGCAAGTTGGCCTCAGGCTTATGTTTATTGGAACTTTTAGCTCTTCAATTCACTAAATGTGGATTCCGATTACTTAATTATGCACTTGACTGCTATCCATAAGGCTGGAGTTCAAACCCACCAGCCACTCCTCGGAAGGAAGATGGGGCAATCTACTTTCGTACTGATACCACCTTGGAAACTCAAGGAGGGGTTGTATGAGTTGGGTCCGACTCGACAGCACATAACAATGACACAAATAACAATTATAGAATCATTGGATTTTCAAGCTAGAAGGGACCTTGGGGAAAATAGTGAAACCTCTTCGTTTTACAGATGAGAAAAGTAAGGCCCATGAGGTGGTGTAACTCATCTGAAGTCTCACGGCTACATCTGAAGGTCTTTTTACTAGGCCACCACTGTGTCCTGGTGCATGCCACCACATAGACACAGCTTGAAATAACTCCCACCATGGGCATAGGGATTTGCGGTTTTCCCAACAAGTGTGTATGTCATCTCAGTTGTTTTGAAGTGCTTTCTGTTGAATATTTTAAAATTCTATATAGAAGATTTTTCCTTATAAGCAACAAAGATTGACTGGCTCTGAAAAGCAAAAAATAAAAGGAGTGAGAGTGGGAATTGTTGTTGGATTTCCATAAGTCACAGGACTTTTGGAAAGGTTGAAGAAGGAGGCTTCAGAAAGAATAGTGCAAGATTAGTTCTGGGAAACTAGGTGGTGGGAACTAATGGACGTCTCCTCAGGGGACATAGAGTTTGCTGTGAATACACCCTGGTGGGATGAGAGGAGGGGTTAGTTTTGTAGAAAGTAATGCTTTCTCAACATTCCAACAGTGTTACAATTAAAATTAATTAGATCAAAGTATAGTTTAAGCTGCAGTTGAATGAATACATCTTGATGTGATCTGTATATTCTCATGTGCTCTAGTTCTAATACAATACAGTGAGAAGACTGTATAACAGAATCAGGATTAAGATCTTCATCAGAGTTTCAGTCCCATCTCGACCCCTTAATGGCTGTGTGACCTCAGGCAGTTTACTTAAAACCTTTTAGAGAATCCTCATTTCCTTCCACTATGCAGTTGGGTAGGAGCTCTGATATCGTAGTGCCTAAGGCACTTGACTGCTAACCAGAAGGCTGGCGGTTCAAACCCACCAGCCACTCCTCAGAAGGCAGATGTGGCAATCTACTTCCATAGTGATACTGCCTCGGAAACCCAAGGAGGGGTCACCATGAGTTGGGTCCGACTCGACGGCACATAACAACAACAACAACAACATGTAGTTGGGTTATTAATACCTAGTTCGTTAAGAACTAGTATGTGATATAATAAATGCTCAATATATAATTGATATATAAGTTACATTAGTGATATACAATAATCAGTTTTTTTAAATTTTTTGAATTAGATTCATTTTTAAATAATGTTTACTCTTACATGTATCTTATTTAAGTTCCTTTCCTAAGAACCAATAGAAAAATCTTTAATTTCCAAAGTTTTACTCTTAGAAGTAACTATTGAAATATGTTCAGTTTGTAAAATATAACAAAACAAATACTTCCTTCTGTAATGTTTTTCCTGGAGAGCAGATGTATATATCTTTATTTCTGAGATTACAAAGTCCAGTAAAAAGAATTGGAATTGTTTATTTGGGGAAATTCTGAAAACTAACAGGCTGTTTCAATTATGTACTTAAGCCCAAGCCATTTCATGTTGTTTATCCATTGCTAGTTGTTAGTAGGGGTTCCTGCCACTTAATCTTTCTCCACCCCTGTCACCCTGCAAACCTGGTCTTGGGGACCATGAGGGTATGATTCAGACGAAGTATTTCAGAACACTGTGAAGTCGGAGTGCTCTGCCACTTTCTAGCTGTGGCCGTGGCCAGTTCACTTTCCCTCCCTAAGCCTTAGAGTTTCCTTGTCTGTTAGAATGAAGATAGTATGGCCTCAAAGGGTTGTTGGAAAGATTCAGTGAGAGAATCTGGAGAAAGCATTCTGCACAGTACCTGGTACAGGGAACTCAACAGACATTTCCTGCGAGGTCTGATGAGTGAAAATGGTGCCTCCATGATTATAGTCATGGAACTCAGCTTCAACTCTTTTTCCTCAAAAAGGTAGTGACAATCTTCAGATGAAAATCAAACCTTCAGCTTACTATCTAAGAACAGAATTGGTCATCAATTTATAGAACTATGGAGCCACAAGGGACTATGCCCATCATTATGCAGCCCACCCTTTCCTACCCCCACCAGTCTCCCTGTTTTATATTTGAGGAATTGAAGCCTGGGCAGAACAGGAAATTTGGCTGTTGGAGCCCTGCTACTTAGCAGGAGAATGGAAGCCAAAATCAGCTGTTCTAACTGCTAGTCCACTCTTCTGCCCCGTGTACCACAAGCTGCCCTAACACATATGTGCTGTCTGTAAGGTTTTTGTCATTTACATATACCATTTGCACACAAACATGCCAAAAAATAGTTGTTAAAATATGAAATGATATTAAGAAAATTCAGTTAATCTTTCAAAGGAAATCAGTGGTTTTGTTCCAGGAGGCTGTTAGTGATGTTTTCTCATTTAATTTTTTTATTGTTGACAGTATACACAGCAGGGCATACGCCAATTCAACAATTTCTACATGTACAATTCAGTGACATTTATTACATTCTTCAAGTTGTGCAACTATTCTAACCCTGATGTTACAAATTATTTCTCCCCCACCGGGCAGTGTTTCGTTCTGCTGTATGTAAGGTAGCTATGAGTCGGAGACGACTCAATGGCACCTAACAACAAACACAACATTAATATAAGACAGACATTTTTTGCTGGTTAAGCTAAACTTTGATTTTGAGAATACTTCAGGGGATATTTTTGGCTTAAGATTTAAAGAGTAGCTCAAGTCATTAGTTCAGCAGATGGAAGGGAAAAGACACTAGGAAGGAATTCAAAGCCATACAAAAGAAGAAAGATCTCTAGTAAAGGTAATGGCATGGACAAGTGTAAGGCTGTTATAAGGTAGCCCTGCTTGACAATTCTAATTGTTGTGTCCTTCATGCTTTTTAATGATAAATGACATTGATGTTTGCTAAGTGCCAGTCCTTAGAACCTTAGAATGGAACCCTTCTCCCAGTCCACAGCGCCTATTGCTTAGTATTTGTGTTATGTTCAGTATCACTCTGACCTGAGCAGAGTGACCCCAGTATCTCAGGCCGTGGGTTTTATTGCTAGGATACCAGACTACTGTAATCAGATAGTATTCTATCAAAGGGTAGACGGCACACCCTCTGCTTGGCTTTGGACACTCTGAAAGACTGGCAGCTGCCAAGCCTGCGGCAGTTCTCAGGCCTCCTCATTGAGGGGGTCCTGGGTAGTGGTACCAAAGGTTGGAGGTTTGAGTTCATCCACAGACACATCAGAAGAATGGTCTGGTGACCTCCTTCAAAAAACCCAGCTGCTGAAAACCTTCCCAAGCACATTTCTGCTCTGACAAACGTGGCGTTGCCAAGAGTCGGAGTTGACCTGATCGCTGGTTAGTTTTTATTAAGGTGGTTCCTCCAGTCTCTCTCTTCTGGTTCTTCCCTAAAAAACCCTGCCTCTTGATTCTTTATTTTTCTTTCATAGCTTCTGGCCACCCACACTGTTTCTTCTGCCACCTTGAACTTGGCTCTGACCGGGAAGTGCCTTCCAGATTTGCCAGTCATGTGGATGTCGAGTTCAGCATGCCTACAACCTCTGCCTCCAAAGCTGCTGTAAGATCCGTCTCTGTGGAAGACAAGATTGACGTCAGGAAGTGGGTCAATTATTCCGCACACTACAGCTACAAGGTATCCTCGCGAGGTTTCTGGCTTATGTTTCCAAATCAATTTGCCCATCCCACTACTCTCCCTGCTTTGATCTCTCTTGGAAATGCATACTGTGGATGCAGGATATTCTCTTACTGCCTTAGAAGAAGTTCACCATGCATAGCTGTGCATGAGTATGCAAGACAAAGTCTTTCTGTCCTCTTGAACAAAAAAGCAACAGAGTAAAGGGATTGTGGTTATTATTGTTCACTTGTAATGTAATGTGGAGTAGTGAACTTGGAAGTGAAGGGGAATGTTGGGAAAGGGCTAACTAACCCAAAGCATACGTTTCAGCCACAGCAGTGGCTGGAGTAGATCTGAATACAGTTAGGGCACATATGACCTGGTCACTGGGCTATAACCGGACAAAATGCAAAAGTCAAGCTGGTTTCTGTCATAGTAAGAGGATCAGGCTGTGGGGTGTGTAAACAGACTTGCAGTTTTCTGATATAAATAGAAAGTGATTATACTCTAAGAAGTTAGAAATTTGATAGGCGATTGACTGCCAAGAGAGTAAAGGAGATTGTTGAAGAAGGATCTTTCAAAGTGAGTTAATAATTTCATATTCATAATTATACCTTAGATTTGAATAGTGATTTATTTTCCACTAAATGCTTCCTTAGTGTGTGAACAGAAGAATTTAACTACCAAAAAGGACAAATGCTCCATCTTGTGGTCAGGAATAAAATAGCACTTCTCTCAAATGTGACCTTAGGAGCTCTGGTAGCGTAGTGCCTAAGGCATTGCTACCCAGAAAGCTGGCGGTTCAAAGCCACCAGCCACTCCTCAGAAGGAAGGTTGGGCAATCTACTTCCGTAGTGATAGTGCCTTGGAAACCCAAGGAGGGGTGTCTATGAGTTGAGTCCGACTGGATGGCACATAACAACAACAAATGTGACCTCAGTCCACTGTTCCATGTCTTCAGTTGATGCTAACTCAAGCATCATGAGTCTCAGAGTGCTGCAAATGTAAGTGTGCTCAGCTGCTAACTAGAAGGTTGGAGGTTCAAGTCTATCCACAGGCACATTGGAAGAAAGGCCTGGCAATCTAGTCCTGAAAAATCAGCCCTTGAATACCATATGGACACACGTGAGTCACCATGAGCAAGAACTGACTCCATGGCAATTTGTTTAATCAAGCATCAGAAACATCCAAGGTGGTGCTGAGAGTAGCAGCCTTGATTATGAAGTACCTTAGCTCAAGGATCCCCTGCCTGATTTATCATAAGCTTTAGTTGAGGTATGTTGCTTTCCAGGCAAGATTAATTTATTAATCCCTCATAATTACAACTACAGTGTTTTCTAGAAGATACAAGTAGAACTGCATGCACGCCAGATACTTTGCAGTTTGGAGAGATAATGTGTTGGAGAGCTGTGAACAATGACAAAGGAATTCATTGATTTGAGAAACATTTGTTGATGTAGCCTACTGCATGTGTGCATTATTGGGATACAGTTGTTGTTGTTGTTGTTATGTGCCGTCGAGTCAGCCCTGACTCATAGCGACCCCTCCTTGGGTTTCCAAGGCAGTATCACTACGGAAGTAGGATTGCCCAACCTTCCTTCCGAGGAGTGGCTGGTGGGTTTGAACCGCCAGCCGTCTGGTTAGCAGGCAAGTGTCTTAGCCACTATGCTACCAGAGCTCCCTTGGGATACAGTAGTGAACAGATATTGCCCCTGTCCTCGCCACTCCTGTGCCAGGCAAGTGGACAAGGAACAGTGAGAACATTCACAGGGAGGAGCACCCAGGGAGTCAAGAACAGCTTCACAGAACAGGTGGCCTTTGAAGAAGTGTGCAAGGCAAGGAGTGAGAATCTTCCAGGGGAAGAATCGTGAGGGGGAGAGAATTCCGGACCAAGTATATGCAGACAGAGCCATGATATACTCAGGGCCCGCAGCTCCAGTGCATCTAAAGCCCAAAACGTTAGCAAAGTTACAAGGAAACGCAAAGAATCCAGTAAGGTATTCTCTTTTGGCTTATTTATTTGCTTGGGTGCTTCTTCCTCTTTCTAATGTTTCTCTCCAACTTCTATTCTTGACAGGTGGAGATTGAGCAAAAAAAGAGTTTGAAGCCAGATTTTGAAGGAGATGAGATGGAAAATCCTAAAGAGTGTGGGATCCAGTGACAAAGCCCTACTGCAAGGGACCCTGGCCCAAGAGTTATGATAGGATCTCTTTCTGCGTAACTGAAGTTAGAGTCAGTACATACATGACCACTCCATGTTGGGAACAGAGTAGTGGACCTCCCTGTGAGGGGGTTGCCTTGGGAAGGCTGATTGGCTGTGATCGTGCCTGAAGCTCGTGACTGACCTGATTTGGAGCTTATTGCATATTTAAGCCTCCTTGTCTCGTCCCTGCTGATCTCGTGGCACTGGTGTGTAGTTTGTTATGACTGCTAGAGTCAGAAGAAAAACATCCCACATCGGTGTTTGGCATGATTTTCTTCTGATGTTCATTGTCACGTGATTTGCTGAAAAACAGAGTCTTGAAAAGTTAATTCACTAGGAATTAATCTCTGTCACTCCCTGTAGAGTAGGTTCAAAAAAGGTGCAAAACCATTTCCTCTTCTGGTTGCCTAGTCCTTTTGTAGGTGTCTTTATTCTTTAAATGTAAACGTTATGCAACAGAAGTGTGCCAAACATCTTATCTCTTGGTTCTGGGTTGTCTAAATTGAAACATACTTGCCATCTTTCTAAGTTCCAGCCCCAGGGTTTGCCACCTCAGTCACAATAGACAATCCAAACAAAGGCCCAATAGGGACTTTGGCAAAAGGACAGCTATTAAAGGGAAATAACATTGAGCTTATTTTTCTTCATTGTGGGGAAAAGGGACATTGATTTTAAGGTTGTATTTAGTTCAGGAGACAGATGAAATCTTGGTGAATTTCAAATGCACACTGAAAACTACAGGCCATTTCTGATTCCTAAAACAAATGGATTATCCGTACGTCAGGCATTCTGGGGGATTTAGGCACTCTTCTTATACCTCTTAGCCAATAGCTAGCTAGCTGCATGTCTCTCTAACTCAAATTTTACAGGACATTTAGGCAGAAAAGTTTTAAGAGCTATTTTCAAAGTAAACTTGAATGAGCTTTGCCCCCTCAAAATTCAGAGTTTGATAATCAGTGTTGTAAGAGAGAGAAAAGGCAGAAGAGCCCAGGCTAGCAACGGGGAAAAGCCCTATTTTTCTAGAGCTAGGAACATAAAATCTGAATCAGGAGTCAGAGACCCTAAACTTTTCCCTTCATCGGGTCCTGCTCACAGCCTGTACCTGCTGCTGCTTTTTTGTATCTTGGTGTTTTCTCACCCTGCCCCCCCCAACACACAGGAATTACAAAGGTCATCCCAAAGGAGACACTCGCCTAACAATGTAGAGGCATTTTCTACCTACCTATGAAGAACAGAGTGAGGAAACAGAAAGCATCCTTCCCAAATTTGTAGATGACCCGGAAATTGACAAGCTGTCCAGTTTGTTGGATGACAAATTCAAGACTCATTTATTCAGTGAGTATCTGATGAATTCTAGCTATGCACTGGCACTAGGTGTACAAATCACTGCACTTTCTTAAAATATCTGAACATAGAACTTAAAATAATATGAAATTGAATAAGTATTAATGAGATACCCTATATTCTGTGTTTCTAAAATGCAGCCCTGTAGGTACACAGTGGAGTGTGTGTATTTATATGTGTGTGTTGATGGGAAAAGTATTGGGATGACTTGGTTTGACAGCTGTTTATGTAGAAATTTTTTTTTTTTTTTTAGTTTTTAGGGAAACGAGTTCAATTTTGAGTCAGGAGTATATCGTGATATTCAAAATACTAATGCATTCAACCAGTGCTAATACAAATCCAGGGAGTCCTGGGTTCTGCTGTGGTCCGTCCTTATCTGTGTGGAGGGTTTGGGTTCAGTTTTGTTGTTGTTGTTATGTGCCATCGAGTCGGACCCAACTCACAGCGACCCCTCCTTGGGTTTCTGAGGTGGTATCACTATGGAAGTAGATGGCCCAACCTTCCTTCCAAGGAGTGGCTGGTGGGTTTGAACCGCCAGCCTTCTGGTTAGCAGTCAGGTGCTTTAGGTACTATGCTACCAGAGTTCCTGGGTTTGGTTCTGGGAACCATATTTTAAAAGAGAGATTATTAGTAAATTGAATGTGTCCAGAGACAAGATACAGGGTTGTGGAGAGACTAACTGTACAGGGGACAGGAATAATTCCCCCGAAGAACAGAGGTATATCTGGGAAGGGAGTTTGGGCAAAGACGAGTGGTAGAATAGCTGCCTCTAAACTTCTGTTGACCTATAAGAGGAGGAATTAGACTTTGTTCTCTGTAGCTTCAAAGGGCAAAAACAGACTGAAGAGAGGACATTTACAGATGACAGATGTTTGCTTCTATATAAGAATTTGCCACTGATAAGGATTGTTTTAAAGCAGAATGGACCTGGTAAGTAAAATAAACCAACCTGGTTTGTTTTTGCAAATGCCCAAATAGAGGTTAAGATCACCATCTATTCTAGATGCTGTGAAAGGGACTTTTACATTGGATTTGGGCAAAATGACTACCAAGATCCCTTCTAAATAAATACAGATTTACTCTGAAGAGTAACAGAATTCTGTAACTCTAGTTGTCTTTTTCTCAGTAAGTGCTTTTTTAATTCTCTCTGAAACACAGTGGGGTCTCCTGGAGATTTTTGTCAAATGAGGACTCCAAGGCACAGCCTTTTGTGCTGAACGCACTGCAGAGTCCTCTGAGTGTGCAGAAGACGTGGCCTGTGTAGGTCATTTCGGTACCTCCTGCCCCCAGCTTAGAAGCTCTCAGAGCTCGGCCTCACCTGCTGGCATTACGTGTACACTGCTGGTTGGATCTTCATTTGTTCCTTGCTCAATCCCCATACCCTCATGCTTCCACTTGCACTTTTTTTAAAAAAAACAAGGTGTGGAAAAATCCTTTCTGTGCTATACCAACATTCAGCAACCAAGTTATCATCATATAAAGAAGAAACTGTCTTAATTCATCGAATTTTTTCCCTCCCTTTTTTCTTTTTTTTTTGAAACTGATTATAGATAGTAGAGGATTGCGAAACACAATGCTATGTATTTTTAGGCCTAGTGTTTTACTAATATCCTACATCTAAAAACAGGGTTGAGCAAACTATCTTTTTGATGTGCTAATCCTAAGTTTGCCACCTTGGACTTGGCTTTTTTTATGGTCACTTGTCTGTGTTACCAGTAATGTGAAAATATTAAAAGTGAATTTACTTTACCAATATGTAGTATTACTATTAGAATATAAATGAAATAAGATGTTACATGCTATCAAGAGCTGTGCTTTGTTTTGAGTCTAATGGCTTGTTTTGTGACTTTACAGTTAAAGAGGGTAAGAAATGTATTCATGGTACTATGTCAAACCAGAAAATAGGAGGGGCCGTTAAACTCTCTTTGCCCCTCTGGTAAACATAGTACTAGTTTTTTAGGGTTTTTTCCCCCAAAAAATTTTGCATCTCATTTACATTAAGTATTATCTGGACAATTTTGTTTCCTATTTGGTTATTTCCCCCATCTGCCTTCGTGTATTGTTAGCAGGCTCCATAATCCTTGTGAACATTTTTTTATTTAGAATAGTTCTTTGATGTGGGAGTAATTTCTATTCAAATCTAGTGTGTGGGGGCAGTAGGTTATTTCTCTAGAAACTGATGTTCCCAAATAATGTGATCCATGAAGATTCTTTGTGTCTCTAATACCTACTTCACAGCTTGGAATATAATAGGTCTCAGCTACCTAGATCTTTGCTGCCCCAGCAAACATATATTAATAAAATAAAAGGGAAATATTAGGTCTCAATAAGTATTTGTTGAAAGAATACTGAGTCTGAGACTAAGAGTACTTATTATCAAATACACTAAAGCAAGCAAGTATATCTTTTATTTCCCTGAGGACTTAAATAATTTTTTTCTTCCCTTTTATTCCTGCCTCCACTGCCAACTATCAGCGCTTACACTCTTAATGTGCTCTGGATTTCAATGACATTGTACCTTATTCTCTTTGAAACACATCTTTGTGCCCCAAAATATAATGGCATAGATGCTGTCCATAGTCAAGATTATTGATTCAGTTTTGTACCAGTAAGTCAAACAGATCGATGAGTGCCGGAGCAGAAGAAAACACTTGACACCACCCACAGCAGGTCTTGATGGGCTCCATCTTTGTGTTCCTCAGCGTTAACCACTGACCAGTGCTACTGTGTATTGATTTTGTCACCATAGTCAGATGGAGATCTGAGATAGTAGGGTCAAAATTCACAAGATGAAATCTTAATTTCAGAGCTGATTGATACAATAAGTTTAGTGGTGGGAAAGCATAGGATAATGTGAAACTTAAAGGGAAAATAAAAGCCTTGGGGATTTAAAATTGGTGTGAGTAGGAAGCCCAACCCTCTAAGCGTTAGAAATTCTCCCAGTTGGGAAGGATAACTTTAACTCTTCTAAGAATGATGCTTATGAGTTAATTACAGGATATCTAGAGTTTAGGTCAGTCTTATTTCAAGTTTAAGAATGGAATTTAATAAGAAATTAAAACAAAACTGCCAAAAAATATTAAATCCACATAGCATCTATCGAATGAATCACCTCAAACAAGATTCATTGCTAAGTCCCATCTACATCATGACAGCTCTTTACATACAATTAGCCATGGCATCCTCACCAAGTTTCTAACGATGGTTTCTAAACATTACCAGTGTCTAAGTGCCAATTCCCTACAAAGCAAGGTCTTCATCATTTCTTAATTATGCTCTTTGTAAATGAGACTTGACTTTGGATATTGTAACTTGTATTTATGTAAAGTAAATGAGTTAAAATTGAAGGAGATGTATAAAAGTCATAAATGTAGAAAATAAATGTGTACATTAGTATTATTTTTCTCTGTATTAACGAGGCAGGAATATGGAATTTTACATTTCTTCTAGTGTGCCTTAGCATATGTGATTGAGAACATCTAGTCCTTTGTTTTTGTTTAAAGAAATAAAAAAAAAATAAATGTACTTTTGAACCTGAAATTTCAAGCCAGCAAAGGCAGTAAGTATCCATGGTAATGCAATTGGTAGTGCCCAGAGAGTGGCAAGTAATAATTCTCTGTAATAAAAAGCTATAAGAGAACAGATATAAAAGACTAGAATTTCAATATGGAAAGACAGTGTGTAGAAAGGTAACAAATACAGGTGTGGCTACCAAACCTCAAAATACTTGAACTAGAGGCCATTCCTTAAGGTTAAAGTAAGAAGCTCTAGAAAACATACCAGGGAGGAACAGTAGAGTCAATTCAGCTGAACAAGTATTTCTCAGATGTCTACTCTGGTCAAGATGCTATGCTGGCAGCCAGCGTCCCTAAAGATAGTGAAGGCTAAACACAGCACTGAGGATTTTTATATAAAGTCATCGGTGGAGGAACCATGATGGCTTTATTAAGGGAAAATTAGGGTTCTTTATTTTTTGTTTCTTAATGAATCTTCAAAGGTCATAATCATGGAGACAGTCACCATGTTAAGTGACTTGCCATTTTCCCAACTGGGCTCCAATTTCCTCAGCTAAAAAAAAAAAAATGAAGTTGGATAAATTGTTTCCTTAGGTCCGTTCAGCTCCTATTTTATGATTCCTTTACAAAATATCCTTTGGTGTCATTGTCAGTTATACTTCATGTCAGTATGGCTCTTTGTATATTCTTAAGAACCAAGAAATTTGGGAATTGGGAAAATCATTTGGCCATCTTTTCATGTCTCCACCCTTTATCATCTGCTGAGACAATAAAAACACAGAAAACACTGCAGTTCCATACTTTGCAGTTGCTTTCAGGACACAAATCAAAACAGAAGGTCAAAGAGGGCAGTGAAGATCAGCTGTCACCACGCACGGGAAGTTCACTGGCGTCGTCCAGCGAAACACTGGTAGAAGCATGAAGGGGAATGGTCAGATCTCCACAATGGGTGTTGGATTTGGGCACTACTTGAAATAGGTCTAATTGAGGACTGAGGAACCACTTGAGGATTGTGAGTTATAGCTGTGTCCTTTTATACAAAAGACTTCAGAAACTGAGGGGAGAAAAATGCTCAGTAAACATTCCGGGACTCTTGGTAGATTTCAGTAAAACCAGGTGAGAAAGGGACAATCCCATCTATCCTCACTGTCTCTTAATAAGACAAAAATGTAGCTACAGAAGTGTTAAACAATGTAAAAGTTACAAAATAGCATCTTTTTGTGGTATGTTTTAGTATTTTAGTTTCTCTTTTGGTTGTGTGTAGAGTTGTCAAATGTAATGGGTCAATTCCAAGTGGACAGAGCAGGGAATTCTAGCATCCTATTCCCAGTTCAAGCCTATGTTCTTCCCCAGATCAAACCTCTGTGCTAGCTGTGGACACTATGTGACCACACTGTGACTGAAGCCTTAAGCACTACTACCACTTCACCTCCACATGCTTTAGCAGCCATTGGTGGTATCCTGTGGAAGCTGTCCTGGGAAAGCAGATCGGCAGCCAGATACTACAGCAGCCTGTTGGACCAAAGGGCTTAAGGATTTTGAAATATGGGTGGAAGGGAAGGGAAAATATGTAAGACCTTCCAAACCTACACTGCATTCCTTTAACCTGGTGTCCATTTGCCAGTAAAACCTGGAGAAAATTTTGCCGTATTCAAGAGAGAAATCAGCATCAGTATTTTAGCCTGGGGATGATATAGGAACACCCCTCCTCACCCTCTTTTTGTAATGTCCATAGTAAATTTCAGAGTGTCAGGATGGATGGATTCGACCCAGTGAACAATTCAGCTGATCCAAGGCTTATATTTCCATCATTCATTGTCCATCCTTATTTGATGTAACTTCTTGCACTATTGTGATTAATTTTATATAAAACCAGTTTACTTTTTTTTTTTTAATATGTGCCTATGTAATAAAGTCTACACACTGGCTAACTCTGTAGAGGTGAAGTTTTGTTAATTGTTCTGGTTATAATCTGTAATGCCTTTTCTGAGCTATGAAAATGAACTATTAATAAAAATATGTAAACAAAGAGATTTAATGAGGTCAGACATAAAGAGTAAAGTTTAATTATTAAAAATACCCATCACCCAGTTAAAATGGTTAGTGGTCATAAGCTAACAAGTTAACACGTGGCTTCTTTAATCATCATAGTTAAATTTATCATGTATATAATTTAGTCAAGTCAAGGCATAATTTATTGCATTCCTATTTTGTACCCAATTACGTGATAAAACAAATGAAAATGGTGCAATCCTTTATAGTGCTTAAGGTTTTCTTGGAGATAAAGTACATGTGTATAATAAGTGAAAATATAGAATATGATTAAATAAATTGTATTGTGCTCTTGACATATAAGCACTCCACATGTATTTGTTCAGTGAATACACTGATGACTCCAAATGATTAATTATAACAAACACAGATGCAAAAAATCAAAATAGGCTAGAATAGTTGGGAAGTTTTTACAGGAAATAGGAATTTTAGGTGAGACTTGGAAGTGGGGGTAAAAGTCAGTTCAGTGACAAGAGGAGGAGAACTTAGAGTTGGAAAGAGACAGGAGTACAAGTGGCCTGTTGGGTTCCCAAGAGATCAGCTTGACCTGGATCAAAGGTTTGTGCATATCAAGTGATAAGATCAATGGTTAAGCCAAGCTATGGGAGAGCTTGCATCCATCATGAAGCTGGATTCAATCCAAAAATACTATGCAACCACTGTGGAAACTTGCCAATAAAACGTTATTCTAGAAAGACCAGTCTGGCTACAATGTACTGGGTATTTTGGACTAAGGGAAATATTAAAGGCAAGGAAAAGAAAGATTCATGGGAAACAAGGTGTATTAGCTTCCTGGGGCTAATAATACTTCCTCGTGGTAACAAATTACCACAAACTTGGTGGCTTAAATATAGTAGAGTATACAGTTACGAAAACTTCTTAGCCATAACCAAACAGCTTGAAGAAAGGAATCACTGGGCTCAGGACCACTCTCGGGGGTCAAATGGCATAACACTAAAGTCAATTGGCAAAACATAGTCCACAAAGACAATGTTCTATATCCTATGTTGGTTGAGTTGTAACTGGGGTCTCAAAATACTGTGACTATATAAGGTGCATCTATTGGTCTCTCCCTTTGTGGAGCAAAGAGGAGTGAATAAAATCAAAGATGAAACAATTAGTCCAAAGGACTAGTGTACCATGTAAACCCCAACCTCCCTGACCCTGAGATCAGAACTGGATGGTGCATAGCTACCACTGGTGAATGCTCTGAAAAGGATCACAATAGGACAGAGTGGGAGAAAAACGTCAGGAAAAAACCCTCAAAATCATAAAGACCTGGCTCACAGATCTGACAGAGACTGATGGAACCCCCAAGAGTATGGCCCTTAGATGCCTTTCAAGCCAGAATTGAACTCATCCTCATGGCTCAACTTTCAGCCAAACAACAGGCTTAATAAGGTGAACAGCAGCACCAGGGAGGAACGCGCTTCTTACAGTAATCAACCATACACGATCCAAAGAGCAGCATTTGCCCAAGGAGAAAGCTTAGAAGGCAGGAAGGGTAGGAAATATGGAAAAAGTAAACACAGGACAGAGGTGGGAAGAGTGATGTTACACTGTGGGGATTGCAATGAATGCCACAAAACATTCACGAATTGAATAGAAAGCCAAGGTGCTCTGTGAACTTTCACCCAAATCACAATTAAAAAAAAAGAGAGAGTTGAAAATTATCAAGGAGGAGCTGGGAGGAGTTTGGAACAAGAGATGACAAATAATGCTGAGGACATTTGAAGTCTCCTCTGTACCTCATTCACTCTTTCCCAAATCCTGAGGAACACTGGGGAGCATGCTTGGCTTCCAACAGTTACTTGGGTAGTTATTTCACTCGGCTGTTAAAAGAAAGGAGGACTCTAGAAGTTGAAGAACTTGTCACAATGTGGAACCTAGACAATTAGGTCTTGCAAAAACGACAAGGAGGCCACATGTTCTGACCTCCTCTAACCCTACAAGGGGAAGGCAGGATTACCAGCAGTAACCCAAGGCCTATTACTGCAAGGCCAGACATGCTGCCTCCCTCCAGCCCTTTCACCAACCGTTCCTCCCAAAGCACCCAC
>NW_006921909.1:1397235-1399725 GCF_000298275.1 Orycteropus afer afer | reverse complement strand
AGAATAGTTGATGCTTTTGAGTTGTGGTGCTGGTGAAGAATGCTGAAAGTACCATGGACTGCTAAAAGAACTAACAAATCTGTCCTAGAGGAAATGCAGCCAGAATGCTCGTTGGAAGCAAGAATGGCCAGACTTCACCTCACCTCCTTTGGTCATGTTGTGAGAAGGGGCCATTCCTTGAAGGAGGATGTCATTCTTGGTAAGGGGGAGGGTCAACGAAAAAGGGAAGGCCTTCAACAAGATGGATTGACACGGTGGCTGTGACGATGGGCTCAAGTATAGCAAGGATCATGGAACTGGTGTGGGATCAGGCGGTGTTTTGTTCTGCTGTGTGTGGGGTCGCTATGAGTCAGAAACCACTCGACGGCACCTAACAACAATAACCACCTGTTGGGAGCAAACTCCATGGTTAATGACATTTTTCCTCTCCTGTCTTCCTTCCCTTTTTTCCTTTCACTAACTGGGAATAAAATTTTGAGAGCCTCTCGACAGCCATGAGTTTGGGTTTTTTGGTTTTTTTGTTTTGTTTTTTGAGACTAACCTAACGTCAGTGGCAGAGAAAAGAGAAAGGGACATGTCTCAGAGATCTGAAACAATCCTCCATCATTTCTGCCCACATTGATCTCTCCTTTGTCCAAATGTCTATTACACATCTCATCTACTGTCTTTAAAACATGTATGCTGCCTTTAATGTTTTCTATTTATTAGTTTTGTCCTCCTCATGGAGATACTCAATTCAATTTCTAGTACATGGAAAGAACTGGCTTTCTGCATACATGGCAAAAATGCAGTAGAGATCAAATGAATCAGCAAACATAAATCAGCATGCAATTGAAAACTGACTATAATTCACTCTGTATTTTCATTAAACTTTCTTCTAGTCCCTGGAAGCCAATTTCCCCTTCCACCTCAGCCTTTGCAATCTGGAAAGTCTTCCCTCTACCATTGTTTTTCTTTCTCTTTGGAACACAGAGGTTATTGCTGTCAGGCATACCACAATCAAGCCTACTACTGACCTGACCTCTAATATAAAATTTATCCCTTTTAACTCACTTAATTCTAATAAGGGAATGACAATGCTAATGAAAAAGAAAGAATCATTGCAAAAGGGAGGAGATAAGCACTTGGTGATCAGGCTGAAGGGGGAAAAAAAGTGGAGGAAAGGAAGAATCAATAACGCTGCACCTGGTTAGGTTTATCCTGCAGGTAGCCTGTTGTTGTTCTGTGCCATCAAGTCAGCCCCGACTCATAGCGACCCCTCCTTGGGTTTCCGAGGCAGCATCACTACAGAAGCAGGATTGCCCAACCTTCCTTCCGAGGAGTGGCTGGTGGGTTTGAACCACCAGCCTTCTGGTTAGCAGTCAAGTGCCTTAGGCACTATGCTACCAGAGCAGGTAGCTAGCCTATGTATCATAAACTTAATTTAAAAGAAATTGCTGTTTCAATTGCTACTAAAATACCAAATAAAGACCTGTATGCCAATTTATTCTTATCTGAGATTTTAAAGTTAAGTCTTAAATGTTTTACATTAGGAACTTAAAAAGTATCCAGGACATCAGTCTGATGACTCAGTTTTGGAAAAAACAGAAAGTCTGTGATTTGTCAAGAGAAATAAAAAGCTACATAAGCAAAGAAAAAGTAAGAGCAAAACACAAGGCTACTGCATGAAGGTCAATGGAATACTCACTTGTAAATGAATAAACAGGCTCATTTCTACTCAAGACTTTTGACCCTTTTCACAAAAGTTCTGGTGAAGGGATCCCTAGTTGCAGGTAGGCAATGATTCTGTGGGTGAATGTTCTCTTAGGCAAGCCAGCATGGTCAAGTGAGGACTAGAGATTTGAAGCCAATGTGCTCCTCATCTCTAAAAACCACAGTCATATTCTGTGCACTCGGTGACTTTCTCTTGGTGTTTAAAAAATGGTAAAACCAATTCACTTTCCCGTCCAGGCTGCCTTTGGAGTCCCACCTTGGAGAAGAGAGAATTAGAGAGACCTAGCAATAACTGCTGTATCTAAAACCCTCTAGATCTTGGCAGTAATTTTTCAACTACTGGTTTCCAATGATACATCTTAAGTACCCTGAGAGCTGTGGGGGTGCTATCTCTAAAAACATGACCCCCTGGTAAAAACAATAAGCATCATCATAAACATCATATTAATTTGTTGACCCTCTTTCTACCTAATTTTTCTTCTTAACACATTTTATTTCTGCTAAAAATAAGGCATAAAATACGTATTTTCTACTATAAAATCTCATCAAAGAAATTTCACATGCTTAACATCCCAA
Source organism: Orycteropus afer afer (assembly GCF_000298275.1). NCBI lineage: Eukaryota > Metazoa > Chordata > Mammalia > Tubulidentata > Orycteropodidae > Orycteropus > Orycteropus afer. The sequence continues at coordinate 1,397,436 of NW_006921909.1, read as the reverse complement.
GTAGAGAGAATACTATGTTCAAGCTCTGGTGGCATAGTGGCTAAGGCATTTGACTGGTAACCAGAAGGCTGGTAGTTCAAACCTACCAGCCACTCCTCAGAAGGAAGGTTTGGCAATCTACTTCCATAGTGATACTGCCTTGGAAACCCAAGGAGAGGTCACTATGAGTCAGATCCAACTCGACAACAGTGAGTTTGATAT
>NW_006921909.1:1392162-1397135 GCF_000298275.1 Orycteropus afer afer | reverse complement strand
CAAAATCTATGTTGAAATGTAATTCATACACTAGGCTGTAGTCTTTGATGTTCATCAGTAAGTGCTTCAAGTCATCTTCACTTTCAGCAAGCAAGATTGTGTCATCTGCATATTGCAGGTTGTTAATGAGTCTTCCTCCGATCCTAATGCCACATTCTTTTTTTTCATATAGTCCAGCTTCTCAGATTATTTCCTCAGCGTAGACAGTAAGTATGGTGAAAGAATATAACCCTGACACACCCTTTTCCTGATTTTAAGCCATGCAGTATCCCCTTGTTCTATTCAAACAATTGCCCTTTAGTCTATGTACAGGTTCTTCATGAGCACAAATAAGTATTCTGGAATTCCCATTCTTCACAATGTTACCATTGTTTGTTATGATCTACACAGTCAAATGAAATGCCTTTGCATAGTCAATAAAATATGGGTAAACATATTTCAGCCAAGATTTATCTGACATCCTCTTTTGAATCTGGCTTGAATTTCTGGTTCCCTCTCTGTCTACTACTACAACTACTACTGAAATAATTTCAGCAAAATTTTACCTGTATGTGACATTAATGATATTGTTTGATAATTTCTGAATTCTGTTGGATCATTTTTCTCTGGAAAGTGCACAAATATAGATCTTTTCCAGTTGGTTGGCCAAATAGCTGTCTTCATAATTTCTTAGTATAAATGAGTTAGTGCTTCCAGCATTGCATCCATTTGTTGAAACATCTCAATTATACCTGTCAATTCCTGGGACTTTTTTTTTTTTTTTTTTTTAAATGAGTGTCTTCAGTGCAGCTTAGACTTCTTCCTTCAACACCATTGGTTCTTGATATGCGATCCTGAAATGGCTGAACGTAGATCACCTCTTTTTGGTACAGTGATTCTGTGTATTCTTTCTGTCTTCTTTTGATGCTTCCTGTGTCATTATTTTTGCCTATAGAATCTCAGTATTACAACTCAAGGCTTGAATTTTATCTTCAGTTCTTTCAGCTTGAGAAATGCCAACCATGTTTTTCCTTTTGGATTTTCTAACTCCAGGTCTTTGCACACTTCACTATACTTAGCCTTCTCAAGCTACCCTTTGAAATCTGTTCAGCTCTTTTGCATCATCATTTCTTCTATTTGCTTTAGCTACTCTCTGTTCAAGGAGCTCTGGTAGTGTAGTGCCTAAGGCACTTGACTGCTAACCAGAAGGCAGGCAGTTCAAACCCACCAGCCACTCCTCGAAAGAAAAGTTGGGCAACCTACTTCCATAGTGATACCGCCTCGGAAACCCAGAAGGGGTTGCTATGAGTCAGGTCCGACTCAACAGCACATAACAACAGCAACAACAGCTCTGTTCAAGAGCAAGTTTCAGAGTCTGTTCTGACATCAATTTTGGTCTTTTCTTTCTTCCCTGTCTTTTTAATAACCTTTTGCTTTCTTCATGTATAATGTCCTCAAGGTCTTCACAGAACTTGTCTGGTTTTTAGTCAAATCCATTCTTCAGATGGTCTCTAAATTCAAGTGAGATATACCCAAGGTTGTATTTTGGCTTTGTTTTTGCACTTGTTTTAATTCTCTTCAGCTTCAACTTATGTTTGCTTATGAGCAATTGATTGTCTGTTCCACAGTTGGACCTTGGCCTTGTTCTGACTGATGACCTTGAGCTTCTCCATAGTCTCTTTCCACAGATGTAGCTGATTTGATTCTCGTGTATTCCATCTGGGATAGTCCACGTGTATAGATACTGTTTGTTTTGTTGAAAAAAGGCTAGCAATGAATGTCATTGGTCGTGCAAAATTCTATCATGCAATCTCCAGCATCATTTCTATCATCAAGCTCACATTTTCCAACTACTCCAACTTTTGCATTCCAATCAACAGTATTTATCAATGCATTTTGATTGCATGTTTGATCAATGTCAGACTGCAGAAGTTTCTTCAGTTTCTGCACCTTTGGCTTTAGTGGTTGGTACATAAATTTGAATAATAGTCACATTAACTGGTCTTTCTTATAGGGATGTGGACGTTATCCTATCACTGATAGCATTGTACTTCAGGATAGAACCTGAAATGTTCTCTTTGATAATGAATACAATGCCATTCCTCTTCAATTTTTCATTCCCAGCATAGTAAGACCATATGCTTGTCCAATTCAAACTAGCCAGTACCAGTCCATTTCAGGTCACTAATACTGATTTTTATGCATTCCATTTTATTTCTGATGATGTCCAGTTTTCTGAGATTCATACTTCATACATTCCACCTTCTGAGGATTAATGGTAGTTTGCAGCTGTTTCTTCTCATTTTGAGTCATGCCACATTAGCAAATCAAGTACCCAAAGGTTTTACTCCATCCACATCATTAAGGTCATTTCTACTTCGAAGAGGCAGCTCTTCCCCAGTCATATTCTGAGTGCCTTCCAATATGAGGGGCTCATCTTCCAGCACTATATTGGACAATGTTTCTCTACTATTCATAAGGTTTTCAGGGGTCAATTCTTTCAGAAGTAGACTGTTACATCGTTCTTTCTAGTCTGTCTTAGTGGAAGCTCCACTGAAACCTGTCCACCATGGGTGACCTTGCTGGTATCTGAAATTGCAGTGTCATAGCTTCCAGCATTACAGCTACACACAAGCCACCACAGTGTGACAAACTGACAGATGAGTGGTGGCAAGAGTAAAATATACAAAAGTATAAGTAATTCTTCCTTAGATACAGTCACTCTATGAACCTCAATTAATTTTTCAGTTCCTCCTTGACAATATTGACAAGAGGCATCATCAACCAAGATCCCAGTCACCTGAACATTGTGTTACCATTCATGCTGTATGTGGAAAGTCATTAAGATGGATCACATAATTATTCCAAGTTTTACCAACACAAATTGACTGTTTCAGACCTGATACAAAAAAATGAACACTGCTGTCAAGTCGATTAGACTCATAGCAACCCCTCCTTGGGTTTCCGAGGCTATATCTCTACAGAAGTAGATTGCCCAATCTTTAGCCACCAGCCTTCTGGTTAGTAGTCAAATGCCTTAGGCACTGTGCTATCAGACTTGATGGCATCCTTTATCTGCCTCAATGACCCAAAGAGTAGAATGGCTGACCTAATAACTTGAGTGAAAACATAATGAATCTCCATTATACTCCACTTTAATATGCAAACTGAAATTTTAGTTTCACTTGATCTCATCCTGTCACAGAGTCGATAAAATAGATGTCTACCCTAGATCTCCAAAAGGAACTTAAGGAACCTCAGAGTTTTTCTTTAGGGTCCTCAAAAGTTATGTATCACATTTTTGTCCCCCAACACAGTCTAGGTCAACAGAAGGGAACAGGAAAAAATCTATTCTCTACCTGTTGGTAAACCTTATGAATAGCAGAGGAGGGAAAACCTTATGAATAGCAGAGAAACACTGTCTGATAAATTATTGCACAACTTTATGAATAGCCTGGAAACATTGTCCAACATAGAGGAGAAGGATGAGTCACTTAGCTTAGAAGGCTCTCAAAATAGGACTGGGAAAGAGCTGCATCATTAGAGTAAACCAGCCCTACTCATATGGATAAGGTAAAACTTTCCAGACCTCCAAGTGCATGACTCAAATTGAGAAACAACTGCAAACATCCATTAATAATTGGAACATGTAATGTACAAAAGTATGAATCTAGAAAAGTTGGAAGTTGTCAAAAATGAAATAGAACACATAAAGATTGATATCCTAGGCATCAGTGAGTAGAAATGGACTGGTTTGGGCCATTTTGAATCAGACAACCATATGATATACTATGCCAGGAGTGCCAAACTGAAGAGGAATGGCATGGCATTCATCATCACAAAGGATGTTTCAAGATCTGTCCTGACGTACAATGCTGTCAGTGATAGGATAATATCCATACGCCTGCAAGGAAGACCCATTAATACTACTATGACTCAAATTTATGCCCCAACCACCAAAGCCAAAGATGATGAAATTGAAGATTTTTATCAACTTCTGCAGTCTGAAATTGACTGAACATGCAATCAGGATGTGTTAATTATCACTGGTGACTGGAATGCAAAAGTTGGAAACAAAGAAGAATAACCAGTAGTTGGAAAATTTGGCCTTGGTGACAGAAATAATGCTGGAAATCGCATGGTCAAATTTTGAAAGACCAATGACTTATTCATTGCAAATACATTTTTTCAGCAACACAAACGGTGGCTGTACACATGGACCTTGCCAGATGGAACACACAGGAATCATTGACTACATCTGTGGCAAGAGGTGATGGAAAAGCTCAGTGTCTTCAGCCAAAACAAGGCCAGGAGCTAATTGAACTTGCTTCTATGCAAGTTAAACTGGAAGTTAAAGACAATTAAAACAAGTCCATGAGAACCAAAACATGATCTTGAATATACCCCTCCTGAATTTAGAGACCACCCAAAGAATAGATTTGATACATTGAACACCAATGATCAAAAACCAGAATTGTGAGATGACATCAAGAACATCATCCATGAAGAAAGCAAGAAGTCACTAAAAAGACAAGAAAAGACCAAAGTGGATGACAGAAGAGACCCTGAAACTTGCCCTTGAGCAGAGAGTAGCTAAAGCATATGGAAGAAATGACAAGATGAAAGGGCTGAACAGAAGATTTCAAAGAGCAGCTCGAGAAGACAAAGCCAATTATTATAATGAAATGTGCAAAGTTAGAAAACCAAAAGGGAAGAACACACTCGGCATTTCTCAAGCTGAAAAAACTGAGGAAAAAATTTAACCCTCGAGCTGAAATATTGAAAGATTCTATGGGCAAAATATTGAATGATGCAGAAAACATCAAAAGAAGATGGAAAGAATACACACAGTCACTGTACCAAAAAGAACTGGTCAATCTTCAGCCATTTCAGGAGGTGGCATATGATCTAGAACCAATGGTACTGAAGGAGGAAGTCAAAGCTGCAATGAAGGAATTGGCAAAGAACAAGGCTCCAGGAATTGACGGAATACC
>NW_006921909.1:1372949-1388907 GCF_000298275.1 Orycteropus afer afer | reverse complement strand
TATATATTTAGGTAAAGGAGACCCCATTAAGTATAAACAGTAGATTCAGAGGCAATCAATACATATATTTGATGAGACTAGTCGTCATCGTCATCATGTGCCATCACCCTGACTCATAGCGACCCCTCCTTGGGTTTCCGAGGCAGTATCGCTACAGAAGTAGATTGCCCAACCTTCCTTCTGAGGAGTGGCTGGTGGGTAGTAGAAATAATAACTATTACTTACTATTGAAGATAGTGTTTGTTCCAAAATGGCACAGTAATATTTTCATTCCGTCATTTTTCTCCTTCAGTGCCTTTTCCCCACCCTCTCAATTCTGGATGGCCTTGTGATGGCTCTGACTAGGAGAGCACAGTGGAGTAATGCCATGTGACTTCCAAACCTGGGTCATAAAAGATACAGCTTCTTCCTGGCTCTCTCTTAGTACACTAAGAGCCCTTGGAGTCCACTGACCATGTTGTGGTATTCCTATTGGTCTCAGCATTTATCAACATCAACCACCAGGTATATGAGTGAGAAAGCCTACAGATGATTCCAGCCCTCAGTATTCAAGTCTTCCAACCGGGGCTCCAGACATCACAAAGCAGAGACAAGCCAACCTCCTGTGCCCTGTTCAGATTCCCAACTCACATAACATATTCCTGACCACACAGCATAATAAATGGTTGTTTTAGGCCAATAAGTTTTGTTATGCAGCCATGTTAACTGACATTAATCGAATGATTGCCATACACCTTGTAGTGTGTTCAAAGCTTTATAATTTAAGTCAGTTAACTATTTTTGTGTAACAAATCATCCAAAACTTCAGTGGCTTAAGACAACAGTCATTTATTCTTAGAATTTACACATCTATGGCTCAGTTATGAGTCGGGGGCGACTCGACGGCAAATAACAACAACAACAACAACATGGCTCAGTTAGGGGTTGGCCAGCCTAGGCCAGCCTCGCTCATGTTTCAGAAGTCTTGCCTGGGAGTTCTGCTCTATGCTGGGTTTCTCTGGGGGCAACTTAGCTAGGGAAGCTTTGCTCCATGTGTGTCTCATCCTCCTCTTGGAACAGCAGACTTGCTGGGGCATGTCATTCTCATGGTGAGGCAGCAGCACAAGAACGAGAGTCGAAGTGTAACGTGCTTCTTGAGGCATAGGGTAGAATGATCTACCATCACTTCTGCCACATTCTGTTGGCCAAATCAAGTCACACAGGCAAGCCCAGATTAAAAGGGTAGAAAAGTAGACTCCACCTATTTAGTGCACTGCAGAGTCATACCAAAGGATGTGCCAAATGGAGGGATGAAGAATTGGAGCCAGTAATGCAATTTATTACGCATTTAATATTCATAACTATTAAAGAAGTGCCATTGTTATACTCCATTTAATTGAAAAGTAAACTGAGGTTCTAAGACTAAATAATGTGAATTTACAGAGTATATGGTGCTCCTGGTGCAATGGCTGCTTCCTTTGCTACCTTATCAAAGAGACCAAACTCTTAGACATATTTTTGCTCATCTCTTTAGCTACCAAATCACAATCAATCACAAATGTGCTGGGTCATGCAGTTTTTCTTCTTGAATATGACCTTCCACTAACTGGCACTCAGAATCAGTATACTAACATGGCCCACATCTCCATTTATTTTAGGCAATCAAGTCCAAATACACCTTTCACCATATTATCCTAATTTGTCCATGAAGGTAACCCACTGTCTCCTCCTGTCTGCCTTCCTGAATCCTCCAGGTGCCCTGTGAGACATATAGTCTATTATCAATAGTCTTTATTTGTAACATTTTCTTTGAACATTGCCTTCACTTCCAAGTCTGAAACCCAGTTATACTTTAAGGGTACTGCTTCCTATATAGTCCCAAAGTGATGGTGCCTTTTTTCTTACACTGTGTACTTCCGGGCTTGAAGATTAAGTCAGTGTTCTCCTTGCTTCCTATTACATCTTTGTAAATCATTCTCTTCCTTTCCTCTTCAAAAACATGGATCCTTTGAAGTTCCTGCTGTCAGAGGCTATGTCCTAGATGTTACTATCCCACTGACCTCCAAGCTTCTCCTCCTTCATTGAAGTTTTAGTGAATGGCTCTCTTATCTTTCTCTCCTTCCTTATCCCTGTCGTCATTCTTGAAATCCAAGCAAATCAATGCTGAGGCCTCTTTGTCCCTTGACCTCCTCGTCTCTGATGATGTTTCATTCCTTATCTCACTTCAGCTACCGTCTCCTGTGGTCATATGTTTGCCAAGTAAATATAGTCTTTGATTAGAAACACTCCTATCTTTGACTTCCATCCCTGTCTTTCAAGTGTTCTCTTTAATACCTCACTCCAAAGTTTTGTTATACTTCATTAAGATTTCCAATTCACTCAGTCTATCATTTTTCATTATCCATCACTTCTGCAGAGACACATTTCTCATTTTATCCCTTTAGGATCCATGGTCTATCATTATAGTTATTTAAGATCCAGGGCAAATGATCTCCTTCTAAAGAAGATGACCCAGGAGTTGTACATGACCCCTAAGTGTGTAACATCATCACATGGCAACCTAGCTGCAAGTGAAGCTCACAAGCACAGGGTCTTACTGGGTAAGACCAGCTAAAATTTGGGGCATTCCTTACCAAAAGGAAGAGGGAAACATGGATATTTGGGAACAGTAGGTGATATTTGCCATATTAGATAAGCCCAACTACCTACCTATTCTAGGCCTGCACCCAAGCCTCTGAAACCAGAAAAAAACACACAGCCATGATTATTCTTATTCTACATCTCAAATGAGAACTTAATTCTGCATAATACTCACATATAATTCTTTGATCTTCTTCCCTCAAAGAATAGACTGTTTTGTAACTTCTCTTTCATCAAACCTCAAACAACCCCTTCCTACCCATTGCCCCTCACTGTCAGGTGATAACCTCACCTTGCTTTTTATTGAAAAAATGAAATTAACCATCTTTTCTTCACACCATCAAATCTATCAATCTAATTACATATTTCCACCACCAGTTCTAACTTTCTTTGTTCTCCTCTTCCTCTCCTTTTTTTTTCATTGTGATTTGGGTGAAAGTTTACAGAACAAGTTCACTTTCCATATAGCAGTTCACCCACATTGTTTCATGACATTGACTACAATTTACCCCAATGCAACAGCTCCCCTCCCACTTCCTCCTGATAGGTACCTCTTCCCTGTGTCCATCCCTCCATGTACTCCTGCCCCCTGAACTATCTCCCTATGCATAAACAGCCCTTCTTTCTCCCATGCTTATTCTCTCCAAGGAGTGTATCTACCTCAGGTACATGTTCAACTTTTGTTTGGCTGGAAGCCACAAGTGTGGCTTCAGTTCCAGACCTGAAGGGCAGCTAGGGGCCATAGTCTCAGTGGTTCCATCAGACTCTATCAGACAGCAAAGCTGGTCCCCTCCCCCTTTTTTTTTTCCAAATGATTTTTTTGTTCCACATTGTTCTTCCTCTCTATCCAGGATCTCCTACATAAATCCCCCTCCGAGTTGTTGACAATGGTAGCTGGGCACCCTCTAGTTCTTCTGGTCTCAAAGTCGTATAGGCTGAGGATCACATGGTGTACCAGTCACAACTTCCTCTCCTTTTACAGTATATGAAACTCCCTGTCCCTAGCAAAGGCCAACTCCTCTACTTGTACCCTGAAACCTATCCTCTTTGTTTTTTTTCAAGGACAGATGCCTACAATGATATTTTCCTTTTCTGTTGGATTATTCCCATCATCTTGGAATCATCTGTAATAAATTCCACCTTAAAAAAAAAAGAAAAAGAGTCATTTGACACCATAAACCTCATCAAAGATTACCTTATTTCTGGGCTCTCTTTCACAGCAAAGCTTCACAGAAAGTTCGTCTCTATTTAATGTCGCCATTTTCTCACTTGTCTTCTTCTCAACTCACCCCAATTGATCTTTCATCTCCATCGGTACACTATAATGGCATTTGTTGATGTACTCCACGTGGACAAATCCAGTCACTGTTCTATCCTTATCACATGTGTTTCTCAGGAGCATTTCACTCTGTCTCTTTCTTAAAACATTCTTTCCTTAGTGTCCATGTGTTCACCCCTCATTCTCCTGGTTGGCATGCTACATCACTGGGGCTCCTTCTCAATTTTCATTCTCTATCAGAATACCTCTACCTTACCTACTCTCCTTAGTTTCTTATACATTCTCGTGGTTGTGAATACCTGTATATGCTTGCAAAAAGCACCTGGGGGCAGCATTTTCTGACCTCCTCTAACTTCACAATGGGGAGACAGAATCACCATCAGCAGCCCAAGGCTGATTATGACTAGGTAGAAGTCAGACATGCCACCACCCTCCAACCTTTTTACCAATGTTTACCAACCATCTCTCTCACGGCATTCACTACCTCTCTGCTGGGTTCGATAATTCATTGCAATGGCCACACAGAACTCACAGACAATACTTAAAATTATGGAGTTTATTAGGGAAATAACAGGTTACCATTCAGGTTCACAAACACTCTCAGGATACATTTCTCTGGTCAGGACAGAGACTGCTCTGCCCTCATAAATGCCTCTCTGGCCCTTGGCCTCTTGGCCTGGCCTCTGCTGTTCTCGGGCAAGTGTTATAAAGCTCTTTTAGCTCTGCCCATAGGTGCACGTAGGTCCACCCCATTACGAAGCAAGCCTCCTGCCCAAGGGCATGCAGCTTTCTTGCTCTGTGGGCCCGCAAGCCCACCGCTCTGTCTGGTGCCTCTCAGTTCCTTTGCCGGTTTCTCTGCCAGCTCAGGGATCTCGGGTCCAAGGTCACACTCCGGTCCACCTCTGGCTCTTCTCTCCTGATGACAGCAAGAGTCCCCCTTCTGCCTCTAGGAGGGCTCATTTTAAGCCCAGCAGAATATCAAAACTAACCAATCCCATTAGGGTTCCATACACTTTATTTGCATGGTCCCACCCAAACAAGACTGCCATTTGTATCCATTCCAAAGAAAGGAAGGGGAGGGAGCAGGAAAGGTTGGGGACCTGCGGAGTGGCAGGATATCTAGGTAAAAAGAGGCAGGAAACAAGGCTAGGCCCAAGTCCCCTAGAGGCAGTAAAGGGAGGGAGCAGCCAGGGACCACAAAGTAGCAGGTTCCAGGTAGGAATTAGGTAAGGGGAGGGCGCAGAGGTTTCCAACAGCTAAGGAAGACAAATTTGTCTGTCAGTTTGTCATCCTGTGGGGCTTGTACATTGCTGTGAGGCTTAAGGCTGTGCCACTGGTATTTTACATGCCAGCAGAGTTGTACATGGTGCACAGGTTTCAACGTAGCTTATAGACTAAGACATACTAGGAAGAAGGAGGAGGCCATCCACTTCTCAAACATTATCCAGGGAAAACCTTATGAATCGCAGAGAAACACTATCTGATACGTTACTGGGCAACTTTATGAATAGCTTGGAAACAATGTCCAACACAGTGCAGGAAGACAAGCCCCTTAGGTCAGAAGGCACTCAAAATAGGATTGGGAAAGACCCGCCTCATCAGAGTAGAACCAACCTTAATGGTACAGATAAAATAAGTCTTTCAGGACCTAAATGTGCTGACATGGCACAACTCAAATTGAGGATAACAGCTGCAAACATCCATTAATAATTGGAACATGGAATGTATGAAGTATGAATCTAGGAAAATTACAAGTTGTCAAAAATGAAATGAAACGCATAAAGATCAATATCCTAGGCATTAGTGAGCTGAAATGGATGGGTTTTGGGCATTTTGAATCAGACAACCACATATGATCTACTATGCCAGGAATGACAAATTGAAGAGGAATGGCGTGGCATTCATTATCAAAAAGGATGTTCAAGATCTGTCCTAAAGTACAATATTATCAGTTATAGGATAATATCCATACACCTACAAGGAAGACCAGTTAATAATACTATTATTCAATTTACAACCAAGCACCAAAGCCAAAGATGAGGGAATTGAAGAGTTTTATCAACTTCTGCAGTCTGAAATTGACCGAACATGCAATCAAGATGTGTTGCTTATCACTGGTGATTGGAATGCAAAAGTTGGAAACGAAGAATCACTGGTTGTTGGAAAATTTGGCCTTGGTGACAGAAATAATGCTGGAGATCGTATTGATAGAATTTTGCAAGACCGACTTATTCATTGCAAACACCTTTTTTCAACAACACAAACAGTGGCTATACACGTGGACTTTGCCAGATGGAGTACACAGGAATCAGATTGACTACATCTGTGGCAAGAGGTGATGGAAAAGCTCAATATGTTCAGCCAAAACCAGGCCAGGAGCTGATTGTGGCACAGACCATCAACTGCTCATATGCAAGTTCAACTTGAAGACAATTAAAACAAATCCACAAGAGCCAAAATATGACCTTGAATATATCCCTCTTGAATTTAGAGACCATCTAAAGAATAGATTTGATGCATTGAACACCAATGACCGAAAACCAGAAGAATTGTGGGATGACATCAAGAGCATCATCCATGAAGAAAGCAAGAGGTCATTAAAAAGACAAGAAAGGAAGAAAAGACCAAAATGGATGTCAGAAGAGACTCTAAAACTTGCCCTTGAGTGAAGGGTAGCTAAAGCAAATGGAAAAAAATGACAAGATAAAAGAGCTGAATAGAAGATTTCAAAGAGCAGCTTGAGCAGATAAAACTAATTACCTATAATGAAATGTGCAAAGACCTGGAATTAGAAAACCAAAAGGGAAGAACACACTTGGCATTTCTCAAGCTGAAAGAACTGAGGAAAAAATTTAAGCCTCAAGTTGCAATATTGAAAGATTCTATGGCCAAAATATTGAATGATGCAGGAAGCATCAAAAGAAGATGGAAAGCATACACATTCACTGTACCAAAAAGAACTGGTCAATCTTCATTATTTCAGGAGGTGGCATATGTTCAAGAACCATTGGTACTGAAGGAAGAAGTCGAAGCTGCACTGAAAGAACTGCCAAAGAACAAGGCTCCAGGAACTGACAGAATACCCATTGAGATATTTCAACAAACGGATGCCCCACTGGAGGCACTCACTCGATTATGCCAACAGATTTGGAAGACAGCTACCTGGCCAACTGACTGGAAGAGATCCGTATTTGTACCCATTCCAAAGAAAGGTGATTCCACAGAATGTGGAAATCATCGAACAGTATTATTAATATCGCATGCAAGTAAAATCTTACTGAAGATAATTCAAAAACTATTGCAGCAGTATATTGACAGAGAACTTCCAGAAATGCAAGCTGGATTCAGAAGAGGACATGGAACAAGGGATATCATAGCTGCTGTCAGATGGATCTTGGCTCAAGGCAAAGAATACCAGAAAGATGTTTACTTGTGTTTTATTGACTATGCAAAACATTTGATTGTGTGGATCATAACAAATTGTGGATAACATTGAGAAGAATGGGAATTCCAGAACACTTAATTGTACTCATGAGGTACCTGTACATAGACCAGGAGGTTGTCATTCGAACAGAATAAGAGAACACTACATGGTTTAAAATCAGGAAGGGAGTGCATCAGGGTTGTATCCTTTCACCATATTTATTCAATCTGTGTGCTGAGCAAATAATCTGAGAAGCTGGGCTATATGAAGAAGAATGTGGCATCAGGATTGGAGGAAGAATCATTAACAACCTGCAATATGCTGATGACACAACTTTGCTTGCTGAAAGTGAGGATGACTTGAAGTACTTACTGATGAAGATTGAAGAATACAGTCTGCAGTATGGATTACATCTCAATATAAAGAAAACAAAAATCCTCACAACTGGTCCTATAAGCAAAATTACGATAAATGGAGAAAAGATTGAACTTGTCAAAGACTTCACATTACTTGGTTCTACAACTGACGCCAATGGAAGCAGCAGTCAGGACATCAGATGACGTATAGCGCTGGGCAAATCAGCTGCAAAAGACCTCTTTCAAGTGCTGAAGAGCAAAGATGTCTCCTTGAGGACTAAGGTGCTCCTGACACAAGCCATGGTACTTTCAATCACCTCATATGCATGTGACAGCTGGACAAGAAATAAGGAAGACTGAAGAAGAATTGATGCTTTTGGCTGTGGTGTTGGTGAAGAATGCTGAAAGGACATGGACTGCTAAAAGAACTAACAGGTCTGTCCTGGAGGAAGTGCAGCCAGAATCCTCCTTGGAGGCGAGAATGGCCAGACTTTGTCTCAGCTACTTTGGTCATATTGTCAGAAGGGACCATTCCTTGGAGAAGGATGTCATGCTTGGTAAGGTGGAGGTTTGATGAAAGAAGGGAAGGCCCTCAATGAGATGGATTGACACTGTGGCAGTGGTGATGGGCTCAAGTATAGCAAGAATCAAGGAGCTGGCTCAGGACCAGGCGGTGTTTCGTTCTGCTATGCATAGGGTCATTATGAGTTGGAGACAACTCGACGGCACCTAACAACAACAACGACAACATCCAGTCCCCTGGTGGACCACAAAAACTCACTGCCACCCACTCAATTGACTCATAGCGACACCACAAGCACCTTATATTTTATATAGTTCCAGTCATTTGGTACAAGTCACAAAGACCATGGCTAGGAGAGCCATACCAAGTTAACTCACTGCGCCACAATGCTCAATGATTCCCAAGTCTTTATCTCAAAGTCAGTTGGTTAGCTAGCTGTAAACTCCTTTTCAACCATTTGTTTGGTATCTCCACTTGAGTGTCCAACAGATATCTAAATTTAACCAACCATAACTTTTCTCACCCAAACAGTTTTCTCTCTCAACTTCTTCCAACCTTAATAACTATTGGATTAAAAAGGAAAAATAAAAATACAGGAAGAAAGAAAGAAAAAGGAGAAGGGAGGGAGGGAGGAAGGAAAATAGGGAAAAAGGTAGAGGCAAGATTTAGAAAGACAGGATTGGGATTTGATTGTTACTGCCAGCTGAGATTAGTGAGAAATGTTTGCACATTTGAATGAAGAAGCAAATAGGTGATGAATATTATCCTTTGAAAACAAAACCCTTGTTAGTGATAAATTTCACTAAAGAAGCTACAAAATACATAGAGAATAAATGAAACATCACTCCAGGGACAGTGGTTTCCTAGGCCTGTGTTCCATCTAGTGCAGGTGTATCTTGCCATCCTGTGGCCAAATAACAGTATTGATTATCTTTCAGCTCACACTGCAATATCAAAAGGCTGAAATCTAGCATGTCAATTTAAGATATATTGATAAGTGGTCATGCATTCTAGACTTGACAAATGAGCAATTGTATAGCTTGAGTAGAGTTTTATATAAAGCCTTTCATTTTAAACAATCTCAGTCATTCCATTATACTAGCCTCAAAAAAAAAAAAAAAAAGAAAGAAAGAAAAGAAAGGAACTAGTGAGAAATAATATACTAATTTAGTGTGGTATATGTTTTATCTCAAACTTGGAATTACTTTCTTCTTTCATTCTAAATTTTACAGATGGGAAAAAACACCCAAAAAATAGTTAGGGATTTGTTTAATTAGTGGACTCAGTTCAGAATTGTATTCTGATTCCTCATCTTTCTTCTATAGTTCAACATGATCCAAAAACACAATAGACTGATCCTTTAATTTTCCATACCATTGATCAATATTGTTATTGTTGTTGTATTTAACATTTGCTGATTATCTACTTTGTGCTAAGTGCTGTCCTAAGGAGCTTTACATAGATTATCTTTCAATTCTCACACAACTCTCTATAGTAAGTAATATTACAAACATCATTTTACAGATAAGGTAAAGTAACTTGCCAAGGTCAGAGCCAAGACCAGCACCTAGGTCTGTCAGACTCCAAAGTTCATACTCTTGGGTACTTACTATCCCACTATCCCTTTCAATAGATGCTGTTTGCTCCAATTTATTGTGCAATGCCATTGCCACAAGCACAATTTATTTTTCTATTTATGAAATGGAAGTTATACCACTAGTCCAATAGGTAAAAGAGAAAGAATTCCCCTTCCCAATTTTCTACCACTCAAATTGGTCATCTGACATTTTCTTGGTTTTATGAAAATATTTAATACGCAATTATAAAACTAGACCAAAACATTTTGATTATAGAGAATATGGCTAGAAAATGACTGGTCTTGCCAAATTCAATAATTGAGTAAGTGCTATTTGGAACAGGAAAATGAAAATTTTGTACTGATGTAGCACCACAGAAATCAGTTATTCTAAATGATTTAATAAATGCTTTTTGACGATGCTTTTATGGGGGCAATGGCATTTAATTGAGGCAAAGTCTCTATATTTCATGTCTTGTATTGTATGCTCTAGGGTTGCTCTTCATCTTCCAAATGAAGTTGAACACATTACATCATTAACATGTACTTGAAAAACTCAGAGGGCAAGGTCATCTGATTCAAACTCTTCACATTCTCTTGGACCAACAGCTTTTTCTCTCTAAGACGTGGAAACTTGATACTTAAAACTTTTTTTTTTTAATTTTTAATGTGATATGGGTGAAAGTTTACAAAGCAAATTCATTTTCCATATAGCAGTTCATACACATTTTGTTTCATGACATAGACTGTAATTCTCCACAATGTGACAGCTCTCTTTCCACTTCTCCATAGTTACCTCTTTCCTGTGTCCTTCCCTCCCATGCACTACCCCCTTCACCCCCCACCGAGGTATCTCCCTGTGGAAACACAGCCCTTCTGTTCTCCCTTGATAGAGATTGATCCCTCCAAGGAATTTATCTACCTGTTGTAAATGTTCACCCCATGTGCCTGTCTGTTGTTTGGTTGAAAGCACAGGAGTGAGTTTAGTTCCAGACCTGAAGGGTAACTAAGGGCCATGGCTCAGGGGTCTCACCAGGCTCTATCAGACCAGCAAACCTAGTCTTTCTTTCTTTCTTTTTTCTATGATTTTGAGTTTTGTTCCACATTGTTCTCCCACTCTATCCAGGATATCCTGCACCGATCCCCCTCCAGGTGGTTCACAGTGGTAGCCAGCCACCTTCCAGTTCTTTTGGTCTCATAGTCATATTAAGTCTTAAACTTTTATCTGTAAGATTTCAAAATGACCTTGGATCAAGTTACTACTTAACTGGAATCTCAGTTTCATATTCATAAAAAAGGAATAATATTACTTATCTCAAAAGACTGTTACAAGCTCTAAAGGAGGTAACTTGTGATTAAAACCTTTTAAAAACCAAAGAACTGTCATGTAAGTCCATTATTATTATTATTATTACTTCTCAAGTAGGCAGGGAACACAAAATGGCAAATTTCTCACTTTTCAAAAAGAAATCTCCTTTTTTTTTTTTTTTTAAAAAAAAAAAAAGGGGGGGTTAAACGTATTCCTTTTGCTTCTGGCTATCTCTCTCTCTCTCTTTTTTAAAGAACTAGACAAAAACATCAAGGAGTTCTGGTGGTGCAGTGCCTAAGACATTTGCCTGTTAACCAGAAGGTTGGTGGTTCAAACCCACCGACCACTCTACCGAAGGAAGATGGGACAATCTACTTCTGAAAGACTTAACACCTTGGAAACCCAACAGGGGTCACTATGAGTCAGAATCAACTCAATGGCAGTGAGTTTTTTTAGAGCTCAAAACATTAATCATTATAATCATTACATCAAAAACATTAATCCAGTCTTGGTTCTCAAAAAGGTATTTGGATTACACCCCTGGATTTTCTCACAATTACTTTTGTGAAAGGAAAGAGTAGATCTCAGTATTTAAGCAGGTGTATTACTTCCATTCTTGTCTGAAATCTGTAATAATCTTCCCACCACTTCTCGTTTTAGAGTCTTTGCTACTGCTACTTATAATCTCTGTTACCAGAAAAAGGTAGGTTCTGGAGAAGAACTCAAACCAGCCCATTTAGTTCCACTTTCAGTAATAATTCTTTATTAAAATGTCATTAGTGGACTAACTACAGATTTAGTATCCCTGCTCAAAAAAAACAAAACAAAACACCTCACTGTTATCGAGTCATTTCCAACTCATGGCGACCCCCATTGGTTTTCCGAGGTGGTTAATCTTTATGGAAGTAGATTGCCCCATTTTCCTTCTGCTGAGTAGCTGGTGAGTTTGAACCACCAACCTTCTGGTTAGCAGTCAAAAAATGCCTTAGGCACTGCACCACCAGAGCTCCTTAATATATCTGCTAGGATTTATTTTATTACAAAGTTGTCTAGGTAGAACTCTATGGCATATCAGAAGTCTCTGTCAAGTTAAAGCCCTACGAGTAAGAGGATAAAGGTGACAAATAAACCAAAGATCATTTGGGCACTAGAAGAAAATCTTTATAATAAACTATCTGATCAAGCACCCTATAAATTTAACCATTTTTAACTGGCCCAGATCACAGCTGCTTAACTTGTTGATTGTAGAATAGGCATACATGGCTGAGATCCAAGAATCAGAGAAAGATGAAACCCATGTAATTAAACACAGTGTTTAATATTAATTACATTTATAACAAAACACCAGACTTTCTTGGGAATACTGATGAAGTCATTTGACTAGAAGCCATGTACATAAAGAACAATCACTGATTAGAAAATGTTTCATTGGGCTTTTACTTTTTTTTACATGGAGAATTTAAAAATGTAAAAACAGGTAGAATTGCCTAATAAACTCCAACGTACCTGTTGTAGGAGCTCTGGTGGCACAGTGCTCAAAGCACTAGGCTGTCAACTGAAAGGTCAGCAGTTTGAACCCACCAGACATTCTGAGGGAGAACGATATAGCAGTCATAAGGATTGCAGCCTTGGAAATTCTATGGGGCATTTCTACTCTGTCCTAGAGTAGGAATCAAAGGAACAGGTTTGGTTATGAGTACCTGTACTGGATTGAATTGAGTCTCCCTAAAATATGTATTTTATTAGTCCTGGCCTCTAAACTTAAAAAAACAAACAAAAAAAAACCACCCATTGCCATCGATTCTGACTCATGGCAATCCCACGTTACAGAGTTCAACAGCTCCACAGTGGTTTTTTGACTGTTATCTTTATGTATGATTATGAGGCCTTTCTTTTGCAGTGCTGCTGAGTGGGTTTGTACCACCAACCTTTAGGTTAGCAGACAAGAGCAAATTGTTTGTTGTGCCACCCAATCCAAAGTACCAAACCTGTTGCTGTGGCTTCTGGTTCATAGTGACCCCACAGGACAGAATAGAACTACCCCACAGGGTTTCCAAAGCTATAATCTTTACGGAAGCAATTTGCCACATCTTTCTCCTGCACAGTGGCTAGTGGGTTCAAACCACCAACTTTCCAGTGCCACCCAAAACCCAAAAACAATCCACTGTCCTCGAGACAATTCTGACTCATAGTGACCTTATAGGACAGAGTAGAATAGCCCCATAGGGTTTCCAAGCCTGTACATCTTTACAAAAGCAGACTGCCTCATCTTTCCCTTGCAGAGCAGCTGGGGTTAAATCCCCAATCTTTTGGATTAGTTGCCAGATGCCTTAACCACTGTACCACCAGAGCTCCTTTTTTGCCACCTAAAAACAACAACAAATCAAACACCTCCACAGAGTCAATTCTGACTCATAGCCACCCCCAATGGGTTTCTGGGGTGGCAAATCATTACAGAAGTAGATTGCCCCATCTTCCTTCCATGGAGCAGCTGGTGTGTTTGAACCACCAATCATGTGATTAATAGTCATATGTCTTATCCACTATGCCACCAGAGCTCCTCTTGTGCCACCCAGGGTCTTGAAATAAGGTTCTTTGTCGTTAATTAGGCCACACCAGAGTAGTTTGGGGTCTAAATCTAATCACTTCTGAGTTATTAAAAAAAGCAGAATGGACACAGACACATAAAAGGTGAGAGGAAGACAGATGATGGAGTCAGTGCATCTACAAGGATCGCTGGCAGCTATAGAAGCTGAAACAAAGAGGGACCTGCCCTTAGAGCCATGCCCTGAATTTGGACTGTGAGCCACCTGAACTGTGAGAAAATGAAAATCTGTTCTTTAAAGCCACCCATTTGTGGTTTTTGTGTTATGGCAGCACTAGGTAACTAATGGGGAGCTCTGGTGGTGTAGTGCCTAAGGCATCTGACTGCTAACCAGAAGACTGGCAGTTCAAACCCACCAGCCATTCCTCTGAAGGAAGCCTGGGCAATCTACTTCTGTAGAGATACCACCTCGGAAACCCAAGGAGGGGTAGCTATGAGTTGGGTCTAACTCCACAGCACACAACAACAATAACAACAAATGGCTTCCTTTAGGTCCTGGAGGCTGCTTCTTTTCCTCCCTCTGGGAGGATGCCTTTAAATCTGGTCAGCATGAAACTTTGGCATTTTAATTTGATTTGCCTTTGGAGGATAAACTCATCATTCCTTCAGGCTACATTCCATGTTTCTCAAAATTTCTAGAGAAAAGAAAATTAGGCACCGTGAGGTTTCTCTCTATAAACAAAGCATTCTCTGTTCCGCGTGGAATGTTGATATAAAAACAATTTGCTTGGGCAGAGGTCAAAAGCCTGTTAACTGCCACTCCAAGGTAGAAGCACTTTCTGCCCGCTCCCTCACAGCGCACAGCCATGAGTTAGTGGGTCAAGGGCCTGTAGGTCAGATGTAACTGAACTACGTGTTGGCCACGTGCAGTCACAGCCTTTCAGCATTATTTTTTTAAAAATCAGGAAAACTCAATATGCTTTCATGATTCAGTAGTAATACTTCATTTTTTGGCATTTCCACCAGCGTGAGAAGTCACGTTA
Source organism: Orycteropus afer afer (assembly GCF_000298275.1). Lineage (NCBI taxonomy): Eukaryota > Metazoa > Chordata > Mammalia > Tubulidentata > Orycteropodidae > Orycteropus > Orycteropus afer. Next base: position 1,374,233 of record NW_006921909.1, on the reverse strand, counting down.
ACTAACAGAGTCTGAAGTTTTGGGAACTTTGTAACAGGACTCGGTGACAAATTGCTCAGCCAGTTTCAAGTTACTGGTTTGGTAACTTGGACACTTAGGTCCAAATGTTTTTACCCCCTTCAAAAACAACAGAGATAAGGTCTATCTACCCTCGGTGAGAAACGCTAACGCCGCGGAGCGTGAAGTCTGACATCCGCTCACGCTTGAAGAGATGACTCCGCATTTAAAACTGCTCCCGGAGTCGGGGGCGCCAAGGGCCGGGCAGGGCCGGACCACGTGACCGGTCCTCCTCCGCGGCCATACCTATCGAGACTGCTGCCACCACCCTTTCACATTCTGTAGCTCTTCCAGCGAGAGATGGCGCAGAAATGTCTGACATGCGGCAGAGACAGTCAGCTTTAGACACTAGTGTTACTAGAACCCGCGCCTTTGCCAGTATTGCTCTAGAGGCTCGTCATCCCAAACGGGCTGCCAGGACTTCCGTCTGAGTGCCAACCACGTGATCACGCGATACTTGGGAAAGCGGCGGGTCGACTTCTCCAGTCCCCGGGCTCCGCCCGCCCAGCACCCTCCACGGCGCGTGACGACGCGGCCCGCGGCTGCCTCCGCCCCGGCGCGCCTGCGCACGCGGCTCTAGCCCTCAACCCCGCCCACCTCTGCCCCCGCCTTTTCCGCCCCTCCCTCTTCCTCCGCCCTGTCTCTCGGCGGAGCGGCGGCGGCGGCTCGCGCAGCTTCTTGACTCGCTATATAAAGGGGAGAAGCGGGCGGACCGGACGGCTGGAGCTGCAGCCGGTGGCGGCAGCGGCGGCGCGGGGAGCGGCGACCGGTGGTGGTTCCCCTCCTTCGCGCGGGGTGGGGAGCGGGCAACGCCCCCGGACCCCCGAAGGGTCGTGGCTTTTTTTTTGAAAGGCGATTCTTGAGGTTTTTAGCTCCGGGAAGAGTGCCCCCTCCTCCTCTTCACCGCTCCCCTCTCTACTCCTTAAGGATCCGATTTTAAATTTTTCCCCAATCGTGTGGTGGCTTGGGTCACCCTCCGGGTGTTTTGGTTTTGTTTTTTCTTTTTTGGTTTTGTTTTTATCTTGTTTTCTTGGGGTTCCCCCCTCTTGTTTGTGTTGTGTGTGGAAATGGCGAACTCGGCAAACACAAACACCGTGGTAAGGACGTGGTTCGGTGGCCGGCGGGGGCTTCATACAGGCGGCAGCAACGGCCGGACCGGGCGGGGGAGGGGACGGCGGTGACACCGGCCTCGACTCCTCAGCCGCTCGCGCGGCCGCTGCCAGTGCC